>NC_080593.1:36093481-36412648 GCF_027887145.1 Ammospiza caudacuta
TGTTTTCACATTTCACTCTTTCAAGCCACATAACTTCTTAACCAAAGAAGTTAAGAAACTAAAGTCAATTAAGTCTGTTCAAAGCTTTTGCTTTTACTGATTTTACCCCTCCAGATATTCACAGATCACAAATCCTGATCTGATCAGAGCCAGATGGCACGAGTATGCCTAATCCATTATACTAAAGGTTTTGGAGGGGATTGTTGAGACAGTAAAGAGCACACATCAAAGAAGAAAAGAAGACAAATTTTCTTCTTGTTTGCACTGAAAGAAAAAAAACAGCACTTAAAATGCACACAAAATTAAATAATTTAATGTAACAAATGCTTCTCTTTGTAGGAATGTCAGTGTTTAATGAATAAACAAAGTAATATATGTATAAAGAGACCGTGAGATGATGATACAAATGAATGAGTTTTGCCAGACCCAAGTTTCATCTCTGCCTATCACTGCTCCCAAAGGGAACCAATTGTGTAGTTTTCATTCCATTATGCTGATGTATTGCTTTTACTCCTTCTAGAAAGGGGAAAAACTAGAAGCTGCACTGATTGAAAATAGTTTTGTTCTTAAAAAGTGATTGTTTGGTTTGTGTACTTCATATTAGAATGAAGAACGTCCACCAGCCAAGGGCTTAAGCAGTACTTTTTGATGAACTGAATTGCATAATGATGCTAAATAATCTTAAATAAAGATTTCTAACAATGGTTTTGAAATAAACCCTGAAAAGATTGTTAGAGAGTGACCTGCAATTATGAGGAGCTGAGGGAGCAGACTCACAATAGTTCGTCTTAGGAGGCAGAAAGATAAGGAAAACAAAAAGACAGCTTTGAACAATCAATTCATCACTACCAATGGCTGTACAGAACCACAAACACAGCAACTTCCCAGCAGTGGGAAGAAGATGGAAATGCTGCTGAGCACATTGTAGCCCCCCAATGCCCAATCCTCCCCAGCCTGGCAGGATCTGTGGTTTATTCTGGTGCTAGGCAGGGCTGCGTGGTGCAATCAGTCCTCAAATACCCTGCACAGCCATTAACCCCCCACACACCAGTGAATCCAATGCCATTGGAATGACACAATGGCTTCATTCTGTTTACAGGCCATAAATCTTCATGCACCATTCACAGACTGTTTGGTCTTAGTGGCCATTCTTTTGATGGCCTACACATGAGTAGGATGAAAGAACAAAACCCTCTGAGCACTTGCTGCCTGCTCTTGAGTTATAAACTTATGAACAGACTTCAGCTTATAAACACTCTCTACATACTAATTCTGGGAAAGATTTTTGGAATACTGATTTGCAGTTGTGGTGGGAAAAGTCCAGCTTTTTATCAGTTACATAAACTCTTATTTCTAATAAACTGTTTTCTGAATATGCATTTCTCTTTTTTTCTTTTTCCTACTTGCTGATGTTGATTTGGCATTGTTTTTATCTACACCAGAATAACAGTGGTTCCTATTTTCATGGAAGTTTTGCTTTCACATTTTTGGTAATAACAACAACAAAAACCCCCATACTGTTTTCCTGGCACTAATCAGCCCAATTTATCATGACTCCAGAGCTGACAAGTTGTGGCTTTGTTATGGGTACAGTTAAGCACATGCTTTTCAGTTAAGCATAATATTCATCCTGTCTCTCAGCTGGATTTCACTTTCAATATACACCACCTCAATCTAGAACAGCTTCTTGTAACCACAATCGGAATCCAGCCCAGCCAGTTAATTCAAGAAAGGAACACAAAAATATCACGATACTGTTCAATGTGACAGCATTGTTACATCACGTTACATGCTAAAATGTTGTGGGAAAGAACCTGCAAGTAAGTTAAGACTTTCCACCTTGTGCTGCTTTGGTGGGGATTGACATATACAAGCAGAGAGATCTGTCACACCAAGTGGGTGGTTGGAAGGTCAGCTCCCACATGTGGCTGGGCACATTCAGTAAGACCAAATTCCCTCCTGGAATGTACATGCAGGCACAGGGATTGGCACCACAGTTCTCCTAAAAACCTCCTCCACAATTGCAGACAGCAATTCTCACAGCAGCCCACCCAGCTGAGGTGGGACAAAGGCCACAGCCTGACCTGTTCCAACCCTCCACTCACACTTCTCCAGTGCCAACACACAGACCAGGGTGATGTTCAGCCAACAAAAGCTTGAGGCTATTTCTTACACCTCTTTTACAAATCCTGCTACTCAAAATCCTGTGGGTAAGTGTGAAAAATGACAGCAATAAAGGCAATGAAGAAAGGTGTCCTTGTGGTAAACAGCCCAGCCTATACCCACGCTGTGACGGATCTGTCAGTTCCCATGGGGCAATGAGAACTGGAGCCATTTCAACTGATTTTTGCATCCTTGATGTTCCACATTACCCAAGAGCTCTGATCTACTTTCTTAACTGGAACCTAACTTTATGTGATGCACCAGCACTTGCATTTCCAGCTCTGGCACAAAGCACTTAAACCTGCAGGTATCATATCATCTGCTCCTCACTCTGCATTGAAAACATGCTGCTGATGTGCACATCGAGTTTGAGGCTACTTTTGAAACTCTTGTCTTTACCTCAGCCAGAAGGCCAACTCATCTCACATCTTGTATCAGAAACTGCCTGACACTCTAGAACTACTTCTATAATGTTCCAGAACTGAGCCCTTACAACTCCACTAAGCTGGAAATCACATGTTCTACTTATACTACTTTGTAGGTCTTCCAAAATAGCTAAAAATAAGAATCAAATTAATCCTAGATGCAAGATAGTAAGTTCAGACTCATGGAATGTAAGATTTGGTAACAATTCTAGAAGGAATCACCCCGCTTTGAAGCAAAAGAAATGTTATTTGTCCTCTTCATGCTTCATCAGCTGGGGCCACTCTGATTACTGTTGGGAAACTAGTAGGGAAGGAAAACCAGAGACATCTCAGTATTATCAAAGGGCTGACCAGAAAGGGAACCAAATTCCTTTATTCCTCAACTTTAAGCAATTACAACTTATTCCCCCTTTTATTCTCTCTAACTGGTAATCAGCTATATCTTGCCACCCAAGAATGAAACTGCCCTACAAATATGTTACACACTAATAAAGGAATTTATATTTTTTTCCATCATCTCTATCCTCCTATTTTAGGAAGTTTGGTTTGGCTTTATTCCCCTGCCCTCCTTGCCAGCAAAATTTGTTCTTTTCCCTGCCCAATCGATTCCTTGAGTACATTTCAATTTCTTGCCATGCTTCTCCCCGTTGCCTATTGCACACCTACCATTTTACACTTGTTCATCTAATTATGGTTTCTATACTTTTCCCTGAAACAGTAACAGACTGCAATGAACTAAGTAACAAACAGTATTGCCTTAAATGCAAAACCAGTGTTTAATGAAATAAGTGAACAAGGAGACAAACTCCAAGGAGACAAAATTGTAGCTAAACAGCCCACACTGAGGAATGTCTCTAAATAGTCATGAATAAACAAGATGTAAGCGAAGTAAGGGCATTCAGTCAAGGAAGATGGATGAAGTAACAGTTTCTTCATCTCAACTGCTTGGCATTTAATATATCAGTGAGATGGCAGCAAGCCTTGGCTTTAGTACAGCTTGAGCCTGCAAGGATAACAGTTTGTACCTCAGCCTTTCAGGTGCCACAGTTACTCCTGCTCAGACAGTAGTGTGGGAATGTTTGCAGGGTTTTGCCTTCAGAATGAAGGAAACAAATTATGGCATGCAATTGTCAGACACATTCCAAGGTTACACAAGTAAAGCCACGTAATTATATTATTTGTTGTTCTTTTTTCTCTAAACGGACACAAAGTAGCCTTGCACTTTGCTGACCAAACCTTCATCTTCTGCTCTAAAGAGGATCTTTAAACCTTTTGTTCAATAATACAGCTCCTCAGCATATTGTTGTGTGCCTCACATGAATGACAGCAGCTGAGTAAGAGGTAAGGACCCAACACTGACATCTTCTCTTCTCTGAGAGTTCGGCAGTTGTAAATATGGACAAAGCCAAAGTTACAAAATTAGGCAATGAACTTGTCACCCTGCCAGCATCCAACGGGAAGAAGCTTTCTTCTTGGAATACAATTTAAATAGATGTATGGATTCAATTAGCACCCACCCAGTATGAATGGTGCATAATTTACATTTACGTCAAGCTGCCCTATAAATCTGATAGCTTTACAGTCATCTGCCTGCGCGTACCTTACCCGCCATTCTGACTGACTGCCAACATCTTCTGGCTATTTATGCAGTGAGAAACAAAAGGAGCTCTTTTTTGGTTCCTATGTCCTTTAATTTTAGTTTTGGAAAGAAAGCTCATGAATTTTCCCATTTTCTTTCCCTGAAGTCTCTTTTAGAGGGAAGAAGAAGAAGGGGAGAAAGAATATGAGAAGAATAGCAGAAGGAGGAAAAAAATGTGAATGTCTCAAGCATGTCCTCATGTCTTTAAAATCCTAGGAAAGAAGGATCACTATTTCCATTTCACTCCCCTCCTCCAGTTTCAAGCACTCTATGGGAGAGGAGATGATGACATTAAGAAGTATAGCAGGAACAGCTGAAGCAGGAATATTGACTATGTCTGAGACATCAGACAGGTTTTTCTTTCTCAGTGAGTCAGGAGTTGTGAGGTAAAGCCCAACAATTTCCTTCTCCCACTTCACTGCTTACAGAGAGTGTTATTTATTCCTAATGCACTGTAGAACAAGCTTTGGGGGAAGTGTTTCTCTCTATTGATTCTCCAGAGATGTCTACTTACAGCTATATTTAAGTATCACACATGTAATTTATGCACCTCTAGCATTAGTTGCTCTCTTCTTTTGTTCCCCAACTGATCCAAGGAAAGCAAATGAGATAAAGGCACATTGGAAACAACAGTTATTCACTGAGTGGCAAGAACTTTGGCAAACTCAAGTTGAACATGAGACTGGCAGTGCAAAATTTCGTATGAAGATTCACTGCTAGGTCAATCACAAGAAGACATGACAGTAAGTAACCACCAAAGAAACAACAACTGAGAACTGTTCCTATTAGTGAGTAATGCAGCAGAATAAATCATCAAAGGAGCCAGGAAAAATATGCTCCATGGCATTCTTGGCATGGCAATGCTGGTAGTTGAAAAGGTAGTTGTAGGGAAGGGTGGGGGCTTTTATCCCCTTTTGTTCCATAGTCCTACAAAAAGAAAAAACCTTTTTTTTTTTTAGTTGCCTTCTATGGTTCATTTCAAAGGGGCTCATATATTCCAGGCAAAAAACCTTGGGTGGACAAGTCACAGCTGTAAGTCAGTAAACCTTCTCATTACAAATCATCACTCCTGATATGAATTAGAGCTCAGATCTTGCAAAAAGTCTGTCCTATGATGAGAAGAAGCCATTAGTCCTCCTGCTCCAGAAAAATACTTTGGGGTAAGGTTTTATTTCTGAGCAGCACTTTGTCCGTGTATCCAGAAGACACAAGTGCCCCCAAAGCAAAGCACCTGGCAGGAGTTCTGCCACCCCCACACCAAGTAGGGTGCTGTGTTCTGTAGCATACCTGGGACAGCAGCAGGACCTCCCAGGGTCACTGCTTCCACTGCTGTTCTCTTGCACAGACAGTTTGCCACTCTACCCACAGCATCTGCTGGTTGCCCCTTGTCAGATCCCCTTCTCAACCCTGAACTCAGAAGACAGAGGCTGTCAGACAAAGCATAAATCACCCTCTCACCTGAAGCTGCGAGTCTCAACCCTTTCACAAGGCAAGCACCCAAGCAGTGCCTTCAGCTGAGAGGCCACTACAGCAGCAATCAAACAATGTCAGCTCATTCAGCCCAGAATTTGGCAAAGCCACATCTCTTGTCCCGTGCATGCCACTGGGTATTTTCTGATGTTCAAGGCTGCTTGCAAGGAGGCTTGATTCCACAGTCTGGCAAAGCTGGCTGTCAAAATTATTGTCTGGGCATTTAGCCTACATTTTCCATTTGTATTTTTCATGTTTATACTAATTTATGCATATAAATCAGCTATATGTATCCATTAGCTTTTCTACATTTTAACAGCCAAGTACTTCTGAGTGAATATTAAAGAGATGTTAATAACATGGCAAAGCTAATTAAACATTGAGCATGTTGCTCTGTAGCTAGCATTTTAAGAACTACAGCTGCTGTGATGGGATTTCATTTATGTGCAAGAAAACACCCTCTTAAAATAATCAGAAATACATTATTCAGAAAAATACAATATCAAACTCTTTCAGCTGTCATAATAACAAAAAATCTGATGTGAGAAAAATCAAGCCATTTAACAATTGTATAAGAAAGTTTCAATTTATACAAGGAGGTAATGCTTTTCCCTCTTATGCCCTGGATGATTGTGGTTGCAATAATGCTATCTATTTATGATGGATCTGGATGAAGTAATCCAGTCTTAAACGGAACAAAAAGAGATAAACACATGTTAATAAAAGCACAGATAAAGTGCATCAGCAGATATGCCAAGGATGTCTCAGCTGTCGAATACAGAGACAGCAAGTATCTTTAGAGTTTAGTGTATAGCTATTTTGAATGTTAACAGCAAGCACAGGCAGGCAATTTAAACAAAGACCAAAGCAGCAGGCAAGCCATACTGCACTGCCTCAGCTGCCTCTCCTGCTAAGGATCCTGTAACATCATGTGAAAATCTTATTTTCCTATTCTTGCTTTATAGGGTAGATCAAATCCTGAAATATAATTTTCCATATGAAATGTGATTGCCAACTCTCCTTTAACTCTGTTAATGTAGCACTGCAAAGTTCTATTTCTTTTTGTCATATCCATGTCAACCATTAACTATAAGCCTCTCCTTTTTTAGATTATAATGTCTATAAACACTTAGAAATCTGAAAATAAACCTAACTTATGATAGCTTGTAGTTCTGCTCAAGTATCTCAACAGTTACACTGTAGCTGTACTGACCCTGGCATCTCATATTGTGCCTACCAATAGCTGTGCAAACTCCAGTGGGTTTACACAACTTCAACACCTGCAATTTATGCAGCTCAGTAGACAAGATCAATGTACAGTTTGAATGCCTCCAAGCATCACTTAATCTAGGAAGAAATTATTAGTAAAACAATTAAGTAAGAAAACCAGATATGGCTGTATCCACAGAGGAGTCAGATCTGAAAAATGGCATGGTGGCTACATTACAATGGAGAAAAGTCATAATTTAAAGCCATACTGGTTCTGAAAGAGAAAACAAAACTTGCCTCTGTTACAGCAATGGCATATAGAAGGATAGAAACAGATCCCATGATCTCAGTGTTATTGAGATATTCTGAAATTTTGGATGATTAAAAGAAAAAAGGAATATATTCAATCAGGCTAACAGCAGTGCCAACTTCCACAAAACTGCCCTTGAAATAAGATGCTGGCACACTACATTTGAGCAAAAGCAGACTTTCAGAATGGGATAAAGCACTGTGCCATTTAGAACGGAAGTAACAAAGATTAGACGCAGCTAACTGTGATGTCTTACATAAATAGAGTCAAGCAGGTTATATCCCAGTCTTTCAACAGCCTTCCCTCTTCCAGACAGTCTGTCACCCCTATGACATAATAGGGAAACCTCCAGATGGGAGAAACATTTTCCTATGATGATTTTTACTACAGTCTAAAGATCCATTGCAGGGTTATTTCCACTGATTGCCTCCCACAGGTCAAAACCATCCAGTTAAGATGTGCATCTAAAATAAGCATTGCTGTCATATTCCCCAAGGCAGCAAAACATAAGGAAGATTTTGCCAAGATTAAAAACACACAGAAAACCCCACCTAAGCCTAAATGTCAATATACAAAACCTGTTAAATGGTAGTCCTGCATAAAAAGACTGACATGAACCTTGCATCTCAAGATTTATGCTTCTAAATTTGGGTCTTTGATTCCTGAGTGAAAGATTTTCATAAATAGTGGTAGAGATGATGGTTTGCTTAAGCACAGCACTTTTGCTAGAGAAAGCAATATGAGAAGAGCCTCTACAGCCATATGAGAAGAGACTGCAGCTGCTGAGATGACACCTTGAGTGGATTGCAAGGATGGCATCTTCCACAGAAAAACAAAAGACAACAAATGAGGTCCCCATGGTTGTGACCTGCAGCCTTGTGAGATGATAGACGATGGGTGCTCAAATGATACATTTGTACAGAGTATTTGTCTTGAACATACAGAGAACAGAACCTGAAGACTTTAACCTACAGTCATCTTTATAATCCTCCCTCACTACATACTTGGCAGTGGATCTTTAGGCCTTTAAAACTAAGCTAGAAAGCTCCCTGGCATGACATACAGGAGTGCAGAGGAGCCAGATTTGATTTTTATCAGCTCCCCTCCTGAAGCAAGGCAAAGAAATCCATGTCCAAAGAGTAAATATATCTCTTAAATGAAGTTAGAAATGAGGCAGATTGCTTCATCTAAAAAGTAGAAATAGCATGGATGTCCCTAAGCTTAGGTGAGGCACTAGCAAAATAAGTGTAAAAAATGGTACTGTTAGAACCAGTTCATGTCCTGTACTCACTCTCTCATTACAGAGTTAGTCAGCCAGAGCCCCGGCCATGAGAACAGACTAATTTTGGACTTAAAGAGGCACAGAGGGAATCTAGCAAGACTTCTTCCAAAAACACAGAGAGCTGTTCAGTTGAGCAAGCTCATCTTTGATTCTAAGGCAACATGAGCAAAGACTGTTTTGTACTAGGAGAGAAAAAAAATGTACTTGTCTTGTGCTTTTGTGCAAAACATTAATAAAATGACCACACTGTAGCAGTGAGCCTAAATATCATTTTCATTGGAAATGTCACAACTATGTCTAACAGCAGGCTACAGCTTAGCAAGTGTGGGTCTAAACCATTTGCAATAAATGTAGATATGTAACAAGCAATTCCCATTAGCCCAAATTAAGGACTTGGAGAAAAGTAGTGTTAAAATAAAACATCTACTGTGAAAGCTATAGAATGAGACTGATCCATATTTAACAGCCCTAAATTAAAAGACACCAGAGGAGAATGGATAGATGCAACTGTTTGCTAGAAGGCTGAAAGCAAGAGTATCCGCACTGTTACAAATTTATGTTTGAGTTGGTGAGTATTTAGAGAGCTGTTAACAGGCAAGATGAAACCCTGCATCTGACTAGGAACCCCAAGAGCTCTCAGTGTCCTGGGAATGATTTTGTGCATATGATTCGCAAGACTCAAATACCTGTTTTTTCACAAGAGATAGATAGCATTAAAATCCCACTGCAACTGAACTTGATGCATGGAAAAAATTCTTGTTTCAGAAAAAGTGTGAGATAATCAGGTACAAGGCCATTCATTCTACAAGATAAGGCACCAGGCCATGTCAGCTATCCACTCTGACATGGCAGGGCACAAATGGACTTGATCCAGCAGCAAGATGGTAAATGTTCCTTGGAAGAACAGAAGGCCATACAACAAATGGCAGAGCATACCCCAGAGGCTGAGTGTAACAGGCCCTTAGGTTGTTCTTACATGTCTGGAATTCAGCATCACATCACTGTGGATATTACATTACTATCATTTACATGTTTGTTTCAAGAAGCACCATGTAAGTACATTTTGAGTCTTTAGAAGACCTGGTGGGAACTGATCTCCTGTTGGGCAGCATTTATTATCTGGGACTGTGAGGTAGGGTGTGGCCCCAGCACAGGAGGAATTTTCAAGCTGTACAAGAGCCCTTGCTCTGCCTCAAGGAAGAGCCCCACTGAGCAGTAAGTGATGAGAGACAATGATCCCTGTCCATTTCCACATGGCAAAGCACACAGGCACATTCTGCAGTATTAATTTCTGACAAACTCTGTACAACAGCAAATAGAGCAGAATATAAGAAATCATTTGCTTTGTTGTTAGGATAAATGCATTCACAGGGCAGTCAAAAAGCAACTTGGAGACATGCCAGTGGTCTCCTGCCTTAGGGAAAGCATTGGGGCAATAGAGATTTATATTTCAGAAAAAACAAACAATCATAAAACCAAACAAAAACTCAGCAAAACAAAAAGAAACTGAAAACAAAACAAAACAAAAACAAACAAAAAACCCCATGCCCCACTGTAACACTGAGATGAGCTTGGCAGAAGAAATGAAGGTATATTTTGCCTGACATAAGAACAGACCAGTCCAGGGTGATGTACAGAACATGATTTGGCTGAAACTTGGAGTTTCCAGTTGGAAACTAAATTTCACATCCACTGAAAACAATGGAAAGACTTCCAGACACAAAGCTAGGTGAGATGCAGACTGAATCCTTAACTAACACAAATGGGGAACACGTTGGTAGATAGCATTTGTTTGCGAAAGGATTTCCAGGAAAAGTTCCCTAAAAGAAGGAATTCCTGTTGCAGGAAAATATTTTTCTTCACCACTTATAATTTTATTTTGACTTAATTTTCCATTAGATTAACTTTAAAAGCACTACATCTCTGTGCAAACAGAATGCATACCATGAAACATACATTCCTGTAGCTAGTTGCTCATTTCTAGATGAAAGCTTCAGAACTGTTTTCTTCACCACCCTTTTCTCTTTTTAGAATTAGTGACTTGACTCATTTGCACTGCTTGTAGTAAGCACCATTTCACAGAGTATTTGCCTGAATAAATCTGAACTTCTCATGAGTTTTGTAGATTGGGAACAGTTTAGTTGTGTTTTTCTGAGTCTTTGGTGTTTTCTCCAGAGAAATAGCAAACCCAGGAGCTGCCATTTTGACAAGTCTTTGCCAAGCAGGAAAACTTCAGAACACATTTGACTAAACTGACCACATGAAACAATACATTAACAACTTGGAAGAGAACAACTCTTACTCATACACAATTTGATATTATTGCAACATTACCTGTTTGGGCAGAAATATATGAAAGGTTGTTAAACCTACATTGAAAGAAGCTCTTGGCCTGGGACTCTCCATCAGCACTACTGTACTAAACACCTGTGGACATGTGGACACACACCAAGTGCCCAAAATGTGTGCACTATACTCACAGCAGAAACCCTTTGGCACCAGAAGGGAAGCACCCTCCAAATTACCATCTCACCACCTCTAACCTGCACATTAGCATTCATCCTCATCTGACAGTAACACAGCTCCATCCAGGTTTCAGAGAAACCACCCTCTTCAGATCACCCTCCCTCCACACTGCTACAAGCATTCATGCTTTCAACACAACAACCCTGGCGACTGCTGGGTGAGATGAAAAGTATACCAAACCAAACACTGTTGCTGCCTAGCACACCACGTCACACCCTCAACAGCACTAGGAGAGGCCATGCCAGCAGTTCCAACACCCCTTTTCCATATTTAGCAAGCCAGGAAGAAGAGGGAAAACTGGCTCTGCACAAGACTGGGGATGTTCAGCTGTGCAGGCAACACTTGACTCTTTAGCTTTCAAGATTTCAACTACAGTCAGCCATGCCCCATCATGGGACAGACAGGAATCATCTCTTCAGCTGTCTAACTGAAAAGCCAGCGCCACTGGCACATACATGCTGATGTTTCACACCAGCTGCTGCCTAGGTTGCCACACTGCTACCCAGCACCTGCATGGATAGAGCAGTAATGGACAGTAATAATGTGTGATTGAGCATTGGGAGCGACAGTCCTCAATAGGATTCAACCTGTTTGCCCCTCACTTTATATATTGCCCAATTCCAAACATAATCACAAATCTCCCTCTGTGAGCCTAAAGGCTTGTCACCACGAAAACAAACACTATTTTCTGTTTACCACAGCTGTAGGCCTCAGACACGTGGCCTGGCACCCTGTCACTAAACACACCCCTCACATCAACTGAGGCAACAGGTCCAAATAAGTTTACTGCTGCTTTTTCCTTTGTTTATAACTCATTCTTCAGCCTCACTCCTTCCTTGGCATGAAGCAGAGATTGAGCAATAGCACATGCATCTCATATTTCCACTGCCACAGGTTCAACAAAGAGCACAAATCATGGAGACAGATGTATCATGGGTGCAAACCTCTGCCAGCCTGGGCTGCAATTCCTCAGTCTATTAATAGCTGCCTCTCTGATTTACAGACAGCCCTTGCATTGAGAAATACAAAGTATCCAGCATTATTTATTAACACTCATCGATGCCCTTCTGGTTTGAGGGCTGCCCTCTTAGCCATGGCAGGTGTTTTTTCCATGCACACAAAACATTGAGTATTGGGGGCAATGGCAAGATCCTCACGTACCACAGGTTACTCACCACTCTACACCATGCCACAGGAGTGGAGCAGCTGAGTTAGCCTGGGAATCTGTGGATCTGCTTTAAGCTCAGTGCAAACAGAAAACAGCATGGGACAGTCCATTTTAGCACACTTTTATAGAAGTATGTCAGGAAATAGAGGAGATGACAGTCTCGTGGTAGTGATTACCATCCGCATGGAAGAGGAACAAACTGCACAGTCCTCTGATCATTTGCAGGAATTATGCTTGTAATATTATAGACCTAGGATTTTTTATTAACATCTCTGTATAAATTATGTGATTTCACCATATAATATCTAGTACTGTACTGCTAGAAGGAAACATTAAAGCAACTGTATAGACTGTACTGTTTTAAGAGGCAAACAAGTTTATCAGCAAGTTTGAAGGATTTAAACTCCTTGTGAACATCACTTTTATCCATGTAAAAGCTTAAACATTTACAGTGAACAGCAAGAAAATTATTACATATTGCTGGAGAACAAGTAATAGTTTATATTTTGTAGATGTTAACAGCCACGCTGAGCTGTAACAGCATTTCGCAGCTCATTCTGCAGCACTTGGAAAGTCCTGCTGAGTGACACCACATTTGGAAGAACCAATAGAGGATAGTAAACAAACCCCTACCATGTTGAGACATCCTAGCCATTTTTAGCTTCTTCGTAGAAAACATCTCTGCAAACCCATCCAATGAGTAAATTTTCCTTCTGGGGAAGGAAATCCCCAGCTAAAGGAAGTTCTATATCTACATCTAGTTCCATCTACATTTGGCTGTTGGGTCACTTTCTTCTACAGTTTTGCAAAAGAGCCTCATTCTGACTATTACTATGTCTGATGCTACACAACTCTAACTGGGGACTCAAGATATGATATCCTGATCCAAGCTGGAAGCAGCTACCCCAGAATGTGTATCCTCAATTTGCTGTCCACAGTAACTCCAGCCCTTGCACAACTACTGTTAAGGTAAGATTGGCATTGCAGGGTTGCTGTGTGAACATTTGACATAACATAGGTTCTGTCTGGAGAAGGCAGAAATCTAAACAGACAGAAATGTAGGAAATGCACAAGTAAGTGATCCACCAGCAAAGGCTAAATGGGAGGAGTAGGGAAGAGTCCATATCTCCTCACATCCCACTTTTGTGTAGTTTCCAGGGGACTGACACCATTCACTAGATCTTTCTGAAGCAACTTGCAAGGAGCTTGCTAATTCTCTCTACCTTCCTCCATGTATAGAGCACAGCACAAGGCATATGCTCTAGCCCTGTTTACAGAGTAAAAAGTAACAGAGCATTCTGTGCAACTTCCAAAGGAATTCCTGGTCGCTTACTCTGCAGTTACCATAAATACCAATATGTGTTTCCTGGTTACCACTCCTTGCAGTGTTTATACACCAAGAACAGACAATCATTTCACAGAAACCAAAGAGCCTAAATGAGTGCAGAGACAAAATACCACACAACAAAAACTTGGTATGTTACATCACCAGAAGAGAACAAAGCATTTTAAGTATTTAAGAAATATACAGAAGGTGTTACTTATAGGAAGGTATATAATTTTTTTCATGTTAGACAATGCCCACCCATTCATTTTTAAAATCAAGCTCTAAGAAGGTAATCTGAAAGATAAGTCTGGAATCTGCCCTTCCTGCATGATTCTATAATTAAGATTAAACTTTGTGAAGTATTTGCAAGAAGTCTCACAGTAACCAGCTACTTTTACATGGACAATAGCTCTTCCACCAAGAATTCATACAAGTCAAATTAAATGAGACCTTGCTTAAAGAATCCCATCCACAATCTATTAAAATACTGGTAGCAGTGAGACAGTTTCATACCCACCTAGTTAGGTTTTGGGGTTGTGTACTTTAAGCCACCACCTAATAGAAAGTTTATTCTTTCTTTTGCCAGTATTTCTGAGGGTTTTTCCCCCCTTTCTCCCTTAATAAAACATCAGAGGTGAAACATAGATTAGTCATATCTGAGACATTCCAGCATATTAGTTTGCCAGCCATTAGTAATCTGAATTCTGTGTAAAGTTCCCACTATAAAAGCAAAACGCAGGCAGATTTTGCCAAAACTTGCTCAGATAAAGAGGGGATCCTTAAACTTCTTTGCAGGAGCCAAACAAAATGCATTAGCTTGCACTCTCAGTATGTAGAGCCAAGGGGAAAACAGAGACCCGGCCTCATATATTGGCCTTGTGCCTTTTCCACACCATAAAATGACTAAGGCAACATGGAAGAAATGTTCTCTATGCCCTGCTGAAATGTCATATTGTTAGTATTCTCATTTCCAAAGGCCTTTGCTTTACTAACAGACATAACTGCATTGCTTCATTTTGGATTCCTGTATTATGTCCAGTGTTTCACTTCCTTAATTTGAACTTTGACAGCTTCCATACTGTCAAGGAATGCACTGAAAATGATGCTGTGCAAGTGGGTGAGAAAGAGAAGGAGGTGCAGTTTTATGTGTAATATGATCTACAGAATTTCATACTGCATGCAGTAGGAATAAAAGTAGTCATTAGTGAGATGAGGTGTAAATTTTACACTCTTGTAGTCAGTTGCTCAGCTGATCTTTCCAGAATCTTGGAAAAGTGTACTGCAGCTATGCATATATATTATACTTAATGATGGCCATTAAGTCTGCAGTCACAAGATTCAGCCTGCCTTTTGCAGCTGAATTCATACTCCTCATGCAGCCTCCCAGATTTTGTAATAGTTACTGACATGGTACAAAATAATATTCCTGTGGAATCATGACCCTGATTAGTAAAGGGATAACTGCACTCCCTTCTTCATCTTCATTGGTCCCCATGGGTTTATACTAGCAATAAATTTGTTTCATTCTTTGAAGATGAAAGGTGCTATAAAGTGCACTTTATTAAAACCACTATAAAGACTTGTTATTTTTGCTTATATACCTGCTGAGTGATGGTTTCCAGAACAGCACCCCCTGAACACATACACTCACTTTACCTTCTGGTTTGGAGAACTCCTCTTAAAATGTAAGCCCCTTTTCCAGCTTTTGGTGTACAGCTTCTTATTTGCTTCAGGACTGCAGATCAGCCTTTCTATAACCCAGAAAGCTGGGTGGGGATACAGGTCTCCTGTAAGGTAGAAGTGATAGAGAGTCTTATTAGATCCAAGTGATCCAGCAGACCAGGTTCATAGCCAGATGCTGGTCTTGACTCTTGTCTAGGCCAGGAACTGGTGGGTTTGGGTTCAGATATGGCAGTGCCAAATTCTCACCATCTCTGACCCCAATTAAATCTCCCATGATGATTCTAGTGATGATTCCTTGCCCTGCATGTTGCCTTTCCTTACAGAGGAAAAGTCCTGAGAAACCTGCAGGATCATTTTTTAACATCTACTGAAAAATTTCTTCCCTCTTTTTTCCCTTTGGTGCAGAATCTCTGAATCACTGTTTCCCTAAACAGTGTCCCAAAACTCACATGGGCTTATTCTTTTGAGATTGATGACAAAAATGTTGGTGCTAGCAAAAGAACAGTCCAGCTTCCTATTTCACCTACCATAGCATAAATCTACAGTCACAAGGGTTTCCAGAAAAGGATGCTATCCCCAAGTACACCTTTAAAAGTAGGACTCTTCCTACCAAAATTGTCTGCTTCACATTTTCAGTCTCTCACTGTATAGATGGCAGGAGTGTGACTTCTCAGAAGCACTCAACACCATTAGATAAAGACTTTGTTCAAATTACTAATTTTAAGCCTACCTAATTTTCTCCTCATTTAATAGCTCTATTATTTGTTTCAATTTCTGCGAGCCTTAACCTCCCAGATGGCTTCTCAGACTGCATTTGCTAACCACCTTCACAAATCAAGTATTCCACCTATGCCTAGAGAGCCTTTTCCCTAAACAGAAAAAGAAACAAACAGTAATAATAATAATTTTTTAAAAAGCCAAAACAAAATGAAACCACAGATCAAGACTCAACATGAAGAAGAAAGGATTCAGGGGAAAAAATCACAGTTATCTAGTACCGTATGCAGTAATTAAGTAAGAGAATAAAAATAAATTTTTACTTCAGCCACAAACATATAAAAAATAAACTGGAATAATCAGTTACATATCTCAGTTTGTGTTCTTGTGCAGTGCAAAGCATGTCCAGAACCTGGTGAATGACAGCACCTGATAGTTATAAATTCCTGCCTCGATTACCTTTGCAACCTGGTTGATATTTTTGCAGATCTATCTTTCAAAATATTAACTGATGACTATTAACAACCTGACTGCTTGTGATCAGAGTAATAAAACTGTTTATGACTGCTCCTATTGCCTCTTATTTGGCAGTCAGAAGTGACCACAGCCTCTATCTTCCATCACCTCCGCCCCTTTTCTAGGCTGCTAAGAAGTAGAAGTTTTAGAGATTAAACCTGTTGCTATGACAATCCTAATTCTTATAACTTGGCTTCCAAAAATCCCTGTTCTTGCCTAAGTTTCTGTCAAGAAGAAAGCTCAGAAAACCGCACAGAAAACTCTTACAAACTAAAGGCAGGCGGAGACTTTTCTTGTAGTGAGTGTCTCTTGTAGCTCTGTGCCTCACCTCCTGCCAAGGCTATGTTGGAAAGGACACCCCTTTCCTTTCCTTTCCTTTCTACCAGAGTGGTTCCTTTGGAAACACAGACTTGAACAGGGAATGCAGTAAATTACCAGATATCTCAGCTGTCTTGCCTCTTCCTTCCACCCTCTTATTCTTTTTAATGGCTTGCCAATGTGAAGATATTTT
The DNA here is from genome assembly GCF_027887145.1 of Ammospiza caudacuta. NCBI lineage: Eukaryota > Metazoa > Chordata > Aves > Passeriformes > Passerellidae > Ammospiza > Ammospiza caudacuta. The sequence goes on from NC_080593.1 coordinate 36,110,428, forward strand.
CATGAGACAGTAAACAAAGGGGTCTTACGTTCCTTAGCAGACTTCCTTAATTGAGGTTGTTGGGTATCCCATTTTAAGGCCAAGAAAACAGCTGATCCAAAACAAGCCCAGATCCACAGGGATGGTCACAAAATGGAAACAAGGTTCTCTAAGTTCCAGGCATTACTGAGCACTTCCCAGAGTGTTGCTGTTAACCAGAAACATATATAGGTGGCAAGTCTTAAAAGTATATTAGCATATTAAAGTCATATACTTAATTCAGCTGTACAGAATTCAGTTCAGTACTGCTAAAGGAATGAAAATAGGAGATTTTGTCTATTTTAGAAAAAAAAAAGGTAAGAAGCAAAGTATCTTCAACAGTTGCTCCTATCTTTAGTAACCCTGCCACAAACCAATCAGAGTACATAGGACAGGACTGTAGGATAAAACAAATGGAAATGTATGAGAATAGATGGGGCTGATCTTATTTTCTATATTTATATTGTTATATGTACACACACACCCATAGTATATATGCAGACTGAAGTTCTATACACATCCACACACAGGTATTTCCTCTCCATCTTTTGCCCTAAATTCAATCCTGCTTTTAAATGCATAGCCCACACACAGCTCCCACAGACACCAAGTGACAGTGCTCATCTCTGAGCTAAAACTAGATTATTTAGAATACCTTAGGCATGAAGCCCAGCTTCATTTTTGATACTACTTTAAATTTAATGTTTACTGTATGTAATTATTGATGATCTTAAACAAATTTAAAGAAAAGCACAGGGTTTGTTTTGGATTCCTGAACAAACATTTTTCAAGATGTACATCGGTATATATGGTTCCATATTTTACAGAACATCCATCCCACCATGAGCTGCACTTCAACAGTGCAGAGAGGGAGGGTAGAAGGAGTCTAGGCCTTTCCTCTTGAAAGTAAACTTTTACATACACAAAGTTGAACTGCATCATAACTTCTGTGTTAAATCTTGTAATGTGTTTTTAAAATTGGTACTTCAGAAACAAAATCAACTAATAAAAGAAACAGGCTTGCAAAATGAGTATTTTCCACTTTCCTCTCCCAAACTGTCACAGAATGTAAATCTTGTTTGGGAAATATAGAGAGAAATCGTAGGTCCCACTCACACCTGTAATATTAACATAGCTTACTTTCATTTGCTCTGTGTTTTCCTCATATTAAAAATGAAAGCACAAAAAATAATACCCACTGTAGCCTTACCTCACACATCCATCTACTTCAGCTCCTCCATGGTAATAACACTCCCAAACATGCCCTCTGTGCTCTCAGTTCATGCACACTTGCTACTCAATTGCAGGCCATTAAGCTGCACACCTGCAGTGACTTAACTGGTGCTTTACTCAGCTCTGAACCACCCCCCAGCAAGAGTGACATCATTCACTCCTCACACTCTCATTAAATGTTGTCTTCTTCCCACAATACTCTGTGCCAACTCCCCTGATGAATCCAACCTGCAATACTCAGCAGCTAACTGAAGAACAACTATTTATTGCACCAGCTACACATAAATATATAACTATTTAGGAGGAATAAAAAAAGGTAATTTCCAGCTTAGGTGATGTGGCTGAGCATTGCCTTGAATCAGGAGCAATCTGTAGGCAACCACATGTCACTAAGCACTTAAATGTGTGAAGAAATGCCAGAACCATTTAAAGCTTTTTCTCCTCACTAAACACCATTTTAACTAAAAATACTTACTATGGGGACAGGATTTCCATATGAATATTGTGACTTTTAAATGCTGTCTGTATTTAAGAATCTCTGAGAGACACGTGCAGTTTATGTACCACCTGTATGTGCAGAAAGAAATGGAGTAAAAACTTCATTTAACATGAAGTTAAAGCTGCCCACCAGCTAAAGAGCCCTTGGTGCAGAAAAAAGGGTTTGCTGTGGATACCTTTAGCCTCACTCGCGTTTTTTGAGATTTCTGTTTGCAAATGGTTTCATGGTCTGTTCTATGGAAGTCAATTCCAGCCATAAATGAAACTGCAGGCAGAGATCCTCCCCTATCATGGAGGATTCCTTCTTATGACCTTCCATCCACAGAGCTGAATTTATCTGTAACACCACTGGTGTTAATACTACATGAAGGATCAATTTCCTTTAAATAATTTGTTTCATTTTTTAAAGCCAAGGAGGCCAGGTCAGCCACTCTGAAAGAGTAAACCACCTTATTTCCATTTCCACCTGCAATTTAGAGCCAACTATTTAGTCCCACTATCCCTCATGGTGGGTTAGATGCTGTTAGATGCATTTTATGGTCAATGCAGGATGATATTCTAGTGAAGGATGTTGGCACTAAAATAGTCACAACCAGTTCAGAACTGGATTCAGATTCCCTTAGGGTGGGGTACTGGGGATTAAAGGTATCCAGAACCCTCTCCAGCATGAGGATATTAATAGTGGTTGATTAAGAGGCAGGAGGTGGTGGTGGCCTGTGTATTGCACACAGCACTTCAGATGTAACTTTTCTAAGGGTTAATGATGATCAACAGTTCTCATCCCTCACAGATAGCTGGTAGCTGTGTAGGGCTGTGTTAGAGGCTAGGTTTTAGGCATGGTACACAATACTGCCCTTAATGTCCTGAGAGCTACCATTTCTGAGTTAGCCAGAGGCTGGGGTGCAGTAAATCCAGAAGCTGTCCCTCCTGTGATATATATTCCCTTTACTTTCCATCCTGTGTGCCTGACCTTCATGCCCACAGAACTGCTTTTGAAAAGCAGTGCAAGGGTCCATGGCTTCCATGCTCCATTTTACATGGGACATGATTTATGAGTAGAAATCTTTTAAAATGAAATTTCAGATGCATTTCCTTCACTGACAGATTGGCAAACATCTTATAAATCACAATTCAAGTGCCAAATTCCCTGCCAGTGATCAACAGATTTTATCAAGCTTTTATAGTCTTCAAAAGCAAATTCCACAGTACTTGTTCTAACTTACTAACTTGCTATTAGAAAATATCATTGAATGAGCAATATTTGCTACAATGCCATGCACACAAACCATCTATAATACCTGCAAATGAATGATATCCTCTTCTGATCTAAAAACACATATTCCTTATTATATTCTTGGTAGAATGGGGAAACACACAAATCCTACAAAACACCACAAATCCTGTGCACCGTGTAAACAGTCTCATTTTATGCACTGACTTTCTTCACATCTGTGCAAATAAAGCCATTGTTACAAGCACAAAGAGCTGTGGCATACAATACATGCAACTATGAAACCACGAGTGCTGCTACGTGTTGAGTCTTTAAATGGAAGTGGCACATCTGCTTTTGCCATAGGAGTGTAAATCAATCCAAGATGTTTATTAAAGAGTCAGTAACAACCTGTCCACACGCTCCTTCTTCCATCCAGCCTTGGGTTTGTCCTTGCTTTGTTATTTTCCTGGCAGTTAAACATGGGCTCTGCACACTGAAAGTATGTGGTGTTTCTTCACGTACGGATAACATAACATGTCACGTAATATTGAACAAGTATGTGATGCAGAATGGTTTGGACAAAAATGTGAGCCAAAATGAGGTGGGGAGAAAAGGGTAAGTACAAACAGCTACAGAACAGTGACTGAAAGGTTTGTTGCTCTGCAATGAGGCAACTGTGTTTCCTAATGCCTTCTGAATTAATGAGAACTAGATTTGATTTCATGTTCCAGCTCTTGGCAATTAATGAGCAATATTTGCAACAGTGAAGGATGGTGAATGTTTTCTTAGGGAAGTCAATAACTGACTTTGCATTTGCTGAAGGTATTTATACCACTGGGATTTCTACCACTAGGTCCACCTGAGCAGACCTGGTGGGAGTACAAGCCTTTTAGCTCTTGCATAGGTTGACCAGCAGGAAAGTCAACATAATATTGGCACTGCCCAATACTGACACTGCAAACTGGCTCTTTTTGTGAGCAATTGCTGGTGTATTTGGCACAAGCTGTAACATGTTCCTTTCCCAGGGACTGAGGAGCTCTAGGATTTGCTGTAGAACAGCAGTCCAAGGACAGCAGTACCTTTTGTGGGCAGCCTGCTTGTGGGCTATCTGTACATAGCAGCACCTAAAAGATTGGACCTCAGGATGAAGGCAATGGCTCTGGGTCTGACAGTAGAACCTGAGCCATGCAGTGCTCCTTCCCCTTCCATCAAAGGATGGAAGGAGAGCATCCTAGGAAAGGGAATCATCAACAACTAGGCAGGAGGAGCAACCCATTCTGTGTCCCAGTGAAGGGCCTACTTTGTAGCACGTCTGAGTAACCAGAAGTATGAAGAAAAATATGATGGATGTTGCATTCTTGACTTCCGTGTGGGGAGATCATAACAGTGATGCTGTTCTTCAAATGCATTGAAGGAAACAAGATGTCCTGTCAGATACTAAAGGGAGGCTCATCCATTGGAAAGAAAATATCTCTTTCATATGATGGCAGTGGAAAACCACTGTTTTAAGAGATAAGATTGAAAAACAGACTGTTTGATGGGAAATGGTTCAGGAAGGCTTGTTGTGCAGAAGAGGGAATAGAGGCTGCTGGAAGTGTGCCACCCAGTGTTTTATACTTGCACATTTAATTGACTAGACTGAACAAACATCTTCTGCAATTGTTCATTTCTTCTTTGTTAAAATGGTCAGGATATGTTAAAAGGCTGGATTCCACAGGCATGTTTCAGTGATAATGTTACCTACCAGCTCTGTCTCAAAAGTGTCTAAGATTGCTGTAAATTTGTTAATTGGGTGTCTTTTCATCTGTAGCTGAAATTCAGATGAGGTGGATTTGCTCAGCAATACAAAACATACTGGGACAGAATTTATACAGCGATTTCTACTGCAGGCTGGAATTTTCTTGATAAGACTTGTTACAGCATCTTGTTAAAATATTTTAGCCAGGGAAAAAATATTAATTAAATTGAATCAAAATACTGAGGTAGCCTAGAAAAGTTAAAAAAGAAAAAGAGAAAGTAATGCTTTCTCCCATTTTTTCCACCCACTCTTAAGTTTCTCCTTTTAATTTAATTTAATTTTATTCCATATGCCTGATAATGGGACTTTGTGGAACTGAACCTTTTGACGTCACTGGGCCATCTTTTTGGAGAACATCTCGGACAGATCTCTTCATTTCCATTTCATTTTGTCTTTCTATGGCTGAAACATTGTTATTTAAATGAGTGCTTTCTAGCTCTGATTTTTTAATGCAAATGTGTGCTGCTTCCCTATTGAATTGAAACCATCAATACTTCTTTTTCCCTATGAAAAGCAGGATAAAAAGTAATATTCTCAGGGCTGAAGGTGAGTTTGGGATGTAACTTTTGTGTGAATTTAAGCTAAAAAAGGGAGATACATACAATGGTGAAGTATCAAAATACTGGCTCAATCTTCCTTCTTTCCAAGATATAATTAAAGCAGTTCTGTATATTTCAAAGAACAGCTGATGCAGGGAAGGTGCCAAGACACAGCAGACCAGTCACACTCCCTCAAGGCATTCTGTATAAACTGCTTAGAGAAGTGCACACAGAAGTGAGACACTACATGCCTCCAGCAATCTTATGGTGCTCTACACCATCCTTGCATTTGAAAGTTGTGATGCATTTTAATTAGAAAGTAGGTGTCCTCTCATGTTTAATTTTTTGGAAACTGTATGCCAGGAACCATAGTTTGAACTTACAGGACATCTTAGAGGGAATAGCAAAGAAGGTAAAAAATAATATAACCTTGGCTTTCTTTAGAGTATACTGCATGCCTGTCTTCAGGCTATTCTTTTAGCTATAATGTCTAGAAATGTAGGGCTTTTTTAAAATCTGTGAATGGGGAAGTTCTCCAGTAATCACATGCCTCCTGGAGCAGGAGCTTTCTGCTCATCAAATATTGCATGATATGAAAAATACCACATCCCATGCCCCCAGCATCAAAAGGGGTGGCAACACCTGAGTTGCATCCATCCCTGGTCTCTGCCTGCCAGACCAAGAAGCATGTGATGCTGAAGCACGTGGATTGTCTCACCCCTGCTCCCATTGGACAAGCACTCAATTTGCAGCAAAAAATGCCACTGTCCATGCCCAGTAGCACCCATGCCAGCAGTATGAGCAAACAGACCTCAGAGACTGAGCTCTCCTTTTAATCACAGAAGTTGTTGTTTTCTCTCAGTGTCAGTGGTTGTTGTTCCAGCCAAGGCTTTTATATATGTTATTCCTGGACTAATGAAAACTTGAAGTGCTGCTTGCCCTGCAATACCAAATTTATGGATGAGGAGACAACTTCAGCTTGCCAGGTGATAATTTGGCACCCTTATGTCAATGTTAAAATCCCTGCAGCTGTAAATATTTATTTGATATGAAATATAGTCCAGCTAACACATTATCATATGAATAAATCTAACCTTAAATAAAACATGTGCTCTCCATCTTTTATGCACTTTATAAAATGTTTGATTCTTGCTCTGTGCATTCTCAGCTTATTACAGCTATTCCAACGTATAGCAGTCTGTGGTGTGCCTTGATTTCTTTTCTAATACAACATTCTGCTTCTTGTATGTCACCTCTTACAGCTTTTGCAAAGTTATGATTTGATAGGACAAGCACAGTGAGGGCATTAGGACCGAGAGAAAGACGCACACATTGCTCTGTATTATGTCTGGCAAAGTGCTTCCTGACTGAGTGCCGTAGTTATGTGTGAAACAAAGTCAGGGACCGACTACTTCTCATCTGTTGATCACAGTTAACTTGAAGCCTCTGAACGGGGGAGAGCTGTCAGATCTGCTTTCTGAGATACAGTGCTTCAATCCAGGCAGCAATTGGAAACTTTGAAGAAGCAGGATCTACCCATGAAAGAAACTATTAGAAATGGGATTTCTTTCAACTTAGAATTTTAAAAGGGAAAAAAAAAATCAAAGCTTTAGCTACTTTTTCAATCAGCAAAGCATGCACTTTCCTAACTAAGCCGGGACTCCGCATAATAAAGGATCTACTTTATCTCACTGGATCCATGCTACATTTTACTACAGTAAGTACAATATTAATAGGAATGTTATAATTTTTTTCTGTAAATAGAGAGGAGAGAATGAAATGGCTTCAGTGAAATGTGAAGGGAACAAAACAATCCTCTTGGCAGATAGTGAAAACCAGGGCTTTTGTGCAACCCGAGGACTGAAATCTGAGGAAGATTCAAGTGATATTTAACATGACCATCTGTATAATTTTGTCACCAACAGTATGTTCTTGAGGAAGAAGTGCAGATATGGATCACGTAAGCTGCAGTTTCTCTTGTTGTTTCTGATGCTGGGGTTTTTACTACTGATGGTTACAACGCTGAATCCACCACCCAGCAACCAGAGCAAGGAAGGGACTTTCCAGCCTGTGGAGTTCAACCCCCGGGAAGGGTATCAGCTGGACTTTGTGGAGACCCAAGAGATGCTGGAAACCCAGGAGGAGAGCCAGCAGTATTACCCTCTGGATGGTCTATCGCCTTTCATCTCCCTGCGGGAGGATGAGTTGATCATGGCCGTCGTGTCGCCCACCGGCAAAAGGAACCACAGCCGGGCCAGGAAGGGCTATCGCGTGGTGAAGCAGCAGGGCAGGCGGCCGGAGGGGAAGGCAGAGGGGGGCCCCGAGTCCCAGCCGCTGTCCCTACCCCTGCAGGACGGGCAAGGGGCTGCGGCGGGGGAGCGGCCGCTCGGCCTGGAAACGCACGGCTTTAACGAGGTGCTCAGCGAGCGGATCGCGCTGCGCCGGGACCTGCCTGAGGTACGACACCCGTTGTAAGTAAAACACCCTATTTCACTTCTGGGGGAAAACCTGCCTCCTTCCCCGCCGCCGCGTCCCCCCGCACCTCCGCTCCTGCAAACCCCGCACCTCTCCTCCTCTAGAGCTCGCGTCTTTCCTATGAACTCCCGCTCCGGGTTGGGCGCTCCGCTCCTCAGACCAGGGACGCTCCCAGCCTCCTTCGGGAGGTGGTTCAAGCCCTCAGAGCCGGCGGGCGGCAAAGGTGGAGGGGGGCACGGTGCGGGAGGGGCAGCTGGGCCCGCTGGGTGAGCGGAGCGGAGGCGCGGAGCGAAGAGCCTGTGGGGGCGGTGTGAGCGCTGCCGCGGCGGCCCCGCACCCCCGGCTCGGCCCGGCCCGGCTCCGCGCCGGCTCCGCCGCGCCCTGAGGCCGCGCGGGCGGCAGCGCCCCCTACCGGCGCCGCGTCACGGCAGGTGCCGGGGGCGGCAGAGCAGGGAGCGCCCCGGCCCCGCCCTTCTCTGTCCGTCCGTCTGTCTGTCCGGCTGCTGGGCTGCAGAGGGGGAGGGAAGCCGCGCCGAACTGGAGAGCAGGAGAGACGGGTTTCGTCCTCGGCCAGGCCCCGTCTCAGCCCACTTGCCGGAGCTATGGGGTCACTGGGCTTACAAAGTGATGAATGGGTGAAGAGTTGGGGCTTTCGGCTCTTCCAGAACCAAAGTGACCCGATGGTTACTCACAAAAGTGGAGCCGACTCTGCACTGGTGTGGCCTCACTTTAAACAAATATCATGTGCACTTTTGAGCACCACAATATAAGAAAGATAAAACTGTAGAGGAGGATAACAAAGGTGGCAGTGGGTCTGGAGGAGAAGCCATGTGAAGAGCGGCTGAGGTCTCTTGGTTTGCTCAGCCTGGAGAAGAGGAGACTGAGGGGAGACCTCATTGCTGCCTACATGTTCCTCACAAGGGCAGGAGGAGGAGCAGGCACTGATCTCTTCTCTGTGATGACCAGTGCCAGGACCCGAGGGAATCACCTGAAATTGTGTCAGGGGAGGCTTAGGCTAAATATTAGGCTGAAAATGATTCTTCACCCAGAGAGTGGTTGGACACTGGAACAGCTGCCCAGGGAAGTGGTCACGGTGCTAAGCCTGACAGTTCAAGGAGAATTTGGACAATGCTCTCAGGCAAATGGTGTGACCCTTAGGGTGTCCTGGGCAGGGCCAGGAGTTGGACTCAATGATCTTTGTGGGTCCTTCCAACTCAGAATATCCTGTGATTCTGTGGCAAGTATTGAAAGGAAACTGCTGGGAGGAAGGAAAGTGGAGATTGTTGTGTCAGACAAGCTCTGCCAACACCACAGCCGCCACGCTGTAAGGCCACCTCGAAAAAATGTTGCATTTGAAGCCCCAGGTGTTACATTTGAAGTCTGGAGACTCGAGAGCCAGTTGTCCCAGCAGCCCAGCTCATCACACTTCTTAAAAAGGATCTGAGTTGTATCTACTATCAAGCTGCCCCAGGGAAAGTTCAGGTTGGACATTAGGGGGAATTTCTTCAAAGGGCAATTAAACATTGGAATTAAATGTCCAGGGAGGTGTGGAGTCACTGAAACTGGAAGTGTTTAAGGAAAGACTGGACATGGCACATAGCGCTGTGGCCTCTTTGAGAAGGTGATGATCAAGTCCAAAGACTGGACTTGATGATCTCAGAGGTCTTTTCCAACCTAATTGATTCTGTGATATGCTTCCCTTCCCAGAGGGAGCACAAGGAATGTGAGTGGTGTCTTGTCTCCTGTAACAAAAACAATTGAAGTTTTCTCCCAGGACACTGTGGAAAGACATACTGGAAAACATTTAATATCAGACCCAGAATACATTTTTTTCTAGTGCTCATTTTCACATGTTCAAAGACAGCCGGCAGCTCTAATTTAAGGGTACAGTCTCAAAGAAAGAGAAATGAAAGAGTGTTTTCTGTACTTATTGACTAGATTCAGTGTTAATTTGATTAACTCCATTAAATAATGGCATGCTGATATTATTTCAGTTATTTTTTGGCATGCTTCACTGCTAACTCTTCAATCTATGTAATGTTCAAAGGAGGAATGACAACCCTGGTTTACTGTTTTTGGTGGAAAGCCAAAAAACAATTTTACATTGGCAGCTGAAGGGCCATCCAACAAGATACAGCTTTAGTTAATTCTGATCTTGGTAACATTTAAGCCATGGTCTCAGAGCTCCTGGATGGATTTTGCTGTCTCACAAAACACTAGTTACAGCCTAAAGAGTTCTCAACACCACAGCTTACAGAGTCCAGAAACCCCCAATGTCAGCATCTGAGGCTCATTTAAATCCAGATCATAAACCTGGAGCAGAATATGTCTAAGCCAGACCTGTCCTTTATGGCACAGCACACAAACCACAATGATGATTTTTAGGCGTAGTTTGCTCTGGGGGCCTGGCTCACAACTGTGTCAGTCCAGTTTTACAGCAGTATAAAAAGAGAGCAAACCAGAATCAGATTGTCTGTGTCTCTATTCGGTTTACATCATGTTGTTCACCACAATGCCTATTATTATTTAATTAGAGGGAAGCCAACCAGTTAGAGATGTTTCAGTGAGTTACCTCCATGGACCCAGTCTCCCTCAGGTCACTTGAAATGGGATGGCAAATACTTCACATTAGAAGCAGCCCATGCTCTGAGGTATCTTCATCCCTCAAAGTGCTTTCTGCTGCCATCAGTTGCTCCAGCTGGGGCTGACACTCTCCTGGGATGCCTGAATCAAGCCTGCCATTGTGACTTTTATCCTGGGGGCTCTGCCCAAAAGAAAGGTCTGTTTTCCTCTCTTGGGTTTGAGTGCCAAATGGCAAAAGAAACTCACAAGGTATCTACAAAAGTTTCAAGTTTCATTACTAAAGTATAGCTTCCTCTAGAGTGCTGTTTGGAGCTGAATCTCAATTAAATATTTTCCTGAAGGTGAGTGGGAGTCCCTGTCAGCTCTGCCTTTGCCTTGTCAGAATTGCTCTCTGTTCATTGCTGCATGTGACAATTCCTTGTTTTTCACAAATTAGATTAAATCACTATGTCTCATATCAGTCACAGCCCTGACTTTTCAAAATGCCAATTTATGATAGGCAGGCTATGAAACTGCTCCAAATTACAGGGAAGGTATTTTTGTGTACCAGTACCCTTGTGCATTTTTGTGAAGATTAGATATCTATATTGCAAGTCTTTGCCAATCTCCATGGCAACTAAGCACTCGCCACCAAGGTTATGTGTTCAAGTACTGTTATTTTCAATTCTTTTCCAATTAAGATTCACAACAGCTTTATTTTCTTGCTATAACCACAGAACTAGCAACTAGCTGCTAATAGCTATAGAATGTTTCTGGTTAGAAGCTGCCTGGTACTAAAAGGACTGCATTAGATCTTCACTTTTCTTAATTATTTCTCTAGTCTGTTGCTTGAAAATACTCACTCCCAAGTCATGAGAATATTCTTTCCTTGATCCTGCTGAAAATGGAAACAATCACCTTATATGAAATTATGAGGTAACAGTATTGTTGATTACACAAAATTAGTAAACCAAGGACAATATAGATTAATCACAGTGTAAAAATAATCAAGAAATTTTTCCTTTCTATGCAAAAAAAAGTGAACTATTGAAAAATACAATAAATTATTAAGATTGTCCCCATTTCAAATATGTATTCTATAGAATACATATTATTCTACAATATACATATTATTCTATAATATACTATAAAAGTGCATCTATAGTAATCATTTATGTGTATTAAATCATTCAGACTATGGAATCTCTTAAGTGATTAGCAGCTTTGTGTCTGGACAGTGTCTAGCAGCATAGAACCTCAGTCCATGAACGGAAGCACTAAGTAAAACACTAATAAACAGAAATACTAAAATTATATCCCTTACATGAATTTCTGCTGAGTAGCCAATTGTTTAACAACCACTGTAAAATCTGTATAATTATTTGCTTGGCAATACAAAAATGCTGAAGTAACAATGGGCTACATTCAGCCAATTGTGTAATTCCTTGAAGAAATTCTTGCTGCTGGAGATTAAATGAGTTAGGACACTGAGTGACTGTTATTTGCAAAATAAAAAGATTTTTTAAATGTGCTTTCTAATGTCAGCAAACGATAGACATAGTCTTTGCATATCTACAATGGGCATTTGAAGGCATTTTCTGGGAAATGTGCACCCTCACACCAGAATAGATGGTTTTCATATACAGTTTCTGTGAGGATGAATGGGAAGTGTTTGTCATCTTTAAATGTTTGAGTTATTGTGGTGGTTTAACACCAGCTGGGAATTAAACTTCCCCTGTTCCCTGTGAGGGAGGGACAAAGGATTAACTGTGGGTTGAGATAACAATTTACTGAAAGCCAGCAGCAATGGAGTAAAGAAACACACAGTGACAGCAGCAATGCTAATAACAAAAGTGTACAGAAAGAGAAGGTGCTTTACACACAGAAGGCATTCACCACCTTGACTTAGCTCTGCCTGGCCACTGAGACAAAGACAAGATGCTGGGGGGATGTTCCTGTGTCTTGGCAATGACAGTGGTTATTCCAGAGACAAAGACAGATGGCAGGGGGATGTTCGTGTGGCTTGGCAGTGCGCTGCAGTTATTCCTGAGACAGACCAAGACAAGATGGTGGGCCCTCTCCTTACCCAGTGCCACATGGCCTCCTGAAACAAAGACAGGATGGCAGACTCTCCCTGCAGGCAGTGTTCCCCAAGCCCAAGACAATGAAAAACAATGAGGGAACAAACCCCCAAAACTGGATTGTCCACTTTGCACCATGCCACCTGCTTCCAGACTGCTCTGCTGGTTTGATTGCACACTGGCTCCCAGCTGGGAGACTCATTCAGCAGTGATTCATTTTCATTGGAAAAGCAACCTGTACAAACCTTATAATGAAAATACATTTTCTTTCTTAAATGTATCTATATATTTGTAATCATGGCCCATGTAAGGATCCATGTCATTGCCACAAAGGACTGAGATGTTGGCTTCATTCACTAGGATCTTGTACAGGTAATCCACAGGTATACTGATCTCTTGTGCAGATGAGTTATTTCATTTGTTAGTCTTAATGGTACTGCAGTTGCTTGCTCCTTTCTTACTTGGGAAAATGTGGAAATTAGTGGAAGCTGGCCTGCTTTATCCATCACTCTGCTCTAATTATCTTCACTTTTTCTTTACATTCTGGACTGTTTCTGTTTGAGCTCTGGTTTTTGAGGTAGACAGCAGGAAAAAAAAAAACTATCCCAGAACACAGGAACACTTTCCTCTTTTTCTATTATAATTTGATACTGCTATTTCCATATTTTCCCTTCATATTCCAGTTTTGGATATACCTTAATACTTTCTTTTTTTAGAAGTGAGTTGAGATCCTAAACTGCTCTCCACCCCTGAAGGTTTAGGTGCTGCTTGCAACTTTGCTCTGAGAAAAATAATTAGCCATTTGTTCCAGTGGTTCCAGTGTCTTCCTCATTTCACTCATGCAGGTGCCTACAGCAAAAATATGACTCCAGTCTGCCTACTGCTAGTGTCATCATCTGTTTCCATGATGAAGCCTGGTCTACTCTGCTGAGAACTGTGCACAGCATTATGGATACAGCCCCAAAGGCCTTCCTCAAGGATATCATCCTAGTCGACGATCTCAGCCAGCAAGGTAGCTCCCATTTCTCTCTATGTGAGTTCTTTTTTCCAAAACTTCAGGAAAGAAACTCTCCTCCTCCAATAAATGTGTGAGGAGAGGAGAAGGCAAAGATGACTCCTAGGAAGCGAGCTAAGCACAGCCCAGAGCTGGCTACCAGGTTTCACTATCCATCCCTAGAATTCGGCATAGCCTTTCAACTTTTAGATATGTTTCTGTTTTTCCCCCACGTCCTTTACAACCACTCTGAACTTTCTTACTTTAAAATAAGATCACAGCATGTAAATCTTAGGATTCCCACTGGACCAGGTCTGCTGTCACAATTTCCAGACTTGGATTTTGGCTGAAGCATAGAGTGGAAAAGTCCACATTGCTGAAGTAATCCAAAGTGCTTGGGAAAGCCAAACACCTGTAGTATCTCACTCTCATCTGTGTATTTTATGAGATGATGAGAGCATCCACCTTTTGCTGAAAACAGGAAAGGAGGCTATTAAGATTCCCACAGGAATAGCCTCATAACTTGTGAATCTCAGTTTCCATTAGTCTCTACTTCCCTTTGACATTATGCTGCTGCAGAAATATTTGAAATGTGGCCTACTTGGCCATTTAAAACAAATGCCCCTGAAACATTTTCCCAGCAAGAGGTAGCATCTCCTACTACCTGTTTCTTTTCTCTAACAGCTCGAATCAAAGCTAAAACATTTCAGTGGCTGTTGTGTTTCTGCCAGGGCCCCTGAAGTCAGCTCTGAGTGAATACATCTCTAAGCTGGACGGTGTGAAGCTCATCCGGAGCAACAAGAGGCTTGGAGTCATCCGCGGTCGGATGCTGGGAGCTGCGCGCGCTGCCGGGGACGTGCTCATCTTCATGGATTCCCACTGCGAGTGTCAGAAGGGCTGGCTGGAGCCCCTGCTGGCCAGGCTCTCCAGCAGCCGGTAAATATCCCTGGGTGTGCTGATTTCTGCTGAAAGGGACCTGCTTGGAAAGTGTTGGGTAGTTTTTGTAATCCTCCCTTGGTTACCGTCTTGCTTTTGGTCACATCCCTTTTATTTTCTACCTTATCAGCATATGCATCACTCTGATATGTGGGAAGCAGGATGGGTAGCAGAATCTCATGGCTGATTACCCTCACTTTTACACCCTGTGAAAATTTCAGAATTTGTATCCTGTTAGAGCTTAGAAGCTTTAGAAGGCTTCCTGTTGGTCTGAATTAAAAATATTTCAGTCTCAACCTGTTTGTAAATCAGCAGACATCCACCAGAGAAAATTACTGCAGGACTCCATTGTTTTTACTTTTTAGCTGTCTCAGTAATGGAGGCAAGAATAAAGTGCTTTGTCCTCCTGAGCCAGTTTGGCTGTGTACCATGTCACATTTTGGCTGCCATTTCTCTTCCACAGAAAAAGCCCAGACTTCCAGGGCAATCTAGGCAGGTTTAGCTAATCACAGGTACTTTCACTGACCCCAAAGTAACAGAGTAAGGTAGAGATTAATATTTCTGAGTATTTGATGTTTAGGGTGGTTCTTGGGCCTGTTTTCTAATGTACATCTAATCTCATCTATGCAGTCCTTTGAAGACATTGAAACCACTGCAAATGTTTCTAGGCTTACATGTCAGTAAATCTTTTATTAAAGGGACTTTTTGAAAGAAAAAATTGTACATTAACTTGTCACTTGGGAAAAAAATAATTGCTAGAGAGGGTAAAAAAAAAATATCTTTAAACTCTTACTAGACTGTTAAATAGTCATGCTAAACACCTTCAAAGGCTGTTCCCAGGCACTGGAAGAAGGTGCTTTTATGGCTAATTATGTTTGCTTACAAGAGAATTAATGTGAGCTTCTAGAAATTATTACATCATTTGAATGAAAACATTATGAATACTGAAAGCAAGAGTAATGCTGCCTTAGAATGTTGGGAATATTCTTTTCAAAAAGGTCCTCCTTGGAAAAGCAGATTATTTTTTGTTTGCTGACAAATTAGATGGTTTACTATGAATATACTTCATGATTCTTCTGCCTTGAAGTATAGTCTATTTTTGATGTTCAAGGAAAACTACTGTGTGTATCAATTGGCCAGTCCTTATTCAAGGGTGTTGAAATTGCTGAATTTAAAAGAGTTACAAAAAGTCTCAGAGAAGAGCTATAGTGAAGGGAGAATTACAACAGCAAGAGAGAGAAGTTAGGACCCTACACCCCCACAATGTCAAAAATTCACTGACAAAAATTATTCTTCCTGAGGGAATGCAAAGCCAAGTCTGCTATTGTTCAGAGATTCTGTAGCACTGTCACCAGGGGGTGAGAAGGGAATTCTCTTCATTATAGAGCCCATATGCTCATTCATTACCCCAGGAGAGCAGAATTTAACAGTGAATTAACTAAGATCTAATGGGATTAATGAAGCAAAGATGGAAAACGGATTGGATAATAGTATGGGTTAAGCCATCCCTTTTTGTGTGCTGTATCAGTCTCTGTGTCTGACCCTGGAAGCTTTGTCACTGCTAGTGAGGAGAGCCTGTGACATCCTCCATTGAGGAGGGAGGATAAGGTCCAATGCACCTGGCAGTCACCTTCCCTTACTGTCCCTCTTTCTCCAGCTGAAGAATGGTGACAATTACACTGACCTGATAAGGAAGTTAATTCATGACTTTTCATAAAGTGCTTGTAATGCTTGCATGGAGATCACCATGGGAATGTAAGGCACTATCATAGTCAACTTGGCTTCATTTAGCACTTGAGGAGCTGTTAAATTGAATCATGTGCACTGCCTGAGACTGCCCAAGTGAGGAAAGCACAGGAAGTTGAGAGTGACTGGTGAAATATCCATCTTTCCTCTTCCTAATGTACTGATCAAACTGTAACTCATGCACTTTTGCTGGAGGGACAGCATGGCAAAACAATCACCTGGAGTGAGTTGTTTGCTGGCAAGGACCAATGCAGCCTTTCAAAGCTCAAACCTTTGCAGAAGCTTAAGGGAGCTATAGAGTGGTTTTAACTTTAAAAATAGTGATTTAGCCTAATTTTTTAAACTCCTGATCCAAGTATGCCAATATTATTGTGATCTGCCTTAGAGTGATGCTGAGAGATCCTTGCCCAGACTGAGATGTCACTGTGAGTTGAACACACTCACAACAAGAGAGATACTCAGTTTTAGTAGACTGTAGGATAAATATAAAAAAAAATTATCCCAGTTTTACAGGTATAAAAATATTTATACAGAAATACTTGACAGATATTTGACTTGTTCTAGGTAATGACATTTCATTTCCCTGCCTGATGGCTTTATTCACTAACCCCATCTAATTTATTTTTCTGAAAAAAAAATTAAGTAATTCCAAAATCTTTTAAACACCTTGACTGGGACTAGTTCTGTGAACCATGGCTAATAAATTGACTGAGAAGCTGTGCATCAGCTTAGTATATTGCCTAGAGAATGGTTCAGTGGTTTCTAAAGCATTCCTTGACATTTTGATTATTCAAGGATGAATACTGTAGGTACCTGGACAATATTAGAGAACCACATGAGATGCCCCACAGATCATTTCATTTGACAACTGTTTGTGTTGCAGGCTAATTCCAGGTGAGTAGCATGGTGCATAACAATGCAGCTGTGCCATTATTACAGTCATCTTCGGAAGGGTTTGCCTCTCCAGGAGACTGCAGAGCTGCTATTTTGTATTCTGTCCAAAGGCAGGGAAAGGCAGAGGGGCATATAATGAGCTGTGCCATGAAGCCTTAGAAATGTTGTTCCTTTGATCTAAAACCAGTGGTCACCGTGCTGAAACAGGATGATAAAAAAATATCCAAAACATATTTCCTTAAAATACTTCATGAAAGCAAAATGAACCTTGATGATATCCTTGACAAGGAATTCCACCTGTAAAAGAGGCCTGGGCACCATAGCTATGGACAGAGGGGTGGTTTGCAAAGAGGTAGCTGGGCCTTGGGACCTCGCCTTGCTCCTTATTGCAAGGGCTGTTTCTCTCTGTGCTGCCTATACCACAGCTCAAATATTAGATTAGGAAACAGAAATCTGTTACATTATTTGAAAGAGCTTATTTGGTTTCTAAAATTCAAAGTGCCTCTACTTAGCAATGTGATTGTAGGTCACTTATCTTTAATGAAAATGCTGATAAACAGAATAAGAAATTAGCATAGCAGTGGAAAGGTGTTTCATCATCTGTGTGTTCCCATCAGGAGCAAATGGAAGCTTCTGCTTGTAGATACAGGAATAGAAAGAGTTCTGCTGTCCAGAAATTTTCAGTGTGGTTCTGATTTTATGGTAATACACAAGAGAGAAGGGAAATATTTTGCACGGAAGCTGAACAGCTTCTTCATCTCTTTTAGTCTGATTCCCCACTTTTCAGTGGCCCATATCCCAACTTTTTGAGCTACCAAATACATGAGCCATCTGTTTTCTAGCTTCTCACAGGCTTGGAGAAGCAGGATGTTATCCATTCTGAGCCCACACAAACCCAGCATCTGAGCATGCAATTCCATGCTGCTTTCCCAGTTTTGAAAGCCTTCCATACACTTCACATGTAACAGCCTTCTTCCTGGGATTTCTGTGTTTGCTTGATTCTTTTACATCCCCCATTTGTCAATAACACTCATTTCAAATTCAGTAAATGTTCTGCATTTACGTGGTAGGTTATGGAAAGATAAGCTGTCTCTTTACAATCTTTCACAGTTGATCAGGATCAGAAGGTGACCTATTTTAAAGAAGTTGAGGTAAAGAAAATAAAGGCATGAGTCTACAAAGGCAAATATTACTGCTAAACACAGGAGCAATAAAGATTTATGCAAAATTCATGGCTCAGTGCTCTGACTGTCCAGTGTTAAAAGGTGTTAGTTACCTCTACAGATTTTGTTACTCTACATACAAGTTTTAATATTTTAGCAAAAAAAGGCAGGTTCAAAAATTATTTTTAATAAAACATTCCCTTAGCACTCTGCTTTGCAGAGATTTGCTCAGTGCTTAGCATATGAATACTCCACCTATTCGAGTAGACTCCTATGCCCTAAGTTAGTCTGGAGTTGGTCTGGAAGGCAGTATTTAAGTAATCCTTTATAACATTCCTTATCACTGCATTTTATCTTCTTATTAACCCTATCTAATTTCAAGTGCTCTGTATTTCCAAGACTTCAGTTAGCCAGCAAGGTGCTCTCAGTGGAAATGCAGCATTTTGTGGAACCAGCTTGGGTCCTCAGTTACTCACTGTAGTTTTGACTGGGCACAGAAACAGAGAACTGGGACTGCCTGGATTTCTTAACTATCTAATTTTTGCAAGCTGTGATACACCCTGAAATAGGTTGAGAATTATACATCATTTTTATGTTTGGTTTTGAGGGTTTCTCTTTCTCCTTATACAAAGGAGGATTTAAACAGATTAAAATCTATTCCCTTCCCAGCAAAACAAAGTATAAATCAATACAAAAGCACTTTCAAAAAAAGTGTATCCAATACTTCAAAACTGACACATTAATTAAATCTTCCTCTCCCCATGTTACTTAGTTTAAAATTAGAAAAGAACATAATGTCCATGATGACTGTAAAGGGTCATGGGAAGGCATTTCATTTGCAATTGTATTTGGTAAAGAAATCCCAAACCAGGAAATTGTTCTTGTTTGGGTTGCTCTTTTTCATGGAATTCTGACCTTTTGTAATTTGTGTGAGTTCCAAGCATTTGAAATATTCACAGATTAGTCAAACAGTTCAAAGCCTTGCTGCTAGTTGTATTTGAATTTCCTGTTTTTCCCTTCCCTCAGATTCCACAGAGTAAAATTAGTGGTAGTGTGTGTTTCATTTCAAAGTGCTGAGAAGCTGCTGTCTGCCAGTTACCCAGTTAAAAACAAGAATAGCTAAGAACATCTTCCAATTACCATCTACTGCAAATTTGCATTTAGAACTACACAAATGTCAAACCATCTTTGAATATGCAGAAAACAGCTACTTTTTAAAAATCATACCAACAAAAAATGGGTAAAGCGCTGCTTCATTAGGATTAAAATTGAATATTGACCAATTTTCACACAAGATAAAGTTATTAGATTCTTCTATTTCAGATCAGAAAGACATCCAATATTTAGTTTTAAGAAGGTGTGTCTCTGTTGGTTTCAGCAAAGCTACATCATGACCATATGACACTTACACCAGTTGAAGGTCTAGCATTGCTCTTACAAACATACTCTTGAAAATTGTTAATCTTGGCATTCTGAAAAAGCTACAGAAGTAGTAGCTCTAAAACACAGTTATCACTTTTTACTGTATCATTTTGTGGGAAAGGAGATCAGATTTTATTTTGTTCTGGTTTATGGTTGATTTTAGCCAGGATAGAACATGGCCTATTCCTGTGAGTTATTTTCAATTTAAACACTGTAATTTTCCATGTCATAATTTGCAGATAGTTTGGATAATTGCTTGGTCTCAAAACTATCAGAATCCATTATGACCTTACTGGTATATTTCTTGAATTGAAATCTTGAAGAATCAATGCCCAATAACTAGAACTACTACTGTGGTGCCTACTTTTGTGAGCAATTGCACTCATGCCAGAAGTACCACTGGAGCTTGGAGCTTTATAGTGGAAACACATTTAAGGTGGATTAAAAAAAAATAAAAAGACAAGTTTTAAATAGCTACAATGATATGAAAATGTAGAATAGTCTGAAATGTTTGGATCATCTGATCCAGAATATATCTGTGTGTGTCTGTCTGTATCTGAACTATCCAGGATCAGTTCATGTGGTCTAGTCTGC
This sequence comes from Ammospiza caudacuta, assembly GCF_027887145.1. Lineage (NCBI taxonomy): Eukaryota > Metazoa > Chordata > Aves > Passeriformes > Passerellidae > Ammospiza > Ammospiza caudacuta. The sequence goes on from NC_080593.1 coordinate 36,130,594, forward strand.
ATGGTCAAGGTCTTCTGAGTAGTTTAGTCTACATTGCCTCTGGCTTCTACTCAAATACGCCCTCCTGATATTTCCCTCTTGAATCTGAAATCATAAAATAAACTACCCTGGGGTCATTCATTCCTCAGTCCTGTCTGAATGAGAATGGATAAACCAGTAGCAATAGATGTGTGGGTTTTAGCAAGCAGCAGCAAACTGAGGTGGGAACTGTGCAGCTGCATCTGCACTCCCAACCAGGCAGTTGTCAGAGATTCTCCTACACTGGAGAATGCAGCAGGCTGTAGAAATTACTGTTACAGTGACTTTTCATTTTTGACATTTAGTCATTTAAAATCCATTTAACTTGTCAGATGGATTTCCCTCAGCATATCAAAGAAAATAAATGCCTGTTTGTGTGAGTCCAGTGGGACACTACCTTTAGGAACTTTTAGAAGCAGGCAGTTTGCTTTGCATGCTGTTAGTGGGTAAAGCTTCCAGTAGAAAGGGCCCTGCTGGCTTGAGTCCTGGGTGGTTTCTCCTGTCATGGGTACAAAACTGTATCACAGGGACATCATTAGGAGAATCAGGGAAGGATATCAGCTTTATTGGTTTTATTTTTACTATCACTTCTTTCCATTTCTTCTTGAGTCCTGGGGAAGGATGACAGGAACTCACTGCCTTGATGTAAATGCCTACAAATGCTGCATATGACCATAAAATTTTCTCACCTATTTGTAAACCAGATGCTTGTTTCTAAGAGTGCTTATTATTGCATGTTAAAGGATGATTTTATACCTGAGCAGAGAAATAAAATCACTTTTTTATTTTAAATCTTCCTGGCTTAAGCTCATTATGGGACAGTCTGCTCTTACTAGGAAAAAAACCTGGGTCATATTAAAGCAATCCTCTGCATGGTTCATCTTTGTAGTCTCAACTAGCAAGCATTAGTCTTACTCTGTGGGCTTCTAAAATCCTCTACAGGAAATGTCAACTGTAAAGAAATAAAGTTGGGCATTTCCCCCTACTCTGATACTGAAAAAAACATTATTCTAGTGATTGTAGAGGCAGAGAAGATATTTCAGGATTACATTATCATAACCCAGAGCTACCATCTTCCTTAGCTGGTTCTGGCCTCTGCCATGGAAAAATACAAATCTCTCACTGCACAGGAGACTTCTGAGATTTCCTTTATTCCCTGACACTCTTATGTTTCAATCAAATTTCTCTCCTTGTGATTTCTGACCAACATATACATCTTAAAAGAGGAGATAAAAACATCTACATTTTGCCCCCAAACTGACCATTTCATGTTTTTCTCTCTGTTTTAACAGGAATTTTTTTCCTAGGGAATAATTTCCTACATAGATATTCCTAGTCTGATAATAATTTTTTTCCAGTGTACCTTAATCCCTCTTAAATATTACTGATTTTTCTCCAGAAGAACTTCTGTCTATAGACCAGTCTTTGCACTGAGACCAGAGACTATCCTTTTAGCATAACAGAGAAGAACTGGAGAATGTTATTCTTCAATACTTTTTCCCTGCAGTCCCTAATACCATTTCATTCATACTCTGAAAATTTCCAAATGTCATTGACCTGAAAACAAGGAACACTGAAGGCTGTTCTGAACTACCAGTTCATTCCAAGAGGATGTGCAAGTACACTGTGAAATACTGTGATTTCTTTGCCATAGGAAAATGTCTAGTACCTCTTCTCAGACTAATCCAAATTTAACTTAAGTTAGAAATAAATCAAGGATTGTCACTTAGAGTGTAATGGTTCTGTTCTTGCTCTTAAAAGTAGGTTCCACCCTGGGACAGTGCATTTGCAAGAGCATTCTAAGATTGTGGTAAAATACAAACAGGCACTGGCTTATGAACTCAGTAATAAATATTTTTTCAAAACAACCAGCAGAACAAACTAAGGATAAGTGCACTCTTTATTGTCCTGATGTAACAAACTCATGAAGTGTGTGCAGTATTTACAGGAAAATCAGAGGATGGTAAAGGGTGAGAGGCCAAAACCATCTTCTTCTATAAACTTTGCATCCATGCAGAGCCTGTAGTATCAGAGGCTGGGGCCTCTGTGTGAAACAGCTTTGTAAGAATTCTGATAGCTAACTCCTAACAAAATCCTAGATAGTGTTAAATGACAATGCAAGGTACAGGGTATCAGTAAATTATTGATCTTTAGATTCCTCACTGCAAGCTCAGTATTCCCATGCAACGAGCATGAGAATCCCAGCATGAGCTTCTGTCAGCAGGGAAACTAAGGGCACTCAGCATTTAGAGGAGTGGTTGTGCTTGACAGTGTCAAAGAGGAGAGCTAATGTTTACTGAGAGGAATAGACTTCATTTATGCATTGGTTTGGGACATAAGTGGTATTGTTTTTTTCAGAAACAGTGTCGTCTCCCCTGTCATAGATGTCATAGACTGGAAGACCTTTCAGTACTATCACTCTGTGGGCTTGCATCGAGGTGTTTTCGATTGGAAATTAGATTTTCATTGGGAACCAGTGCCAGAGCATGAAGAGAAGGTACGACAGTCTCCCATCAGCCCTATCAGGTAACAGTCCATCAGACAATGTGCCTTGCTCAGCTCAGCAGCAAAACTGCACAGTTTGGGTCATCTTGGGTCATTTTCCAGCTAACAAGAGAAAGGTGTGGTTACTTGCACTTGCTCAATTAATAACTCTTAAGGGATAGGTTTTTTGTTTGTGCTGGTTTTTTGGCCTTTTGTAATCATTCTAACTAGACTGCAGCCACACTTTCAATGTGACAAATATTTTCCACACATCGACACAACTAGAGAACAGCCTGACTAGACAAGGTGTGGAGATTTGTAGGGAAAGCAAAAGACATGTCATACAGAGTTAAAAAAGATGTCTTACTCATGATCTGTTTATCTCTTGTTCTGAATGTACATGTGTGCAATGTTCCCCACTGTTCTGAGTCTTATTTGATAATTCACCTCTTAGCTCCCTTCCCCAAACAAATCCTAGAATTACACTCCAGTTGTCCTTTATTTTGGTTAGATAATCAGTTCATTCAAGCTTATATGGAACAGTATTGAATCATTTTGTAATACTCTCTCTATGGAAATGGTGGAATTTTCACCCTCTGTGTAATTCCTTATCCATAAACAAGGTGTTCACTTCCAAACTGTTTTCTACACAGGAGTCCTGCAGTAGCTGGTGCAGTGGTGGCCATGGATCGACATTACTTCCAAAATACTGGAGCTTATGATTCTGACATGACCATGTGGGGAGCAGAAAACCTGGAACTATCCATTAGGGTAAGGACCTTAATTAAAACATCAAGATGTGGTAACTATTGCAATTTTAAGGAACCTGAATGAAAAAGGAAGAAGATATTTGCAAAAACAGTGCAGAACATGTTGGGTTATGGAGACTACAACCTCCTCTGAAGAATTCAATTCCCACGCTCCACAGCCTGTCAGGACTATACAAGAACATGCAGCTGCTGTGAGTTAGGAGCATTATGTCAGAAGAAGGAAGTTTTGCTGGCTATCACTATCTGCCTGAGGCCTGAGTCACTGCTATTGGCACCCTCTGAAAGCTGTCTCTTCTATTCTGGCATGTTAGCATGCACCAAAGGGAGAGTAGCTTTATTTTTTTGCCAGCCTGTAGTTTTAATAGCAAATTGTTTATATTAAATCCTTTGCATTGATTTTTGCTGAATATGAAGAGTAGCTGATATTGAAAACCAATGAAAATTGCAGGCACAAAGGGGTAGAGTGTTTTTATTGTCCCAGACAAGGGAAGCTGTGCACCCAGATCTCTCCACTACTCTGCACTGTTTGTGCACAGAAAAACATAAAAGCATATTAATAGCCATACTGGGTCAAATCAGAGGTCTGAATGCCCAGAATCTTCTCTGTGTCTGTGGGGAGCAATGTATGAAGAAGCATATAATAATGCTCCTGCTGTTTCCAGGATTTCCTGAAGCAGAGCCTAGAGTAAAGGAGCTTCTCCCTTTCAGATAGAAGTAATCTAAATAAGGTAATCTCTATTTGTGCTTTCACCTGTGTTTCAGACCTGGCTCTGTGGTGGCTCTGTAGAAATCATCCCATGCTCCCGAGTTGGGCACGTCTATCGAAATCACTTCCCCCGCGCTTTCTCCTATGAAGAGGCCATTGTGAGGAACAAAATCCGGATAGCAGAGACCTGGCTGGGCTCCTTTAAAGAGAACTTCTACAGGCATGACACAGTGGCTTTCTTAATCAGCAAGGTAAAAACATCTCTAGTGGTTTGTATCTGAGGTTTGTGTAGAGATAGGTGAAGGGAGAGGAATAGGAGTGGTGGTGTCCGTATGCAGTCAGATGCAGGGGATAATCTTTTTATTAAACCTTCCACTGAAAGAGCTGTCAGATCAAGAAGGAGAGAGAGAAATTTGTACCTAAGCTCAGCTTTGTGCTGAAGTTATCCAATCTTCTGGAGTATAATCTCTTCTCCAAATGACTCCCCAACAAGCTGTGGTTTGTTTTGTCACTGATGGAGGTTGTGATGTATCTGAAGTGGAAACCTGCAGCATTGTGTGCTCAAAGGACTGTCCTAGAGGGTTCACTCTCAGTTTCTGGTTTTCCTCATAGGGTTCATGAGGATATTCAGTGTTAGTCACAGGCAAGTGGCAAATTATAGTCTCTCCTGGAAGGGAACATATCTGAGTGGTCTAGTGACAGAAAAGATATGGTTTTTTTTCCTGAACTGACATATCCAGAAGCAACTGAACCGAGAAAGTCAGATCTCAACATGCCACTATTTACAAGTTACCTTTTCATTAGAAGCATGGTGTGGACATCTGACTAGACATTCCTCCAGGAATTTGAATTCCCCTTAGTCTGTAAGCTAGGACAGGCTTGCAGGCAGATGTGTGGTGTAGCCCTGGCAGGCACCTACAGTTGAACCATCTGCAGGTTACACACCATCCAATAACTACAGAATGGCCACACCTGTACAGTCTCCATGGCGGATCAGGGGTGGTCAAGGAACTGTATATCCCTTGTATTACAAACAAATGGATGTTTGCTTACTGGGAGTCTTGCAGCTGTGGGGAATGTTGTTGGTGGAGTTAATGTCGTTAATAATGTTAATGTTGCTGCAGTTCCCAGGAATTCTCTGGCTCCAGTACCTTTTCTTGTAATCATATTCTTTCTGCAAGGCTGTGGACAAACTTGTAAGCAGTTTTGAATGAAAATGTATCATTTATCTTCCTGTTCATTTAACAATGCCAGGCTTTTAAGGAGAAAAAAATTAACTGAAAGCATTTAGGCAGAGCACAGGTAGGTGCTGTGCAGTTTCCCATTCATATTTGCTCTGGTGTTTCATAGAATCAGAGAATGGTTTGGGTTGGAAAGGACCTTAAAGATCCTCTCATTCCAACTCTCCTGCAGTGTGCAAGGATGCCATTCACTAGATCAGGCTGCTCAGGGCCCCGTCCAGCATGGCCTTGAGCAGGGATGAGGCCTCAGGGATGATGCCTCGTCCCTTTCCAGGGATGGGGCATCTACAGCTTCTCTGGGCAACCTGTGCCAATGCCTCACCACCCTCCGAGTAAAGGATTTCTTCCCAATAACTAATCTAGACCTGCTCTCTTTGAGTTTAAAACTACTGCTCCTTTCTGTAAGTCCCCTTTAGGTACTGGGAGGCTGCTTTAAATTCTCCCTGAAGCCCTCACTTCTATTCAGTTCCATCAAGTGATCCCCCACTTGCTCTTCCCTTATAGGGCAAGGGACTTCCTTCCCCTTCCCCACTCACTCAGAGGATCAGGGTCTTGAGAGAATAGAGAGCCTGACTGCCAGCAAAGACTGAGGAATACAACTCAGCCTTCTCCATATCAGTCACCACCAGTTCACTTTTCTTGGTTATTGGTGCGGAGGGGGGGGCATCTTTTCTGACCTATGTATTTATAGAATGAATCCCTTCTTGTGATTCTTTGTGTCCCTTGCCAAGTCCTGTTCCAGCTTTGCCTTGGCTTTCCTGACCCCACCCTGACACATTCAAACCATATCCCAGTACCTCCCTCAGGTCACCTGTCCCCGCTTACACTGTCTGTGCATTTCTTTCTTACTCCTCTCTTTGAGGAGCAGATCCTTGCTCAGCCATGTTAGTTTCTGGCCTGCCTTGCTCAATTCCCTGCACTCTAGGATAGAGAGCTCTTGCACTGTAGGAAAAGTGGCTTTAAAGAACTGCCAGCTCTGGTCAGCACCTCTGTCCTTAAGGACAGTTTCCTAGGGGATCTCTTTCACCAGCTCCTTAAACAGCTGCAATTTTGCTCTTGCAAAGTTCAGGGTCTTGACTCTGCTCCTCACCAGGCTGGCAGTCCCTGAGATCACAAACTCAAGGGCTTGGTCGCTACAGCCCAGGCTGCCACCAATCCTGAAGGCTTTAATGAGCTCACCTGCACTGGTGAGCACCAGTAATACCTGTCCTGCATGCCTCATTCATCCAGGGCTGGCCATCACCCAAGAAAACCAGATCCAGCAGGAGCTGCATTATAGTGGGGAGAGAACAGGACTGTACATCAGTGTGACTTCTCTCTTGCTGTCTAGCCTGACCTCCTTATGTTCCACCAGTGGATCTGCCTCTCCAGTTAGCCTACTAATTGCAGAGTCTGGAACTATTATGTTTCCTTTTCTACTCTGATTTTCACATTTTTAAAAGGTCCTCCCTCACTGCCTGTGTTGCAGGTTTGAACTTCACTGGCCAGGATCTTGTCAATTGATTCACAAAGGTTTATAGTCACTAGACCAAGCCTTTTAAAATGGGCAGTGAGGTTTTTAAATCATTTAATAATTCCCTGAAGGCTTTTCTTGTCAGCTCAGAAGCAATTTTCTCTACTAAAAACTAGTCACCAATGATACAGCTTGCTAGCTGTAAGCAGCATGACCTTTTGCTTGAGTTTATTCTAGCCACAACACTTTTACTACTTCTGAGTATGATGCTCCCTCAAATGATCAATTTCATGATCTCTGGGTGCAGCATACCGTAACATAAATGGCCCTTTTTGTGTGTTCCTTTCTTTCACAGCCGATGTTTTCAGGCTGTCAGTGCAGCGGGATGTTATTCAAAAGGCTCAGGCAAGCGAGGACGTTATTGCCGCTCAGCGGCAAAGGGCCCTGAGGGGATTTATTGCGCTGAGAGGGTGAGCAGAGCCACCTATGGGCCACTAGAGAATTCTCCGTGAGTCTTCACCGCCACCATTGCTCACTGCAGAAAACAACCAGTGACCCCCATTTAGCTGGCTTTACAACTCTTCTTGGTTTATGGTCTGAATCACATCTTGCACAGAATGCCTGTGGTGTGAGCCTTAAACAGATGAATTAGGCTCTTCCCAGCTCTGTGCTACTTCAGCCACCAGCTTTTTGGCTCCTTTTCTTGTGTGGTTTGCATATTGAATCTACAAGCACAGTTTCCTTTCAGATTGGTTTACAGGGACAATGACTTTCTTTACCTTATTTACCCCATTTATTCAGCATCAAATGCAGACTGTAACTAGTATGATAAAATGAGATTTACTGCCACTGCCTTCCTCGGCCAGGGCAGGGTCTCATGAGAAACATCTCTTTTTAGGGGAAGCATTTTACTTCTCTCTCTCCCTTTTCCAAGAAAACCTCTAGAGGACAGGTTTGTGTGGTGCAGAATTGCTAAGCTTTGTTGTTATGCTTATTGAATCTAAGACTGACACTGAAGTATGAGGTTCTCTTTAAGATACTGCAACTGTTGAGCTTTGCCTGTGGAGTTTACAAAGGCTGGCAAACAGTGCCATATGGAATGATTGATCCTTGCCTTAAGAGACTGACACTTCACCTTGGATCACCAAGGCCCTTCATTTTCCATTATGCAAAATCCTTTTCTTTCTTTTTTATGGATACAGAGAAATAGCTGGTCTGGGAAAGTTATTTACGGGCAATTCTCTGCTTACATTGCCAATTTTAATTTTTGATAAAGAAATCCAGACCAGTTTCCTGGAATCCCATCCCAAACTGCATTTTTTAAAAAGTAGAAACATGAAGAGGGGAGATCTACTGCTGGCAAGAAAGAGGAGAGAAACTTTTAAGGGTTGTTAGATGTTTTTAATATTTGGGCACTGAGAGATTTAGAAAAGCGTTTTGTGTGGTTTTGAAACTGCAGAATTAGACACATAAGTGCTTAGAGGTTTTGAGAATCCCTTTAGTCATCTTTAGTGCTAAATACCCTCAAATATTCAGCCTGTCAGCCTTTGCAGTACAGATGCCTGTAGCTGCACCAAGGGTTGAAGGCATTTGTCTTTTTTCATAACAGAGTTGCTACCAGGAAAGTTGAGAGCTGATATTGTGTCTTTATAATTCAAGAAAATGGAGAAATCATAGGAAAGGTTTAATGTATTATAGCTGCAGAGCACCTTTGTTCATTAGATTTAGTAACTGTCAGATAATAGACAGATAATAGGTGATAGACTATATTTTGGGTTAAATTCTGTCATCACTTATTCCCTCTGATCATAGAGGACTGACAGTAACTGGGTAATTTGGGCTGTTAAAGGCCAGGAAATTGAGTTTTTATCAATGATAAAAATTCTGTATTAAATGGCAATCTAATACAATCCCACTGAATTTCAGTGCAACAACTATCAAACTTGATCCTGATTTTTTAAAATAAAAATATGACAAAGACTGACTTATCTTGCAGTATAATAATAATAATAATAATTTTTAGAGCACATACTTATTTTCACAATGTATGCCACTTCTGAAACACTTCTGTCTCAATGCCAGACTGTGGCTGTTCTAGCGCAAAGTTTGAGGAAGGCTATAGCTGGATCTCCTCCTTTGCATATGTCATAAGAGATAGATTTAAATATCTATAACATTCAGGACAGAAAAGGTGGTAGAAAAAATTCCTGTGTAGTCATTTCAACTCCTAGCATCTCTAACACAAATACACCAACATCCTTGCTGCCCTTCTCCCTTTCTCCATAAAGGCAGAGAAGCCAGACTGCAGCGAGCGTCTTCAGCTACAGAAGAGACTGGGCTGTAGAAATTTCCAGTGGTTTCTATCAAATGTGTACCCTGAACTCTCCCAATCTGGAGACACACCAAGATTCTCTGGCAAGGTAAGAGAAAACACACTATAAAGAATGATCTATTTTTGCATTGTTCAAAGACTCCAGTGTCACTTCCATGCCCTGAGTACCTGGTCCAAACAGGCAATGCAACCAGGAGGAGAAAGAAAAAGACAAAGAGCTGTTCCAAATTCTCACAGAAATGTAGAAAACCAGCCAGGAACTGAACCCAGAGTGTCTGACTCATTCAGTGTCACAGCTCAGAGGATCCTAACCTGAGGTTCTTCAGGTGCCATTAGTTAGGCAAAAGAACTGTGTTGCCTCGTGCAGATGGCAGAAGTGACAGCAGCCAAGATATCTCTGTGCTGACCCATGTGCACAAAGAGAAAAAAAGGATTTCTTCAGTCCTGCACTTCCTGAAGGAGAGAAGTGATAGCAATAGGAGTTCCCTGGCTGTGTACAGGACATGGAATGTCTGGGTTTTTTTTTTTTTAAACACATAGTTGATAATTGTAATTCATTGAATATGAGTTTATTCCCAGCAGCCTTACTGGAAGGGAGTTTCCCCCAGCAAGGCAAGGTCTACTAATTAATTCACACTCAGCTATCTTTAGCCAGATTTTACTGTGTCCTTTTACTATTTTATGTGCTCTTTATTTTCAAAAAATAAAGCTTGAGAAAAGTGTAAGAACTGAGTTTGGATCACAGGAATTGTGACGTTTCTTCTGGAATATCTTGTGTTTTTTCTGACTACAGTGTCCTGTTGAAGTGCAATTTTTCACTGGCATAAACATTTAGATACCTTTCTTTTAATTATCATAATAGTTAAACCCAAAAGTGGATCTCTCTAATTTAAACAAAACTCACTAGGTAACTGACCCTGGGTGAAACACTGCATTTAATATCACATTAGTTTGCAAGATCAATATGCAAGACCAAGTCTGAAAGAAAAATACTGCCTGATTTATGAACAAAATCACATATCATAAAGGGAAACAATCACAAAATGTTAGGTGAAGGATATTTTGTTTGTATCCAGTTGTGATTTATTTCAGTATAAATCTTTACTTACAGCTTTACAATACTGGTGTTGGCTTCTGTGCAGATTACAGGCCTGGAAGAGCTACTGCAGAAGGGTCTATTGAGCTCTCCCCTTGCAGTGACAGTCCCACCCAGGTAATACTTTGAGTGTTTAGGCACTGTGTCAGACCTAGGGAGCCATGCTGAAAACAGGCACCCCAACACGTAAGGGGCTGGGTTGACACTAGTGGAAATACTGGCATGTTCAAAATTTGCATGTGCTAAAGCAACAATGCCCACTCTTCCACAGCTAAGTGCCACTCAAAAAATGCCAATGTCCCCATGTGTCACTGAGGCAGATACCCACACTTTGCTCCAGAAGACAAAATTAAGCACTTATTTGTTTAGTGTATTTGGTAGTGTCTAGGGAGCAGAAAGCTTGTGAGTAAAAAATACTTAACAGTTCCAAGTTATAGAGAAGGAGGAGGGGATACCCCATTACCGACTAAATCTGAAGATTAATGCCTAAACTGCAGTCTAAGGCAGGAGAGAATTCATTTACTCTCCCTAGATGGTATCGGTCTAGCTCAGGGTGAGCTGCAAGCACATTTCAAACTGCAGCATGTGAAGACACTGTCAGAAACACCCTTCTATTCAAATATTTATGAAACTGGAGAATTTTATGACAGGGTGGGTTTATGTCACACATAATCATAGTTCACAAAGCCTTTCCTTGGGTAAATAGTTATGCCAGAATTAGCTAGCAGGGGGAACTGCTTGAAGGGTCAAGGCTGTTGGGTCTCTAACTCATGTTTGGATTGTATCTTAACAAACATGTACAGGAAATTGTCTTTAGAATTAGCCTTTAAAAATGAACTGGGATGTCCATCCATCATTGTTCAAACAAACCCTTCCTTTCCCAGCACTTTGAATATAACATGAAGGAAATCTTGCTTGGTTCTGCTCCACGGCTTTGCTTTGATGTCAGACACGGGAAGGTTATCCCTCAAAACTGTACAAAGGAGACAAACAACAGCAGCCAGCACTGGGATGTCCAGGAGGTCAGTGGTGGCTCTGCCATGGGGGAAAGGCAGCTGATGGTGACTGTGGGATCACTGGGTGATTTCAAGATTTGTGTGTGAGGAAGGCATGAGGTACCTGAAGGGCAAATTTCACTTCTGTAATTTTTAACTCAGAAAAAAATAGGATGTCTCAAGCCCACTAACACTGTCTATGTAAAGAACATTTGGTTTAGAAATACAATGACAGAAATCCTACCTAAAATCCTGTGTCTTTGTTTTACCTGTTGGAATAGAATCTGAATCAGTGGTTGTGAAAATAAGAGCAGGGCAAATTGTTTCCCATTTCTTTCAGATTGAGGGAGGGTTTGGAAATCCTGACCGCTCCCAAATGAGAGGCCTTTGTGGAGCTTACAGTGGGAAACATTAAATTTTCTCCTGCATTGTAAGAGAAGAACAAACTTCCTATTAGAGGAATTCACTGTTTTTCAGTGAACCTTACTCAGCAGAGCAGGAACTCCTCAACAAGACTGAAAAATGTCATGCTCTGGGACAGCCTGGGAAAATGCAGTTACTGTAGTTGTAGGGATCCAGCAATCCTCTGGAACAGCCCTACTGTAATTTGGTTTGATTCCTTAGGCAAGCACTGGTCCTTATGAAATGTTGTGGCCTGTGGTACTGAGGTGGTGCTGATGACAACCTGTAGCCATAGGAAAGAAACAGTGGTGGAAGAGAACTCAGCACCTACCACTTGTGTTAGCTTCAAAAGGAACTATGAATATTCACCATGCTCTGGGCACACAGCTAAATCCAGTCCTTGTGTTTGGAGCATTGCTTAAAAAAAAACCTGAACAACCAGTTATTACTGGTGATATACTGTATATAAATTTTCTGAAACATGGCCTAGCTTTTACTGGAAATTTCTTACTTTTAATTTGTTCTTTCTTTCCCTTTTTCTCTCATCTTGTAGAATGGAATGATTGTCCATATCCCTTCTGGCAAATGCATAGAGGCAGCAAAGAGTGAAGATGAGAAGGACTTGTTTCTGTCTGCATGTAACAAGAACACAAATCAGGTGTGGCAATTTGAGCGTTCCCGTGGGCTGCATCAGAGGTGACTGGCAGGTCTCTGCAGAGGTCAAGTCTCCAAAGTTTAACATTACTTCTGCTTGGGATTTAAGATGCATTTCCTGCAAGGACAAGAAAGCTGTTTGTGTTTGCTGTAGTATGCAGGGAAGTCAGGAATTTCTCTTGTTTAAAAGCCTGGCTCCTGGTTAACCCAGCTCTAGCTAAAACCTCTATTTATTCTGTGAAGCAGGGAACAGAGAGATTGTGAGAATCAATAAATTCTCAACTCTGCTATTGCAGAAGACACTTAAGTTTGCCCTTTGATGGAAACATGGAAAATTGGCTGCCAGACAGCTTGTCTTCAGTATATGCTGTGACTTCTCAGGATACAGAAAAAAAAGTGAGATTTTTGAAACTGTAAGAGGAAACCAGCTAAACCAGGACAAGAGTTTAGCCTTGTTTTACAGTGCCCTCGACTCATATAAAACAAAGTAGGTTTTGTATGTATGAAATTAATAGATGTTTCCACATGTAATGGCAAAAATTTTGTTTTCCAATTAACCAGAGCCAAATTTCTACTCTCTGTGAGTAGAGCACAGAGCACAGAGCATAAATTAACACTTAATTAGGCACTAATTGCTCTAATTGACTTGGACTACTAACAGTCCTCAGTGTTTGGCACACCCTTCCTTAAATCCTTATCCACAGTCTAATTTGGATGGGAGAATGAGACTGAAATATTAACAATTTTTTTGTTGTTGTTTTAATTATATTTAAAGACAACTCCTCAGGAAACTTTTGTGGTACTAAGGAGGGTAACAACTTCTCTGCTTATTTGGGAATAGAAAGAATCGGTGGCATCATTTGCTCTTGTAAAGCCATGGGATGAGCTTACTATTATTATTATTATTATTATTATTATTATTATTATTATTATTATTACTATTATTATTGCAGTAACAGAAGTGCTGGCTGAAAACAGCAAGTGAAGGGAAACGGCCAGTTTCAACAGTGGCTACCTAGGAAGAAAATACTGGTTTGCTTCCATTTGTTTGCAGCCTGAGTTAAGTCTTTCAAGCTGTCAGTTTTAGCCAAAAAGATTGTATAGATTCTTGCTGTCATGGGTCTTCAAGATGTTCCTGAAAAGACCAAATTTTCTAAAGAAGCTTCTTCTGTAGAGCCTGCATTGCTGCTGACCTGCTGTCATTCAAAGGAGTGAATGAGAGATGAGGTTAGATAACAAGAATGGTCCACTTCAGTATCTCATTAGGGTACTTCCCTTTTTGAAGATAAAGTCAATGATGACACTTCCCAAGAGCCTGCTAAGAAAGAAGAACAGAGATTTGGGAGTCTTCCCACATCAACACCACATCTAATTTATATAGATCAATAATAATCATATGTACATATTAAAGGGGAAGGGCATCTTTAATGAAACTCACTTAGGTTTTGCATTATTTTCAAGAGACAGAAAATTGTGGGGTTTTTTTAAATGCACAGCACATTGTTTAAACTTCAGAGAAAGGAAGGAGTAACAGATTATTCTGCTTAGAGCCTTCCAGTTACCTGCTCTCAGTAAATCATAATAAGTTGGTATCAAGCATATAAAATTGGTTACAACAGAGGACATGAAGAGTATTCTCTGTTGTGTTGTCCAAAACATCTCCCAGTGTCTAATTCTCTGTCTACTTTGAGTGCTAAAGATTCCACGCTGTGGTTTCAGGCATCACTCCAATCATCTTGATTACCACTTATGCTTTCTTTGATAGCATCAGAATCTATTACTATTTCTGCTGTGTCATTTAAAATTTCCTGTGACATTCTGGAGAATGCTTTAATTTTCAGCTAAGATGATGATAGCAACCTCTTCCAGAACACAAGTGATACCTGACCATTGCCCAAATCTAGGGTGAGAAAAGAGAATTTTTTAAATTGCATAAATGCTGTTTTAATGACATGTGATGCCTTTATTTTAAATTATGACTATGCCAGGTTTTTAAATTATGTATTATTTATTATATTTTGGACACTAAACTGGGAATATAATTCCTTCAGAATTTAGGTAAATGTTAAAAAATGTGTATACAAATATGGTAATTGACCACAATTATATTTATCTCAAAGAAGAATGAAAATATTTTTGGTTTAGAGAGGAAATGTTTGGAATTTCAGAGACATGGACATCTTCATTTATACTACTTTTTAACATAGTGTTAAAAACCTAGAAAAGAAGGTTTGCTGTAGATATATGTACCATATAAAAATATGTTACCTAATACCTCTTCAAAAGATAAAATTAAAACCTACGTTGCAGTACCATTTAGGAAATAATTGTTAATGCACTTGTTTCACTTAGTAACAGAGTAAATGTGTGTTTGGTTTCCAAGGGAACTGAATTCCAGAGCATGAGCCAGAAGGGAACGTGGATTGTGGAGCACACTTCCCTCTAATATAAACATAACTTAGTACACACAAATTAAAAAAAAAAAACACAAAGGGAAAGCATCTATCCCTGTTGTTCCTACTTTCCTTCCTATATGGATTTTAACTGGATTGGTTGGTTTTACCAATATTGTTTCCTCATGGTGGTCATTCAGACTTTGCCCCTGTAGTTACATCCATCAGATAAACTCTCCTCATGGGACTGGGCTCAACAAAGAGTGGTGGCTAAGCATGCTGGTATGTTTTCCTCATTTTTACCCATCTTTCATGCAAAACTAGCACACAATGACGCTTTGAGTGCCACAAAACATAGAATTACTTTCAGTTATCTATTTAGACATGGTCAACATTTCAGGTTCCACTAATTCCTGTGACAGGAGAAAAATGTAAGGACAAAATGTTTCATGCAAGAATGAAGCAGTTTAAACTTTGAAAGCTTCCAAAGCCTCAGGCAAGAGCAAAGGAATTCCAGCATAACACAAATAAATACCTTATAATGTAACTCCACCTGTTTCTTTGAATTTCACAATCCAGGCACAGTGCTTTGAGCCAAACCCACCCATGAAGCTGAGCTAAAAGGTCAGATTCAGGAACTGGTCACCTTTTGGTTGACAGCACTTACTAAACAACCTAGTTTATTCCTCTCCCAGCTCATGGAAAATGGAAGAAAATAAAGCCTTGAAATGCTATTCAGAGTACTTTTAAAGCAAGTCTCAGTTGATGCAGTTGGTGTTGGCTGCAGGCTGGGCTTTGTCCTGTTAGTGAGGTGCCATCACTGGCACAGAGAAACAATGGCAGCATTCCTCTCCATGTGTTAACCTGAAGTCTGAACGGGGACAGAAGGTTTATCAACCTTCATGCTAAATCCTGTAGCACAGAAATGTTGAGGGTATCTCTCAGTCCACGTGTAAGTGCTTCCAGGTGCTGCCTTGAAGACATTCATTGAGCTGTAATACTGCTGATTGAAATGCAAAAGCTTCCATTTCTGATATCCCCAGGAAAAAATGGAGCTACGTTCAGGCATCCTAGAAAAGAACAGTAACAGCCTAGGTTTCCATAACAGCTGGAAGGTGACATGTGAGTGAGAGTTTTCAGACTCTGACTTTCTATCTCATTTTATCTCAAGCAGTTTGAGTCAAACTGCAAACATATTGGAAGAGAGTAAAAAAGGAGTGTTTTGCAAATAGGTAACATGTTTTTAAGCTCATGTTTTTAAGCTATGCAAACTGCACGTGTCTGCCCTGAATAAAGTGTATCAATGCACAGAGAAACATATTTTTATTTCCTTCATTGTGTTATGATTTGTTAATGCCTTCTTTTCCTCATGCTGCAGCACAGCTGGTCTGCAAAAAACCCAGTCAGAAAGCATCCAGTGGCGATACCCTCATTCAGCCATCACCTGACAGTCTTACAGAAATGTACAGGAGGACTTGCCCCTGTCAGCATCTTAGAGGGGGGTTTGAATCTGCAGACCTTTGCCGTAATTTCCATTGATTTCTTTGGAAAGGTCTGAATAAGGACTCCAAACACAGTCCCTGGAACGCGTGAACTCCAGCACACCCTTCGGGCAGCTCACAGCTGCTTATTCACCAGGTGCTTTGGAAGGATGTTTTGGAAAAACAATCTGGCTGCATTACTTGAGAGAGAAGCCATAGTGGTTTTGCTATCTTTATAGCTGCTCATTTTTAACTTAATTTTTTTCATTAGCTATCAGTCTTGGGGATGATTATGCTTTAGACACATGGAAGAGGATCCACCTCTGTTAACTGGGGCCACCTGAACAGTAGTCACAACTAAGGCAGTTGTCTAAGTTTCTTCTGCTGGTGAGCAGAGTACATTTCCAGAGGTAATCAATGGCAAGTATTTAACCAATATGGGTAAATCACTATCTAGAAATGCTTGCTTTCTCTACTGATTAAAGAGGGTTTCTTGATAATTAATTTAGATGTCATGTATCAATTTTAAACTGGAGTTAAGTGGAAGGAAAATAATCCCAAAGGGTACCCAGGCTAAAATCCCTTCCAGGAGCCCAACCCCAGTGTCCAGCTCTTCCAAGATTCCCCCAAGATCTGGCTTTAGGCACAGAGATGACAGCCAAGAACAAACTTGCTACCATCTGCAGTTTCCTCAAATGAGTTAAATCCAACAGCAGACTTTTCCAAGACAGCTTCTTTGTTCACAGACTGAGAGACCCCATTGTGTAGGATGCTGTGTTAAAAGATGATCTAGTCCCAAAGGAATAAGAATTTAAATTTTCAGAAGTGTCTCTATAATATTTTGAAGATGTTAACTCTAATATTAATAATAAATCTTCTATATCTTTCCGCTGAGTAGGCTGGAAGGCTGCAGCAGAATTTTCACTACACAGAACAGACACAGGTGCCAGGATTGTTTGCAAGGTTCTTCTTAGCTTGAATCTAAGTTACAGACAGACCAGCCTGAGGGCTGAATGCATTACTCAGTTTCTAAGTGGCTGCACAATGACCTTTCTTAGAGTCCATCACCTTTGGTAATACTATTGTGATATTTATTTACACCAATCGTAATTTTGTATTGCAAACTCAGAAAAAGGTAAAAGTAATTAACTTTTTGAAAATTTGCATATTATAAAAATACTAAATATATTTTAAAATATCTAATCTATTTTGTGCAATTACTCAAAAGATTGCTCTGCATTTATTAGTCCCTCAGTCTTACAGACTGCTAACAAATAATTTAATAATGTCGCTTACATTGTTATAGGCATAAATGAGCCATAAAGGATTACATCCCTCAGTATTGTATTTTTCATGGTATTTTTTATTCACTTGTTATTATGCTATTAGGTGAAAACTGAGTTTTTTTACAGTCTCTTTTTTATCACTTACTGTAATAATAATTACACAAAAAATTTAATTGCAGCTCCAAAAGAAAATCAACTGCTGCTTTGATGTATCAAGAGTTCAAGATGGACAACATCAGACATTTATACCTGAGTACAAGCCCTAGGGAGGCTGCTTGGGAGATGTATCATCCTTTATACATCTAGTTTGGGATTACTGAACAAACTAAAAGTGGTCAAAAGCTATAGCCAATTCAAAATGTTGGATGCAAACATGTTCTGCAGAGACAACAGGTCATTGCATTAGTGTCATCTTCTTTTGCTTTCCCTCTTATTAGCACACACTTTGCCTGCTTGGAAATCCAGAGCCAAGCAGTAAACAGTGTTTAATAATCAAAATACTTCAAGCGGGCAGACTCACAGAATTCATCATGTCAATTAAAAAGTAAGCCTTGCAGTAAATTTCATATTGGACGTGTTGTCTTGTAAACCCTTGTCTTACCTAGTTTGTGTATGTGTCATACTTAACAAAAACTGATAATCTGTGGTGCCAAGAGCTGCCTTCACTTACAATCAGTCATAGAGCCTGGAAGACCACTTGGTCTGATGCTCCCTGAGCCCATGCAGTCCAGCTGATGGATCCCTGGCTGCCACAGCAAGCTCCTGGATGGTGGTGAGAGCCACTTCTTCAGGGCAGTTTGCTGCTGATTCCTTGGCTTGCAGAAGCAAAGGAAACATGAATTTCCTGGTGCAGCAACCCGCGGGCAGTCTGTGGTGTCTGCACACATTCGCACACGCACCAGCCCAGGGGCAGAGCCCGGTGCTGACGCTAAGGAAATAACTTTGAGTTGTGTGGTTTGGGCCCAGCTCCTGCTGCTGGAACAACCTTCTGTGTGCAGCCCATGACAGAACTCTTAAGATTCTCCACTGCCAAGAACAACTCTTAAATCAGCAACAAGAGGAAAGGGTGAAACAAAATAGGTCTTGACACTAGAAAAGAACTTGATAAGCAAAATAAGAACAATGAGACCATAATTTGCTTATTGCAAGAAGATGTCCGTCTTTTCTATAAAATATACAATTTTGGCAGTTTCATTCAAGATTAGATGTAACATGATGCTCAGACTTGGCAGACAGTGGTGATTTCATTTTGAGGAGTTTCCAAGGTTTCTGAATTTGCTTTCAGACCCACCATTTCCTGTGCTCTCTGGAACAGAGCTGGGATGCTCACACAGGCAGTGATGAGGGAGGTCTGCAGGCCAGGCTGCCCATGGCAAGGTGCTGGGCTCTGCTTCCTTGTCACCCATCATAAGAAACAACCTTTTCCTCTGGGCTGTCTTACTTTCAATATGTGGGCAAATTTTGATGAAAAATTGTTTTCCTGGATTTTTACTGCTAGATCTTGTGAACATGTCTGCAACAATTACATGCCAGCAAAAACTGCAGATTCAGCAAAATTAGGAAAATCAGTATTTGATTTTTAACAGGGAGAAAGAATATAGAGGCAAATGGGAAGAGGAGAATTTAATTTCAGTTCCCAAGTACCTCCATCCATTTCTTTTTATGGCACTGGAGGACTGCAGAACAACCCAGCTGGGCTACTACAATAACAGAAGCCTTAGGTTTATGTTGCAAGTACTGGTTTCTGATGACATGCCTGACAGGGAAAGGCTTTTTTACATTTTCATATTTGCTTCCTAAAGTGGTAGCAGTGAAAATGAGAATGAGGATGTCTCATTAAATAAATGACTGTCTACCTGTGCAGCAAAATTTAACTAGGTACATAAAACAAACAATTGACACTCTCTGATTGGAGTTCAAAGTTAGGCCACTTCATTTATCAGCAAATGTTGCTGTGTTTAGTAGCAATTAATTACAGAAAGGGTTTTAAAGTTTGTGATGTAATTTTTAAAAAACCTAAGCCTTTATTCTCAGACCTAGGCCTCTGTAACAGTGTCAGATTTCATGTGGTTCATGTCGATGTTGTGTTGATTTAAATAAAGTTACAGCTATTGGCAGAAACAGCTTACATAAGAATGTCCATTTTCAAATACCCCTCATTTTTACTTTGAATTAGAAACTGTGTTAAAGTGAAAAGCATGAAAACATGAATCAAATAGCAAGAAGTCTAAAAAAAAGGAGATGCAGAAGTACATAAACATGATGTACTATCTGAAAGACTACAGATCATAAAGTGACCTCATGAATTTGAGAAACTTGGTGATTTTTGAGTACACTGGATTTAAAGACAACATGCCAAGGTAGAGAAATGTCTGCCTAACATTAACAGTAACACATGCTGTCCCGCACACTGGGTTTCAGGGACCAGACACTGAGGTCCAGCTTGTGAAAATGCTCTAGTCCAAAATTAATAGGTATGTTTTGTCTCCATTCTTTATTGGTTTTAGGACCTCTAATGGCAGAAAAAAAGGCATTTGTAGAGAAGGTCATCTGCAAAGCTCTTAACATGAAAGCAAGTATGGCCAGTATCGGCATGAACTCCAGCCAGTAAGAAATAAATGTGAAAATGCCATTTAATTAAAATTCTGGATTTTCTCCAGGAAGAATTATCTCATCTTCTTTCTCTTTATATACTGCATACTGCAAAAAGAATAAACTGAAGCAGACTTCTCCACTTGTGAAGGGAATTATGCTTTTGTGCTAACCTAGGAACATCATGGTACACTGATTTTTAATAAAAAGCTCCACTTTCTCCCCTCCAGCACCCCAAAAAAATCCTACTATTCTTCTGTGCATAAGTGTCCAAATCCAGTGCTCCTACTGCCTAACTCAATGAAAGACTGAAGTCTGCTAGGAAAATGTCCAAGACATAAAATACATTCAAAGCTACTGGTAACTTATTTCATGCCTGTCACTAATCTTTTTTGCAAACAGCTACTCTCAATTATTGATATTTCATTATGGGGTTTCAAGGTGACTCTTGATGACAGGTAAAACCACAAATTTTCTGCTTCTCAGTAGGAAGACTGATAAACACTAGAAATGTACATCACACCAGGAAAATCTGTCCCTCCAGGTAACTCCCATTTTGACTCTTGACAACAAAAAAATGTTGGGTTTTGTCTGCATCCCTTTGCCAGATCGTTGCAGCTGCGCCAGTTCTATTAAAACCCCTCACTTTTGTGGATCTAGGATTTGTCACTCTAAACAGAAAAGAATATTAAGCTGCAAAAAGGGCAAGAACAATTTATACCTGCTCCTATACTAGGTCTCATCAGTGCAACTCTATTATTAAAAATGTTTGAAACAAACCTGTGAAATAAATAGCAAAATTAGTAAACTCCCTACATATGGAAAAAGTCTACAGCTATCAAGAACACAGGACGGCCATATTCTTTTTTTTCTTGGTTCTGGCAATAAAAAGACAGTCCTAATGGAGAACACAGGAGAGCAAGTACCAGCAGAACTGACAAGATGGAGGAGGTATTTCTCAGACAGTGAGAATGTGCAGGTGGCCATTTGTTCTACCGAGACCAAGATCTCTCTTTTTCTGGCTGGACATATCAGAGAGATGCACAAATCTGTGACTGAGGTTTTGTCCCTGCCCTATTTAAAAGGCTCATCTCATTTACCATGGACAGTCTTGGAAATGTCATTTCTTGGCAGTCATGAGCAATGAATTACAATATGCTACATCTGGAGGAGAATGGGGGAAAGAATCTGCACGGTAAAGACTTGGAAAGTGCAAGACTGAGCAAAACTAAACAGTATTTCAAATTGATAAAAAACATTTAAAATAAGACAGTCACCTCAGTAAGAAAGCAGACTAATAAAACTGAGCAGTTTGAGATTTTCTGTAAAGGATATTTCAGGTAGCTGAAAGGATATTTCAGGTATGGATGTAGCTCCAGGTGTGGATATAGCTCGTCAAATCTCACCAAGGTGTTTTGCTCCCAAGTTAGTGTTGGGCAACTGCTCAGGAGCATCAAGAACATGTGTAATAAAGCTGGGGAGTGTTCAGGGGCATCCAGTTGTGGGGATCACAGCCTGACCTTACGGAGCAAGGTCACCTTATGGTGACAGAGGCTAATTCTAATCAGGTATCTTAAGTCTGAAGGGTATTGTAATAGAGATTGTAAAGCTACTGAAATAAAATTAGTAGAAAGAATTAAACTGTAATGTAAAAAATAAAAGACAGAATAAGATTCATTATGCACTGGATAACATCCCCTGAAAAATTTGGAGGAACCAAAACTACTGAAGGTTGGTGTCAAGGGCCACCCCAGGTGGCAGGATAGTGTAGGATGAGAAATACTGTGAGACTTCATACTGACTTCTTCAGAATAAAATTAATAATTTCATAAATGCTGAAATGCTTCAATTGACACTCTGGGACCAAACTGATTTTATTAATAAAAAATTGCTTCCCCTCTCTCCTACCTATTTTTCAGTTCTACAAGAGTTAAAAAATAAACAAAATGGGAACTGTATCTGACCAAGAGCTGTCATAGAATGTGTCTTGAGGCATTATGGCTCTGGTGAAGACAATGTCATGCTCCTAGAAATCCTGGTTTTGTCTGTGTTTCTGCCTCTCCCTGAGCCATTAACCGCCTCAGATGTGGATGACACTGAAATGCACTTGCTCAGTCTGGTTTTTTTGGCTGACACAGTGAAGCAGCATTCAAAGTGAGGCTGAAACATTTATGAGAGAGAGTCATGGAAGGGCAGAAAACCCAGAAATGTATTATTTACTGCACATGTTCTTTATTCTCTTTTCATGGGTAATTCATTTGAATTCTGCTCTTCTGTAGGGTGAAGTGGATCTGAAGTAACATCCCTGAAGCAGCCTGTGTTACTCCAGATTTACAGAGCTGTGCTGGATGGCAGGATCTGCCTCGGAGCCTTTTATATTAGCTGTGTCTCAGAGGGTGCTCTATGCCTAGGGCTCAGGATATTCCCAGCCAGCTTAATTTTCACAAGCTGCCCTTGCAAGGCAAGCTGCAAATGTATTTACAGATCTAGCACAATAATTTCTTACTCCTCAGGTTGGTTAACCTGTCAGAAATAGATCTGTTTCTTCAGACTTCTATTTTTGCAGGTGCCTCTGCTATAAAGGCCTCAGGCGTACAAAAATGAACTAGACAAAATGTGCAGACGCTTTATTTGGCATGGAAAGAACCCAAGGACACAGCCCTGCTACGGCTGCAAAAATTAAAAAGAATATGGGGAACTTGGCCTTCCTCAGTGGAAACTTGACATTTGGGTGGCCCTGCTGCAGCCTGTGTGGGGCTGGCAGTTGCTGTCTCTGAATGAAGAGGCTGACTTAACCTGGATCTCTATCAAATCCTCCCTCTGCGAGACCGTGCATTTGGCAGAGGTACTGACAGAAATCCTCTGTCTGAGAAAGCACAATCAAATCCTGTTAGGCACAATATCTTGAAAAGCGGGTCCATTAGTTTAAAACACTGAGAAAGTTTAACTGTGGCTGTTTGGCATTTACTCTGGTTGCTGATTTATTTGAATTCTCCTTCAGTTACAAAAATCCTAAGCTTGAAAAAAATATCAAGGGGGAAAAAAAAGATGTAAGGATTTGCAAGAATGAGTGTTTTTTAGGGGGCAGACTACATTCTTCCAGTATGCATCTTTTATACATCATCCCCCTCCTGTGTATGCACCCGAGATAACCGAGCAGTCCTAACTACAGGATACTTGCAAGAAACAAATTCTGAGCTTGGTGCCTGAACAAACAGCTGGGGTGGGAAGAAAATCCTTCCTCTTGTAAGTAGAAGGAAGTGGATCCTGAAGCACTGCATCCCCCTCAGGCTGCCCCACTACTCTCAGTTCAGTGTGCACAGAGGAAACCCACATAGGAAAAGCTTAGTTATCAGGTCTCTCTGCTGCTCTCCCTTGCTCCCACAGCAAAATCCCACCTCTAGGTTGCTAAGCAGTTTGTGGTGAAGATGTAGGGGCCACAGAAGCATATTTTGATGCCCAAGGCATGGTGCCAGTTTGGTGTGCCATCACCTGCTCTCTTCTGGGCCTTGTGTCAAGGGATATTAAAAAGATGACCTTCATTCCAGTTCAAAGCAGAGCTTGAACTTTATGAACCATCCCTGGCAGGGACTGTGTTTCTCTGCTTGCCATGTCCTTTTCACAGTGCTGTCTGCATTTGCCTGGCACTGTCCCACGGTGCACCATCCCCAGCTTTGGGAATTTTGATGTTTGTCTCAAGAAATGTATTAAGTTCCCAACTCCGCAGCTTTTACTTGCCCAAGGAAAGCTCACAGGCTCTGACCTCAGGCTGTTTGCAAAGCCTGTCAAAACCCATTTGTCTAGGAGACTGCAGCAGCAAATATCACAGTTAAGGCTAAAAGGCAATTCTATGCCAAGCTCATTCTAGGTCACTAACTTCCTAAGGGTATTCTTCCAAGAAATAGCTTCATCTTGAGTAGTTCTGCAAGAGGAGAGAGACTGTGAGTTATAGTTAACTCCTTCGTCACAAGGAAAAGCGCGAATCCTTTAGTCTATCACATTTAGCATTCAACATTTATTCAGGCTAAGACTTCCCCCCTTAGGGCCAATACTAGGAAATAAAGTTACAAGGAAATAGTAGATTTGAATTAAAGAAAATATTTTTTGCCCTTTCAAAAAGCAAACTATTTTATATGTGCATCTTGGGCAGTATCCCCACTTCTTTTAGGAAAGTAAATAGTGTATTCAAAACAAAAAGAAATCTCACATTGAAAAACTGCATTAACTCAAATAAAAGGCTTCACTGCCCAGAAAACTCAGATATCCCTCAGAAAAGCCACTGTAGCAAAGACAAGGAAATACGAGAGGCACACAGAGACAAGAAAAGACAGAGGAAATACAGATGCAGCTTTGAAGGAAGAGATGAAGTCATGTAAGAAGTGCAATAGGGCTAAATAAAATGAACATGCAAGGGAAGAAACACATTACAAAATTAAACAAATAAAGCCAGCTAAATGATAGGAGGAGTGGACATAAACCAGTCTTGGACAGTCCTACCAAAGTGCATAGAGCTTGCACACGTTCATCAGCTGCTGATAGGAGGTTGTGGGAGGGACTAGCAGGAAACTACCTGAATCCACAGTACCTTGGATCACCTCATCTTCTAAAAACCACCCAGGGCACAAGGAAGAGACAGGAGGATAAAGACAAGGTTATTCTAAGGCATACACTCTAAAAACTTATTTCCTTAACTAAATGTAAGTTCTAAGATAATGTCAGCCAGTGCTCACCAAATGTCAAAAAACAACATCATGTTAGGAATTTTTGGAAAATAGAGAGCAGAATAGAGAACAAATATCACTATGCAAATGTATGCATAATGCATCCATGTCTAGAACTGTGCACAATTCTTATTTCCCTTTCAAAAATGGTGCAGAAAAAGAAGAAAAAAAATCTTAACAGTCCTCAGTAGGCTAGAGAGCTGAAAGCAGAAAACTGTCTCCTCCTATCCAAAAGATGTCTTTAAATGAACCCCAGTGCAATGGGTTCAATAGAAACAGAGTGACATGTCTCTTCATAAGGCACACTTAACTTGGGCAATTCCTTTCCATGGGATGCAGTGGATTTTGTGATGTGGATTCAAAAAGAGATTAGACAAATTCATCGGAAAATATATATTGTTCATGATATTTAACAACAATGCATCAGTCTCAAGAAGTCTGTGACTTTCAGGTTGCGTGGGAGGGTTGTAGGGAAGTATCCCCAAATGTTTGCCCTGGCCATGGACTCTTCAGCAGCTGCTGGGCAGTGCTGGGGATGGGATGGGACCAAGAAGCCCCTTGGTCTGCCCTGGGACAGTCAGTCCTGCTCTGATGCACTGACATATTTTGCTCCCACAGCTCAGCTCAGCCTCCAGGACAGGAGCTTTCCTTACTGGCTCTGAAATGACCCTCTTACAAGTTCTGCAAAAAAGGGACTGTGAGACTGACAGGTGTTTTGCCTGGATTTCTACCTCTGGACTGTTTACATATCTAAATTCAAAATCTGGTTCTAGTAAGGGATGTATGCCAGAATCCATCAATGTGGGAACACCTGTGCAGTGCACTGGGGGCCACAGAAGCCTCTGCATAATATAAAAGTCAAATGTCTTCTACCCTAATAAGTGAAAAAGTAGGATAAGTAGGGGCTCATATTTTATCCACTATTTTTTTTGTAATTAAATTAACAATAACCTTAAAACACATCACAGGCTACAAAATCAGTTCTAATCCATTATAGTGATAAAAATGATAAATTTAGGCTGCAGTCTTGCTATTGTCTAAAACCAAATACCTTAAGATGGTATTGCATTGCATAGGTACACAATTTTCATGAAAAGGATCAACAGACCTACTAAAAGACATGCAGAAATAAAAACTGTTAAACAATATCTTTTTCAAGTTATTTGGAAAAGAAAAAAACCCCTCCCTTGAAAATAGTAGTTTTTTTCTAGGCTGTGTGAAATAGTCATTGTTACTAAAAGTATACCAGGAATTTATATTTTGTGTAAACACCACAGGACTACATATATAAAGAACGTGCTAAGAAGTGGTGCAGCTATTTAGTGCTCCCGTGGATGGAAATCTTTTACTTGAAGTACTGAATGTAACAAAAAGTTGTCCTCTGACTTCTCCAGAAGGACAACTGAGACCAAAATAAAACCATTTGCCAGGGAGCCGGAAAGGGCCTGAATAAGTCACAGAAGTGACTTACTGCCAGCTCCTGTTGATTTTACCCTCAGTCTTAATAGCTGGATCTTTCCCTAAAGCAACAGCTTCAGCATTCAAACAACAAGATAAAGATCTCTGTTTTGACATAGAAATAAAAAATGACCACCCCTGGATGGGGCAGCTCTGCTGTGACCTTTGCACACCACTGTGCCTTCAGAGCGAGCTTCTCTTGGCTGGCTGCACTCACTGACAGGGTCAATGGCACAGCAGTGACTTTCCACATGACAGGAAACCTGTGCTGGAATGGGGAGCTGCCAAGAATTTGAGGTGACCTGGTGTGCAAACAGCTCCAAATGGTGACAGCAAGGGGTGGGAAGGAGTGATGATGGGTCACTTGAGGTGGGAAGGTTGGTCAGCCCTTTTGGTTGGTCACTTTTGACCCACTTCCTCCCTGAGCACAGGCGACACTGTGACAGCTGCTCTCCCTCTTGGCACAGCTTCTGTCAGTTGCTGCCTCTGTCACTCAACAGGGCTGACCAGTTCCAGGGCTGATGAGCCCAGCATCTCCACAGGATCCTCCCAGTTTCCTCCATGCCACGGAGAGACATTAAGAAATTAGCATTTTAAGTTACCATGAAGTAGAATCAAAGCAATCCACATGGAACTGCTAGGAGAAAATTCATGGCAAGTTTAAAGAACAAATACCTTGATAAACCCTATTTCAAAAACATTTCAAGAAGTTTTCAGTGTAACAAATGCCTATCCCTACAGTTAGCACGATCTGAGTGTTAAATTGGAATAGAAGAGATGGAGATGGAACATGCAGAAACTGCTTGTCTTCGTGACAATACATAGTTGTCAGTAACTAACTTACATGAAATTTGTGCCAGTTTATTTGAAATTAATCAGTATCTGCTTCTTGGTAGAAAGACTTGGTAATCTATGTAATGATCTTTAATTCTGTCCCTCTGCAAGGAACACCTGGGGTTTTTTTTGGCAGGTGCTGAGAATCATAATTAAAAACTGTGATGGAGAGAAGATATGTCAAGGTGCTTAGAAAGGGTCCTGTGGGACACTAGGACTTCCCAGATATATGGACAATGAAACAAGTGCAACAGCAAAATTAGTGGCCTAATGACCTCAGCTCTTGGAGGCTCTGTGTCACAGACTTCTGGAGCAACTATTCAAAACTAATCATGTACACCACTGATATACAAGCACAATGAGCCAAAAGTACATGACCTTCTCAGAGAGTTTCTTTGAAATGCAAACAAGAATCTGACAGATCAGGGAGGCTAAGCCTCTTTAGTTTAATGAAGAGCAAATTATCTTCCATTTCTTCCCATAAAATTGTGGCAACAGTGCATTGCTTGTTCTCATTGTTACACAGGAGTTCAGAGGTGTTCAACAGTTTGAGAAATTTCACAGCTTGAGTATCTGAAACTGCCCATAAATTGTTTCACCCTCTCTAGTCTCTACCAAGTATGAATTATTCCATTAACATTCATGTGATGCTGTTTTCACCACACTGGCCTCCTCAGTGCAGACCCACGGACCTAATCAAACACATAATCAATCAATCTGCCTGTCAGATACAAGCAGCAAACAAGACTTCTTTGTGTCCTACACAATTGCCTCTTGAGGAAAAAAAGTGAGCTACTGGTTTGTAAGAGCATGTAATACACAAGTAATGTGTGAGGGGCCAGAGCCTGCGGTGCTGTGAGGAAACTTGTGACTGAATTCCTGACAAGGGACATTTCTGATGGCTTACTCAGACTGCCCTGACTCCTGTTCTGGAATGACACACTATCAAAGAATATTTTAAAAAGATGACTGCAATCACTGGAATCGAAAGCTTCTTACAAGTTAACAAAAGACAAAAGTGGGCAATCCTTTGGCTTTAGCATTGCTGAACTTTCATGAAGGATGAATTCTTGCTGCAGAATTCTCCACAGAGCAGAAGGGAAAACAACAGAATAGCTCAACAGTTTTTAAATGTCTCTCTCAGATTCTCAAGGGGCAACAAAAAGAGAGAAGCATGACACCCATCCTTGTCTTGCCTCCTTTTTGGAGGGGATGTCAACCACTGTCTCAAGATCATGCAATGAGACAAGAGTTGGAAGTAATTTAAGTGGGCAAATGTGGCACATCCTTCTAACAGTCTAGCCACAACATCTTTCTGTTTTTATGCTGCAAAGAACCCTCCAGAAGAGCAAACCTCATTTGGATACATACACAGTATAAACAACATAGGTATGCAAACACACTTTGTTAAAGCTTTGACACATACACTACGTGATCAAGTAATTTTAATGTGCATGTAAATTGCATTCCACAACTTGGACCCTACTCATACCAGGCAAGAAACTTCAAGCCCTGACAGTCCCAACTGATGTAATGAACAAATTAATTCTGCTAAAATTACCTTTAAAAAGCCATTACCTGTATTTCAGATGAGTGGAAAACACTAGTAAGAATTAATTAAAAACTTGTTACATGCCATGTTTACTTGGCACCTGCCAAGTAAAATTCAATTGATAAACTCTTTTTACAACCATGCTGGAATGTAACCATATAGAGTACAAATAATCCTTTACACACGTTTCCTAAGTCAGAAAGGGCCTGACCTTCATTATATAACAAAATCTGGTTAATGATTTCTTCAAAATCTATGTACTTTTAGAGATGATACACTTAAGAAGGCAACTTACTTTGATGCCTTAGATCAGAGCATACATTCCCTGGTGTGGCATTTGAAAATTGCTACAACTCCTTTTATGTAGAATATTTGTGGAAAAATCATGAAGGTATTTATGCAGTAGAAATCTGAACAGAGGCTTAGGTAGGGTTCCTGTAAGTTTGCTTTACAGCATCTACCGATAGATTGAAATGACTTTTATTAACCAACTTGAAAAACCTCCACTATCATCACCCCAGCAGCAGCAACTCAAGACCTCTGGAAACCATTATGGCTGGTGCAGAAACAGAGTAAGTAATGGCCCATTATAACCACTTATGGAATCTTAAACATCTTTATTTAAATAGTCAAAATAAATATTTGATAAGGCATAGCTAACCAAAGTACCACAACATTTATTTTTTTAAGCACAAATGTCAAAGGAACACGAGTGCCACCTCCTGGTTTAGGCATGGAAACACTCTGGGTTGTGCTTACTGCATTCAAAACTTCCAACTAGATGTAGAGGTTTTTTCCTCTCCTTTTCTTAAAGTAACTTCATCTTCAACATTCACAGAATGCAGTAAGAACAAAAATAATTAAATGCAAGAATCCAATAAAATTTGCTTATCTTTAGTGCCTGGAGCAAAACAGCCACATACACTCTTCACAGGTACTTTCGCCCAAATTTAACTTCACAGATGGCAATCCTATTAAAACACAGGAATGACGACAATTTTAGGTAAATATTCAAGTGCAGTGGCTTGTAATTCAAGAGGCAGTCTTGGAATCAATGTGGAGTATGTTCTCACGACTCTTTTCTACCCTAAAAAATGCCTTTATTAATTAAGTGAAATGTATCCATCTCCTATCCAGGAAGTGACAAAACCTAATAAAGAAGGGCTGAGAAATTTACTACAAATGGCACAAAGAACTGCAGCCCATTTTGTATCTACTGCAACAGTCAAATCACAAAGTTGTTGAGAACATAGGGATAAAATACAAACCACTTCAAGTTCCAGCCCTGCACGTCAGCAGCTGTGCAGGGGTAAAAAAAAAGTTGACTTCATTACACACAACCCCCTCAAAACTGCATCACTGTTATGTCAGATCCATTTGGTAACAACTACCAACAATGTTCTTTCAAAGCAACTTTAGAAGCAATTTAAGAAACAAATCTGCCCCAATTCAAGTGTTGCCCCCACTGCAGATAGACAACTGCACCTTCCCTGTGTTTACAGGAGTAAAGACAATTTGCCAACACTGGGTAAATGTTGGCTCTGGGTCTCTTGTTTCCTCCCCATAATCAGTATGGTCTAGAAGTACCTGAGCCCACATGCTGGGAGAAACTGCACTGTGTTAACTCTGTGTGGCATTGTGTCCTATGGACTCCTAAACCTTGCCTCCCAGCATTTCAGCTCTCTGTGCCATTTCACACTTGCACATACCCACATAAAGGCTGCTTTTCTCCACAGGCTAAGAAGCCATTGCTAGACTAAATGTTTTAATTTCCCAACTCCACACTCTTCTTCTGTATACTGACTTGCTGTAAACCAGGATCATAATCCTCAAGTCTTCTGGAATACATAAAGAAACTTATATATTTTTTTAAAGTATAACCCTTTGGAACAAAATGCATTCATGTGTTTAATGTCCCAGCAAACTCTCACTCTTGTTAAGAAGACAGACAATTATTGCACTTGTATCCCACAGCAACACACACTTCCAGAAGGAGAACCACAAGTCTTTCTGCAGCCACCATGCCCATACTTTCTCATCCCAAAGCAGCACAGTCCACGATGCATTCATCAGCACTTGACCAATTCCTTGTTTGGCAAAGGTTCTGCCACGACTTCATCCCGCATGAACTGCTCCTAAAGACAGCAAGCAGGGATTTAGGCGATTTACATTGGTTTTGGATCTTTTCTACCTCACAAACACCACGACATACACCCAGGCTGGAAAACAGAGTGATTATAGCATGAATTTGTCTCCCAAAACACGAAAGCCGTAACGTGGTTAGGAGGTGAGAAAAGCTGCCAGGGCTGCTGGAGTCAGCCACAGGAGATCTTCACATCAGTGATTTCATCCCCTCTGTATCCTACCCCAAGCCCACACAGGTAGACGCGTCTTTATAAGCCCAAACACGACAGCAGGAGATCAGAAAATCGAGAGACCAGGCAGCAGATGTAGCTCCAAACCAGGCATTTCTAAACGCTGCCCGGCGCTTCCCGCACGGGGCGGCGAACCGGGCCTCGGAGCGACCCGGCTGGAACCGCGTCCGACCGCCCTCCCTCCGCACCCACCTGGTCGTAAATGACGCGCAGGATCAGGGAGCAGCTGGGGCAGGTGGCCACGTCCTCCCCGTTCTCCAGGTCCTCCTGCAAAAGCGCCGGGAGAGCGGTCAGGCCCCGCCGCCTGCCCGGCCCTGGGCCGCACCACCCCGTTCTTCCCCCCAGCCCCGCCCGGCCGCCCCTCACCCGCGTGATGAGGAATCGGTCCCCGCAGGGGCACGGGTAGCTGTAGGTCCCGGTCTCCTCATCGTACTCGAAGTCCTCAATCTCCACTTCGTCGTGGAACACGGCCATGCCGCCGAGGAGCGGCGGAGCCGGGCCGGGGCGGACGGGAAGAGGCGGCGCCTGACGGGGCACGAGGGCGGCGCTGCCCGTGACGGGATGCGGCGGCGGGTAGGGGTGGTGGGGAGCGGGCCGGGGATCCCGGATGCCAGGGAGGGCCGGCTGGGGAGGAGGAGGGAGTGGAGGGACAGGAGGGTGAGGGGCGGCGGGCTGAGGGGCAGCGCGTTCGCGTCTTCCCGGCTCGCCCTTCCCTCACGGCGGGAGCGCCGCACGCCGCTCGAAAGCGGTGGCCGGGCCGCCCTCTGCGGCCGATGGCGCTGCCGCTTCCAGCCCTGGCGTCTTGCCCGGCGATCCCAGGGGCTGTGGGGGAACGGCCGGGCACTGCTGCGAGCTTGTCCTTGTCCCTGCCCTGCTCCTTGTCCCTGCCCTGTCCCTTAGCCGTGTGCTTCCCGTGCCCCTTGGCCGCCTCAGTGCCGCCCCGCCCCAGCTGGGCACAGGCTGCCGCCGCCTCTTCCCTACCTCACCCGCCTCCTCCCGACGCTCACCGTGTTCCCCTCAGTCCCTGGAAAAGGGGGAAAACCTTGGTTTCTTTCATTGCTTTTGCAGGAAGGTCTGTTTGTCTAAAGGAGTGTTTTACTGGGAGATAGCTTTTGCAAAAAGGCTTCCTGTGCTGCTTGCTTCAGTACCCTTGCTGCCCGCCTCTGCACTCTCTTGCATTAACCTACCTCGTAATTTGCATTTAAGTGTGATGTGAGTGAACTAAAAGTAGTTCTCCCTTCAGACAGTGTCGTGGGATTGTGGGACAGAAGAGACGCAGACATATATCTCAACAGATACTAACCCAGGGCCAGTGGATCAGAGGGGATGGAGAATAAATGGCTCTTTGGTTTTAAGTGAGGAGAGGAAGAAGTCGTGAAACCTAGCGCTGGTTTCATTCCGTGGAGCAAAGGAGGTTTATAAAAATATGTAAAGGGTGGGTGCCAAGAGGATGGAGTCAGGCTCTTCTTGGGGATGCCAACCACTAGGACAAGAGGCAGTGGACAGAAACTGAAGCTCCACCTGAATGTGAAGAAGAACTTCTTTACTGTGTGAGTGACCAGGCACTGGAACAGATTGCCCAGAAGTACTGGAGGCTCTCTCACTGGAGATATTCCAGAACTATCTGGATGTCGTCTTGTGCCCTGTGCTCTCAATTGGCTCTGCTTGAGCAGGGAGATGAGACTATATGACCCACTGTGGTCTCTTCAAACCGCTGTGAAAAAAGAGGGTGTTTGGAGTGGCTGCTCCTGTACTGGCTTGGGTAAGGTGAGAATAAAGGGAGAACATCCCACCTGACAGGAGCCTGGGAAGCTGAAGCACAGCGCTTTCATGGAGGGCAGGGAATTGCCAAAGAGCTGGATGAGTGAAAAAATCACAGAGGTGACAGATGGGGGAAAAGCTGTTCACAATTTGTAATGGCATGAGTCACGCTTGTATGTGGTAGAGGAGAACCAGGACTCATTAAAAGACAATTAGGAATTTATTGGTTGCAGAGTAAAAATTGCAAATTATTTTTATTGTGTTTTTCATGATTGGAAAGTGATGATAGTAAAAATGGAGCAAGTTTCTTGAACTATGGTTCAAGAGTTATTTCTAATTTGGGATGGAGACTCAGCCTTCAAGCAGTTGTATCAATAGGGTCTTTCAGCTGTGACTATAAAATTAGGCTGACATTTCTTTTGTTTCCAATATTATGTATTGATATTGAACTTCAGGTTGGTTGGAGATGTAGGTGTCTATACCCATGATGTGCTATGTGAAAGAGTCCAGATCATAAAGTGATCTCATGAATTTGAGAAACTGATTTTTGAGCACTCTGGGTTAACAGATAATATGCCAAGGCAGAGGAATGGGACTTCATTAGATGTGTATTTTGTATTTTCCTAAAATATTTTGAGATTGTTAATAATTTTGTTATCAATAGTGTCTACACATTTGATGTAGAAAGTGTTTTTGCTTAAACAAAGTATGTTGATGTTTTGCTTAAACACTTAAGTACACTTTAAGTACTCTGTGATGCCGTGGAAAAAAAGTTAAAGTAATTTTGCTCCCTGGGGGTAGAAGACTTTTCAGTAATTTCATTTTTAAAAGTTGCAAGCTGCTGTGGAATTAAATGCTGTAAAACTATTAAAAATTACGGACAGTTAAAAGCTGCAAGAAGTATTTCTTATGCTTGAAAATGGGCATTTTGAGTAGTGACTGTAGATGTATTCCATTTCTGAGCAGCCTAATTTGTGGAAACTCTGCCTTCATTCATACAAGACTACAAACAGGACAGATTACTAAGTGACCAGCCAGTGCAGCTGTTAGTGAAATCCTGGAGAGTATTGGCCTGATTAGTTATCAACAAGCTGGATCAGTGCCATTTCAAGGGATTAGAAATGAAAAACATTTTGAAAATAAGTTGCAGGCGCTAAAAGAATGCACAGAAAGATATTTAAATGAAAGTAAAATATTAATGATTTAAAGAAGCAGTGGACTGCATCATGGGAATAAATATCATTTGATAGGTGATTGATATATGATAGTTATGCTAATCCATATTAGGAAAAATAAAGGCAGATTTACAAGGAATGAGAAATATCTCTTGGCTCTCTATGAACCTATTCCTACACTTGAAGGGTAGTTCTGACTAACCTTGAATGTTGTGCATGTCAGTTCAGCTTTCTCTGTCATAGCTGTTTGAATGTGTGGTTTTGAAGCTTCACACTGTGTTTCTACTGCATGCATGTGAGTGTCCTCCACTTTCTTCACTCTTTAGAGATGTATTATGTGGGGTACATGGAAGTGTGAGGGATTAATGTAATTTTAAATAAGCCTGTGAACAAACAGGCTTAATTAAAGTTTATAAAATTCTCCACCCAGGACCTTTTCTTTACCAGTAGAAAGGGAAAGTCAGTGTTTGATCTTTCCTACATGAGTATTGTTTGAACATTTCAAATCACAGATATGCTGGCAGGAAGGCACTTCTGAGCATCATCCAGTCAGAATTTGTGCTTGGAGCAGGACACTTGTTCACACTGGATTAAGCCAGTCCCAGGTATTGACCTCTGTCATGACATTTCTGCTTTCCAACCCTGCAGTTTCTCAGTTCCCCTTTGAAGGGGAGCTCTACTATTCTAATCTAGTATCATCCACAAGTTTGCTGATCATAGAATGGCCCAGAGGGAGACCTCAAATATCATCCAGTTCCAGTGGCCATGCCATGAGCAGGACACCTTCTGTCTCATCATCCAAGTTAGTGATAAATGTATTGACCTCTGTCAGCCCCAGGGTACTCTTACTGTTCTAGCCAACAAGTGAGGCAAACTTGAAGCCATCAAGTCTTCACTTCTGTCTGCCAGACAAGTTTTAAGCCCCTCCAACCACCCATCTGGTCTTGGCTTACTGATGTGTGTGTGCTGCAGGGGCTGGTGCCAGGAGCCACAGGACACTCAAGGTGTGCTCCTGTCCCCTTAGCTGTGTGACCAGACCTTTCATCACCATAGCTGTTCAGGTTTATCAAAGATAACCTGCCCCTGGTAAATCTGAGTCACATCTTCCTGATTGCTTTCTTAGCTTTCACCCAGCTTAGGGGCAAGCTCTGAGCATTTTTCCAGTTACTGGGATAGTGCTGACTGGATGTAAGCATTGCTTTTGCTTCTCTTAAAAAATAAGCACATGTAAGTCTTTTCCCAGTCACTTGGAGAGTGTGTGATAAGTGTTTTTCAGGGGTAATAGACACTTGCCTGACAAGCATGTCAGCTGTGTCTCTTAGCAACCTTGAGTGTAACCCATCTGGCTCTGTGCATCTGAGTGCATCCAGCACCTCTCAGCAGGTGCTGGCCCTGCTCCTGCTTATCCCTCTCCTTCCCAACCACCACTGGTACAAGCAGGGGTCTGGGTGCAGGCTTTGTCTGTAAAGACTGAGGCAAAGGGAATGTTGAGTACTTCAGCCTTTTCCATGTCATCTCTGACAAGGTCCTCCCCTTGTGAGAGACTGAGACATTGATGCTCAAGCAATTGCCCATTTGGAAAAGCTACAGGGCTGTGCTGAGGCCAGGTTTGCACCCCTGGACTGAAGGAGGAGAGGTTTGGGTGTGTGGTGGGAATGCTCTGATCTGCATAAGAACAGCCCAGGTGCAGGGAGGGTGAGCACCACCAGCAGAGGATGATCACAACAAACTGACCTTGGTTTAGCAACCAGCTGGGTTTGAGCCAGGTGAGGGAAAAGGCCAGTGAGAAGCAGGTGCTGCTGAGGTGGGATAATGCTGATTATCCTGCCAGAGTCCCCCCTCACACAGCTGGGCCAGCTGTAACTCTCCCCTCCCAGGGAAGGGATCAGGACACACTCGTGTTCCGAGCTGGGCCTGAGGGTGTTCATCCCTTCCTGGGGGCAGACCTGGCTCAGGTACAGCTGGCATGGCTTAGAGGGTGACATGACCCATCAAAGACCCCAAAGTGCCCCCAGACCCATTTCTGGGGCCTTCCACCAGACCCATGATCCCCAGTGTTGGAACAGACAGGGTAAAACTCCCCCAGGGAGGTGCCTGGGTGTTCCCACCTGAACCTGAACAGACTGAACCCATTGAAATCTATGTTTTGTGGTCTTCCCTCACCCTTATGGATCAAATGTCCAGCCATCATTTTGACTAAGTGAAATTGCAACAGTCAATTCTTGTCACTGGATCCATGGTTGGTGATATCTTTCCACTGTCTTCTCTTATCCTTCCTTTCTCTTCCTTTCTTATGTATTTTCTTAAGTGATTCTTTTATACTTTTATATTTTTTCATTTCTATAGATAATAATTAAAAGGGCTCTGTACCTCATTTTCACTACAACCAAATTGTTCTAAAACAAACTTGCATTATACATATATATATATATACACATCAGTCATTCAGTGTCATTTCACTCTGCTCTGCCCCAAGGAATCCATTAACCAGAACCTCACGACGGATGCACATTTTCACTTGTTTATGAACTTTCATACTTTTAAAATTCCCTCTCATTATACTTTGTTGCTAGTTTTAGCTCCAGCTGGGCTTTGGCTTTTCTGATTTAAGGGAAATAAAAGCTGGAAATAAGCCATTTCAAACACTGAATGCTTCATTTAACAAATATTTACGATTTTTTTTCAGGAACCAGTGATTCTGAAGACTGCCTGATCATGATGGCTCGTGCTACTATTTATGTGGGTTGCACTGTTCCTCAATTACTGAGAGGTGCTCAGAGCAGGATTTTTCCCTCTCATTCTCCATTGGGGGTGTTGAGGCACTCTGCTTTTTGTTACTGCACAGGCAACGGGTAGGTTATCCACTTCCTTGGGGTTTTTTTAAGAGTGCCATGGTAACACTCTCAAAATCAAACTGACAAATTACTACAGACCTATAAATGCTTAATCTAACTCCCAATTATATATTTGTATTTAATTCTTATTTAGATTTGTGTCATCTGTAGTCTGGATTACACTGGTAAATTGTTATGTTAATAGAAATTCATATCAGTAAGGGCCAGTAGCACAGCTGTCAAAATTACAATTATCTTTGTTTGCTTTTTCTTGCAGCACAATCAAATCAAAAAGGAAAATGGATCATCTAGAGAGGACAGCAAATAATTTTCGACAGGAGGTTAGTGTTCTGTTCTTTAGGATGCAAGTAATTTTAATTTTTATGCTACAAGGATAATTATATTGGATAATAATATTCGATTTTTAGGCTCCATTTTGCCTTCTGCTGGAGTCTGGTTTTCTTCTTTTTCTCCTCATTTTTTTATATTTGTTACTGGTATAAAATTAGCATATTTAGTGCTCAGTGGGTGAAATGTAATGAGTTTTTAAGTTTTTCAGTGATGTTATGCTGCTTACTTTATGTTGGACAAGAAACTTAATATATTTCTGGCCAACTATGGATTATAATAAGTTATGAAAGCACATGGATATCCCTCATTTCTAAACTGACTTCTCAGATTTTTAACTGACTTCTTCAAATTCTTGTTCAGGCTTGAGATTTTAAAATGTGGAAAATGTCCTTTTATAACATAGGAGTAAAGGCAAAAAGTAGACATTTTGAAGGGAGAGATGATAAAAGATCTTCAGTTTTATCTAGTTTAATTCATAAATACAAGGAAGATAAAGCATTGTTCTCCATCAAATCCAGAAGGGCTTATTCTGGATCTCAGTTTTGAGCAGCAAGTATTCTTTTTCATAATGTTCAGGGGGGAACAGACTCTTGTACTTCACACAGATATTTCCTTTCTGTAATAAGCTGAAGTGGATGCCCACAGATGGAAACTCACCACACATCTGTCAGTGTGTGTACATGAAATCCTTCTCTGCTGTTTTTCCCTAACTGTAGTGGAGAATAAATCACATTTTTCCCAAGAGGAAGCTGGGTGCAGGGGATATGTAGGAAACCCCCAAGAGAGAAGATTCAGCCCTGTCTGACCTGGGCTGTAGATGGATGAGACAAGTGCAGCCTGGTTCTGCCTGTCACCAGAGCTGTGCCTCAGCTATTCCCACTAATGCCAGCTCTTCCCTGAGTACAGATCAGTGCTGCTTGTGGACATCAGCTGCTCTGGTGGATCCTGTTTACCCCAAAAAAATGGATGTAGAGACAGGCACAGACCAATGCATTTTCTCTTTTGCTTCTGATATGAAAAAAATGATGGCACTTCTGAGTGGTGCAGCCATGGGGTTTTTTTATATTGATTGTTTGGCTTGCTTCCTTTCTCTGCTCAATGTCAGTACCTGAAAAATACATGGAAAATGGATCCTTGTGAGGTGTTGGAAGCTCAGGGTTGGTGCAGAGAACTGTAAGGCACAAGAAAGAGAAGGAAGCTGTATGAGATAGGTGAAAGAGCAAGACTCAGTTCCTGCTACTGCACATTCTCTGCATATCAGAGGATTATGCTGTTTCTTTTTTTAATGCTTGATTTATTCTTTGTTGCTTTGTTTCTGACCACTTTGAAATCAGTTTGTTTTAAATCCTCTGCTTGGTTTTAAATTCCATATAATCAGCAGTTGGCTTCCCTCAGCCAATATTGCCTTATTTGGCCATTTCAGTCCTGTAAAAGATGAAAGAATCATAAATCTGTGTTGCATTACTGTGAATGCTACAGACCATTGCCTGTTGAAGAGTGATAATGGCAAGGAAAAGTGACTAATGCTTTCTTGAAATACAGCTGCAAAATCCAGAGTCCTGTGCCCTCCTCTCACTGCAGCCTTGCTCTGACCAGTTGGACACCCTTGTGATGGACCCAAATACTGGCTGAATGTCTTTGATCACCCTGACTCAAATTTAATTTTTGAAATAACTTTATACCAATTAAGAATTAAATTTCAAATACTCTTGCAGCTCTCAGCCAAATAATGAATTAAAGAGGGCACTGAAGAGTAAAGAAGGGAATGAAGTCCAAATTTAATGTCCTTTTCTTGCACCTCTCCATCAGAACAGCCACTGAAGTCATGTATCTGACATTTCTCTTGTTAACTTTGACCTCATTTAATACTGTCTGCTAAAGTGGAACAGGAATCCATTCTACTTCATTTTAAATTAGCAAATGTCCTGCTGTTTAATGGGACAGGGAACATGTTCAGATGTTGCTTTAAGAATAAATTAATTTCCTGACATATGTTTTAAATTACAGCATAGTTGCTTAAAGTGAAATTTTTTTTGATCTGTTTGATCTTAGACAAATGATAAATGGTAGAGTTGTGGTGGTATTTTGAGTATTTCCTTGTGTGGTAAGTGACATCAGCATTTTAACAGTAAAATCTGTGTATTGCTGTGTGTAGAAAATACTTAGGGCATTGCTTTCTTTGTAGAGGAAAAAAGGTTAATATTCATAGTCCAAAAATCCTGAAAAGGAGGGGCAGGGAGGGGATGAAAATCTATGTTACACTGATGGGCATCAAAGAATTTAAGTGGGGTACTCATCCCCAATGGTTCTTTTTGCAAACTCGGCTTTTCATTTTTCATCTTTTTTAAAACTCCCTAAAAGTAGTATTAACTATGGCTCTGACATCCCCTACCATGTGGCTGCCAAACAAAATCTGCTCTGGTAACCAGCCATGAGACCTTGTGTCTTGGTTTCCCTGTGCTCATATGGATGTAGGGGATAAATGCAGTAACACAAGGCTTGTTGGTTTTCTTTCACTGATGCATTAACATTAATGCATAATCGTTCAGTAATGCACTTAATTACTTAAATTAATCTAGATCCAGAAGTGTCCCTGGGACTTCATCTGCAACTGATTTTTTACAAGTCTTTTTTCTTTATATCAGAGATCTTTTTACTTTGTTGCTGGAGGATGCAGGAGTGTGTGTCTTGTGTAGATGTCTGAAGAATCTGCTCAGTGATAACTAGCAATCCCCTCTCCTTAGAGCTATGTTCTCTTCAGCTGAGCTAAAGTAAGTTTGTTTAGAGTCTTAGAAAAGTCTGCTCTCCATTCAATGACTATTTAAGTGAATCATAGAATGGTTTAGGCTTGAAGGGACCTTAAAGATCATGCAGTTCCAACCTCCTGTCATGGGCAGGGACACCTTTCACTGAACCAGGTGGCTTAGGGCCCCATCCAACCTAGCCTTGAACACTTCCAGGGATAGATCTATTTTTGTTTCATCACCTCAGTGAAAAATATTGGTGCTGTAGGTAATGAAATGCCATGGGTAACATGGGAAGTGATGGATGTCTCCCACATGGCTTCTAGAGTGCTTTTGCTGCAAATTATATCTACATATCACAATGGCTTCTTTTCCTTCTGCTAGGTAATTACACAAGCAAAAGTGTGTGGGATCACCAATGAATCAGAGACGGTCAAAAGGCTTCGTTTGGCAATTGCAAATAAAGATTTTACTTTCAAAGCAGGACAATGGTAAGATCTTCTGGTGTATTTGAGGGGGAAATTACTAGAAGTCCACTATAACAAAGTGATGAAAGGTTTCTGGTCCTTGGGCCTTGGAAAAAAGTTGTTAATTTATATACTACTATGTTTTCTTATTGGATGCTCTCCAAAGAGCTGATATTTGGCATAATTTTTAAATGGTCGTTATAAAAAATGCTAATATTACTATTAAAAGGGCAGAAGTGGATATTCTTTAAATGTTCAGTTATAGTGTTTTGGTGTTTTCCTGTGGTTTATTATATTACATTGTTTCTTCAGGAGTACTTTGAAGTTCACCGCACTTCATTCTGTAGGCTGTCTTTATTTACAAGTTACTTTTACAGTGGAGCTGAGACTGCTGATTTGTAAATTACTTAATTTTGGTTTATTTCTTCCCCTTGAATTTTCCACTCTGAAAATTAAGCCTGTTAAGTCAGATGAATATATTAATATAAATAGACATATTTGAAAATAAAAATCTTGAATGATCAAGCCTTTGAAACAATTAGCTGTTTGTTTAAACAATTTTACAGTTGTTTTTTTCCCAGGGAAGTAGTGGATTTTCATGTTTGTCTTCCTTCCTTGTTAAAAATACTCTCACTCAGTAACTTGTTTTTTCCCTCTTAGAAATTAATTTAAAACTAGGAGTAGTTGCTTTTGGCAATGGACATTTAAATGTTCTTAAACTTTTTATTGGCTTTGGCCATCTGAAAGTGGTTTTGTTGAAATCCAAGTATAGCTGCTGGGGTACTAGCAGCATATGTTACTCATGGAGTGTTAATATGCTGGCTTTTAAATTTAGAACCAGAACACAAGATGCTGATTAGCAATAATTTGTTTGTGAAGTAATTTGCTACAGTTTTTGCACATGTGCAGTGACTCATATTAAATTCTTTCTTGCCAGTACTTGCAACGTACATTTACCCTCCAAAAATGTTTTTGAAATTACCATGCTGGAAACTGAGAGCTTTAATTATAATTACTCTTCTTCATTTTTATTTTTCCTTGAAAGTGTTCTAGTGCTATTGTAAGGTACACCCCAACTTCTCTGTACTTGTATCTATAAACTGAGGTTGCATTTTTTTGATGAGCAACACATTTTTCTGAGCAGAAAAGGCTAAGTTGGTAGAATTTGCTATAGTAAGATGTTACAGTCAAAGATTGTCACTAAAATGTTTACATTTTCTGAAAATGTTCTAGTTATTGAGTTTTTCAGAAGCAGAAGTGAATTTGTTTTGCAAGCACTTTGGCAGATACTGGTCTTTATCTGACTTCAAATAATAATGAAGAGACTTGTTGCTGTTACACCTTTTGATTTACTGAAACATGCATTGAGGTATATGCATGTTGCAAATACTTTGAAGAAGTAGCTCTGTGATTTTAGTGTTTCTGTGTAAGGTTTTCTGTGTTGCTGTTTAGGTGGCCTGGAAAGGCCCAGGGAATTCCCAGGGATGGCCTTGGAGAGCCGACGCTTCAAAGGACGAGGAGAGACTTCTGATCTTGTCTCGGTCTCGGTGTTTATTAATTGTTTATCTAAAAGATTTTCTTTCAGCCCGACAGAGGTCTGCACAGCAAGTCAGCCATGGGCACACTCTGCAACCCCCGGGGCAGTCACTTATCTTTATACCCTAAGTTACGTGTACAATATTTATCATTTTACTCCAATACCTTCTACCCTTATTAACCGGTGCACTTTTAGTAATGACCAATCCCCAAGTGCCACCATCACCACAGAAGATGGAGGCCAAGAAGAAGAAGAAGAAGGACAGGACACACCCCAATTCCTCCATCTTACTTCTTTAGACCCCCCTGTACCAAAATCCTAAACCCTGTGTTTTACACTTTAATTAACTTATCCCTTCACCATTCACCCAGTGGAATCCTCCCAGTCCTCATACAGGTCTCATCTCCTGTGTAGGATCAAAATCCTGCCACCAGACACTTCTGGCAACATTCCAGGATTCCCGAGCCCCCCAAGGGTGGTCTCGGCCTCTCTGCACCTCCATCCTGAGGTGCTGAGATCCCACATTTCTGATCTCTCACTCCAGCAATGGGTAATTATTACTCATTTCTTAAAGATATGG
Organism: Ammospiza caudacuta; assembly: GCF_027887145.1. NCBI lineage: Eukaryota > Metazoa > Chordata > Aves > Passeriformes > Passerellidae > Ammospiza > Ammospiza caudacuta. The sequence goes on from NC_080593.1 coordinate 36,172,886, forward strand.
TTTAGGTGGGTTTTAAAAGAAGGGAAGTAAAAAAGCACCCTGAGATCTCTAGTTTACATCTATTTGTGCCTCTCCTTGTGGTGGGTTTTCTTCACTTTTTTCCCTTCTGCTGCTCTTTTCTCTTAGGCTGTCACATTTCTTCAGGAGCCCTCTCACCCTTCCTAACATGGCTGAGACGAGCCATCAAAGCTAGTCCACTATAAGACAGTAAACTGTGCCTTGAAATCTCTCATAGTTATGTACTTGGGGGAAAATGCATCTGCATTAGTATTTGGGAAAGGTAAAAACCATGTTTGATGGTAAAAAAGGTAAAAAACATGTTTTGCAATAATGTTTGTGTGTTTCCCCACCAGGCATGGATAAGGTTTCCTTTATATGCCAAGGAGAACATTTGACTTGAATATAAATTATTACTTTACAGCATAAATTCTCATATTTTTCGTTAATTTAAGTAAGTTGATCTTAGTAGGAAGATTATTTTCCACCAGAGGGAGGTAAAGAGCTTCAGCAGCGCCGTGAGATGTTCTTTGGCAGGATAAAGGCTGCAATTCAAGAGTCAACCTTTCTCAGCTGCCAGAGCCTGACTGTCAATAAAGCTGGGCCCCACAGGTAGTGGGGCTGCACAAACTGAGGACACTGAAATAAGCTTGTCATTTTTTTTGGTTGTAGACCATTCTTTTGCAGTCAGGTATCTTTATGCACCATCAAGATATTGTAAGCATCAAGTTAAAAATGATATCACACTGTATGCATTCTTTGAGAGAAAGAGATTTTTTTCTTCAAAGGGTGAATTTTTCGTGGAGTAAACAGATTTATTTTTTTTTTCTTCAAAAAGTGGTGAACTACTCAAAGTGCTTCTCTCTTTCCTCAAGCATTTGTGGTGTCTGTGAAAAATACAGCCTTGCTGTTTAAAGAAAATACCTGTGCAGTAGCAGTCAGTGTTTATTTCTTGTTGCATCCCCACTTAACTAATACTGAGCCAGCCTAACCCAGGCTAGAATTGAATACGGGTTTCTGGTACCTGGCATTGTTTATCAGCGTGGCTGTTTCCTAAGGGGACCAGCACAACTGCTTATAGGCATTTGGTTTATTGTGAAATACAGTGCTTTTGTTATGTGCTGTAGAAAGCAGAAGCATTTAAAGACTTATGGAACACAGAGGAGTGCAGATGATAGATCATAAACCAACTTGTAATTTTTTTCTGGATTCTTTGGAAGCCTCATCAAGGCTTATCAAAGCCCTACTTCTATGAGACCGAATTATAGTTCGTATATAGTAATGGCTTGCCTTCCATACTCTCTACTGGCTGGTATTGCAGAAGCTTAGCCACATGTTACCTTCTTATCTGTACAAACTCATGCATGGTTTGCCTCTAAGCTGAAAGAAAAAAACTGGGAATTTATGCCAGTTCAATTTCCTATAACCTAAGAAAGCGATATCTGCCACCAGAGGGAGCTGCAGTTCTGCTGCCAGCTGTGGACTTCTTATATGGGAGATTTTTTACATACTGTCGGTTTTATTTCAGGTATTTCATCTGCTCAAGAAAAGAAAGTGTTTAATATAAAGTAATTTCCATAAAATTAGAATGCCAGTCTTATGCTTGAAAATTGAAGAGCCCATCAAAGGGATCAAAAAGAGTGGGAATTAAACTACTCTATCAGACCATAATTATGTTTTTGTTCTAATATGCAATAATTGATTTTAAACACTTAGAATTCTAGTCTGTTGTGAAATATGGCATCTAATGCTACAAGCAGAATGGTTTGGAAACCTTCTAGTTTAGCAAACATGATGACAAGGTTCTAGAAGAAAATAATTCTAAGGAAATGGTGTTGTTTAAGGTTAACTCCATTTTTGGAAAAGTTACTTTACAACAATGAAGATGTTGTAAAGGAAAGATAATTGAAACAAAGGCAGCCACATTATTTTGGCTATTGCTGTCCATGTTTGGTGTTGTGGCTTCTTTTTTAAAGTTCCATGTCTGATCTATTTTTAGGGTCGATTTCTTTATTCCTGGAGTATCTGTAGTTGGGGGATTCTCAATATGTTCAAGCCCTGGCCTGTTAGAACGAGAAGGAATACTGGAGCTGGCAGTAAAGCACACTGCTCATCCTCCTGCTCACTGGATTCACACTGAGGTAAATGAAATTCACTGGGAGATTGGGCTTGCTCACTTTTTTTGAGGTAAAGGGGGTGGTGTGTGTTTTTAGACCACTTTGTGCTATTAACTGCAAAATTCACATTGACTTCTTTAAGCATTTTTGATACAACATAAATCTTAAAACCTTTTGTTCAGTAAGGGACTAAAATTGGATGTTTATATGGAAATGTGGTTATTGTGATCTTTTGTCACCACTGGTGCTTACAGTGCACTTAATAGTGATATTGTAGTTAGTGTATATAAAGGTTCTCACTCCTTTGGAATTAATGAATTTTTGAAAAACCTCTGTTCTAACTTACATCCCTGAGAACAGGCAGTGTTACACAGTATAAAGTTACCTCTGATAACCTTCCATAATCCCTGATTATTTCTGTAAAGATAAACTGGGGATCGTTTACAAATCACAGATAGATAGAGATTATTAAAGGGGAGCCAAGGAAGATACTTAGATCAGTTCTTCTGAAATGATAAAACATTTCAGAATATAGTATTCTTTTAAATGCACAGTATTTTTATAATAAATACATAACACAGGGCTTGGGATTTTCGCTGTATGAAAAGTAAAGTCTGAGACTTGGCCTTGTGGTGTTTTATCATTTACCACATTTAGTTTGTCAGATGAGTCACATGTTTCATCAGTAATCTGTCCTATCAACTTTTTTTCTTTTCAAAGTCTCTGGAAACTATTTAAGAATTTTTGATGTTGTAAATCAGTTTTTATTGTTGAGTTTTCTGGTGGGATTTATAGGATAAATCTTTAGTTAAGGGGTAACCTACATCAAACCTGATGCCATGGAGAAACCTCCAGGGTATACATGGACTCTTCTAGCTAAACAAAACTGCATGCTTTTCTTCAGGAAACAAGCAGAAAAATAGCAACCTAGAATTCAGAAATGTTGTATATATGGTGACAATACTGGTGCTTAATTGTTTAAAAATTGTCCTAAAGGAAGTTGGTATCTCAGGTTAAAAATGTTATGGGAATAGTTAGCACTGATTTACTCACTGTATTTGTGGTTTTAGAGGTATTTATTTCTTAATATTACTGTATATAAAATAGTAAATTTTAGCACCATGTGTTTTATATAACTTGAGGAAGATGTAGCCTTTTCTTTAAAAAGTAGCCATGTGATGTATTGATTGCTTCACTTTTCTGCCTGAGCTGTGTCTATAAACTAGGCTAAAGGACAACTCTTTCTCGTGTTAGTAAAATAGAATTTTACTATTTTTTCTTAGTATACTAACTTATTGTTATCATTGTCATGGCCAAAGCATGGAAATATCTGGAAGAGTGCTTAAGAGATTCTCCCCAAATCCCATGTCCAGTCTTGAGGAACTATGGCTGGTTAAGGGGGCAGATGTGAGATTATTTCTCCGTAAAATTGCTTATTTCCTCAAAGGGTACCATATTCTGTGTCCTCCTTAGGCCACATGGATCTGGAACACACATGGGTTTGTGCTTCTCTAGACCAGAGTAAAACATGGTGGGAAAGGCTGGCAGTGTCCATCACAAGGGAGAGAGAAATCAGTTTCAGTTAATGAATGCTCATTGCCCTACAGTATGCTGGAGAGACAATAGTTCTGCAATAATTAAGAGAAGCAAGAAAGTTGTTGGGTGTTTTTAATGATCATGCTTGCTATCCTAGGAACCCCTGTGTTCTATACAGTACCTGCATCCAAGGGCCTCCTTCTTGCTCCTGGTGGAATTGTTAAACATTGCACCTTAGCTGTCTGTGCAGCCTTGGTTAATGGAGCTCCCTTTGTTTCAGTTTACTGTTTCCTGCTGTGAGAAGAATTCTTTGGAGGAAGTGTTTTCATTCTCTAAGCTAATTTTTCAGCAGTTCCTATAGCTTCTTTTTCTCTTTTCCATTCCCACCTTCCTTGCTTTCCCTATCCTTTTCATTTTATTTTTTAAAACCTGTACATGGCCTAAGTGCTCTTATTTGTTCTGTCAGTATGCAGTGATGTGGAAGAACTCACCCGACCTCTCTGTACTGCAGCTTCACCCTTCAGACAGGATGCACTGCTGCTTTACCAAGGAGATACTGACCCAAGTGGATTTTTTTGTTGTTGCAGCTTTTGTTTTCCATGTATCAAAAAAACATGCTTGGACACATTTCTTTAGAAAATAATTTCTCACATACAAGTGAAGAGTAAGAGAGATTTTCTCCTGATTTTTCTTCTTCTAAGTCCCTGAAGTTGCAACTGCAGAAGTGATTCTGCAAGAAGTATTCTTGTGGATACTTGCTTTACTTCTGAATGGTTTTTAATTTTAAGGAGTGGGAATGGGAAAACTTTCTGTATATGCAACTTATTCTGACCTTCAGTGACCTCACAGGAAGGCCTTTTTTAGCATGAAGTTGCTTTTGGGTAGAAATGTGATTTCACATGTTGAGCTTGAGTTTTCATAACCACACATTGTTGTTGGAAAACTGTGAATTGTTCCTCTTTCACCTCTTATGGGGATAGGAAGGGGGAGTTACCATCCTGCCTTACCATAAGACTGAAACTTTTCAAAGTAGAACTAGATCCCTAGAGACACTGGGTTACTTCAGATAGTTAGAAAATGTGTGTATATTTTAAAGTCCTTCTGTTTTTTCTTCACTGGTCAATTAAAATAAAAATCACAGCCCAGCAAACCATGTGACTGGGATGCAAAAGGAGTAAGATTTCAACTTCTGCATTTAGTTCTGAAATTAAATATCTTCTTTTCCATCCTAGTGTACTCTTGACTCAGAAGTGGCTCTGCGAGTGGGAGGTGATTTCTTCTTTGATCCTCAGCCTGGTGACTCCCCAGTAAACCTAGTGCTGATAGCAGGGGGTGTTGGAATTAACCCATTGTTTTCTATACTGCTGCATATAGCAGATCTTCATGGATACCAAGAGGGTAAAGGAAATAGACACAAATTGGGAACAGCAAAGTTGTACTACAGTGCAAAAAATACCAGCGAACTCTTGTTTAAGGTAAATCAAAAGTTCTTTTTAAAAAAACAGGTCTCAGCTATTCAGCTGCTAGTGTGTACATCAATGTTACCAAATTCTTGAGTCCTTGTGTGTAAGACACTGTACAAACAGAGACAAAAGTCACTTCCTGCCTCAAATCCCGTGTGTGTTTTGTTAACTACTTATGCCAGTGTACAAAGTAAGGCTGTTACTGGACACATCTGCTCCCATTGATTTTGATAAGTCAACTACCCCTGAATTTTACTATATCCCTGCAATTTACTGTGATCTTGTAAGAGCATCATAGTATACTAAAGGTTATATATATATGTATATACACACTAATAGTCTGCATAGTGCTGTAATTCTGTAACCACATAGTCTAAGTAGAGATTGTATTGAATGTAAAGACTAGAAAAGAATAATTCTATCCAAAGGAATACTTTCTAAAATTACAGCAGAATTTTATTGATAATATATTACTTACTAATAAGTACTAGTGTATGAATGAATTTATAGCTGCTTTTAAAACTGCTTGTTTTACTGCAGTACTTCATCAACATTTACTCAGCAATTAACAATCAGATGTCACATTCAGCCATTAAGGTTTATTGACAATATCTTAGGGTCAAATTAGCACAGCTTCTGTAAAGAAGCATCCAAAATGATTTATGGGTTTTTTAAGTATTGAAAGCTTTGACTGTAAGATGAAGAGATGTCATGATTCCAGAAACTGTGTATAGGATCCATCACTAGTTTTATTTCTGTACTTCTGTCATGTTTCTAGATATGGATATACTTTTTTCTTTGAAAAGTCATTTGTTTGTTTCTATAAGCAGAATAATCTGCTCTTCCTTTTGCCACCTACTGATCTTCCAGTCTGTTCTAAGCATGCACAGGTTTTTCCAGTGCCAGTGCTGACATTCCTGGCATTCACTTAAGCAGTTTTACGACAGCAGAACTTTTGCACTGAAGCGTTTGGGACAAAAGAGAAAACAGTGTCATGCACAGTGCTTAAAATATATCCCTCTTTCATTCTTCATATGTCCCTCAGATCCAGAATGTGGCTGTCAAAATTCTTCACTTTTGTGCAGAGGACTGAGGAAACAGAATCCCTAGCAGCCTTTATGCTGTTGTGACAAACATCAGCACAGATGTGTACAATCTCCAGGAGGAGCTGCTGGGTTATCACTGATGGTTTGGAGGATGTGGTCCCTGAAGGAGCAGCTGTGTATGGGCTGACAAGGGCACAGGGAGATGCCATGGTGGGGTCTGATCCTCACTGTGCTCTCATGTCACAGGCTGAGGCACTGGAAACATCCTTAGTGCAAATAATGAAAGCAACAGCACTGGGGTACAAAGACAGCGAGTCAGTAGTGGAGGTGCTGGTGGAACACTGTACAGCAGTGGCAATATGTGCTGCTCTTCATCCCATGTCTTTTTAGGGATTCAGGAACAGATTTTTTACAAAGTAAACACTCAGAATCTTTCTGGGTTTTTTTGTTAAGCAACCCAGGGCAGACTCAGTGCAGTAACTACTTAACAAGCAAACACTTAATAAAATGAGCAAATTTACCTAGGAATTATTTTTACTTCAGAATATTTTAAAGAATTTCCAGTGTCTATTCTAGCAGTGAAAATCCTGTATAATGCAGAATCTAGACAGTAGCTAAATCTTAATTTCAGAACTAACTACAGCATCTGACTAACATATTCTTTTTTTCCTGATTTGAACTGAAGCCACTGGGGGTTTAGTGGTAACTTACCACAGCTGTGACTTAAGGAACTGAAAATTAGTTTATACTTTCTACTCTGGTAAAAATAACATTAGCATTACGTGGTAGTTGGTTTTACTTGGGAACATAAGACACTAAAGGGTCTAGTGACCTTATCAGATAAACCAGACAAGACTTAAAAACTTCTTAACTAATGGTAAAGACATACTGAAGGGGTTTTTTTAAATGGAAAACCCCTGTGGAAGTAGAAGGAGGAAATACTGAGAATTCATAAGGGGAAGAAATTGGGAAATGACCTAAGTGGATCTTGAGTCCAAATCTTACAGATTGTAATCTATGTTAGAAAAGGAGAGAAGCACTAACATAGCTGGCAGGGTATTTGCATTCCAAGTGTGGGAATTCTGTGTATGTGTGCAGGTCAGGCCTGTGGAATCACACCCATCAGGTTCTCACTGCTGAAATGCAAAGTGTTGGCTCTCAGTAATAACCACTGGCATTCTGGGACTGTGTGCATACATCTGCTTTGATTTAATGGCCTGTGGTGTAAGCAAGTGTGTTTAACATTACAGAAAAATATTCTTGGTTTGATGAAGGCGTTTCCTGGAAAGATCTTGTGTTGTTTCCACGTTACCCAGCAGCGCTCACAGATCTGTAAAGAACTGCAGCCACACATCACAGGTAAATGGCATTGTATAGAGATCCTGTCTGAAGCCCCAGTTTGATTACATCCTACAGGATGAAGCTGTGCATAATCACTCAGCATTTTTACATTTAAAGCTTCAAAATTAGATGTGAGTTAAACAGTTTCTCTGTACTTATTCCACTTTGCAGAAAACTCTTTGCAGTTTTTTTCCTCTGGTAATCCTAAACTTTACATGGGTATTTCCCACTGCAGACTTTATTCCAGAAACTATTAAGCAAATGCTGTTTACTTTCCTTCCTTAAGGTGGGATTGATGAAGCATGAGCTGACTGCTTATGAGATACTTCACCATGTTTCCATGTCTGCTGTATTTGTGTTAGAGATACCTATTTTTAATGTGAATTTGGGATTTTATATGTCTGTAAGCCATGTTTCTCTTCAGTGACTAATACCCTCTGCATTCCAAGTACAAGCACTGATCTAAATCCCCAGAAAAAAAATGGTTTTGGAAGCCTTAAATCTCAATACCTATTATCCTGGAATAGGCCAGGCATTTTTAAGAAATGAGTGCTTGAAATACTTCTAACCTTCAGACACTGTTTTTAAAGTGACTTCAGAATTAATATTTCTGTTCTCATTTCCTACTTTTTTTCTTTGTCAGAGGGAAGAATATCTGAAAAGGATCTAGAGAAACACGTATCTAATGATACTTCATGGTACATCTGTGGTCCCCCTCCAATGATAGAATCTATATCCAAGCTACTCACTAACATTGGTGTTCCTAGAAACTGTGTTTTCTTTGAGAAATGGTGGTAGTGACACCTGCTGAAGAGAAAATCATAGTATTTTTTCCAGTGCATTTTGATAAAATGTACAGAGATGGACTATGAATTATTTTGAAGATTTTAATGAAGATGTCCTCAATGATTATCTGTAATACACCTGTAATACAGTGCTGCTGCTTTGGGGAAAGAAAAGTGATTTTATATTAAACACATTAACTGTTCTGGTTTTTTGATGGTTTGCCTTTTCTTATGGGTAGCAGCATGTTTTCACTTTATATACTTGTCCTGTTAGTCAGCTTTTAAAAGACTTTTTCAGTGCCTGATTCAACACTTGTAGAGAATTAGTTGTGCAGCAATACCAGGTATGTTTGTAAGGATAATTCAGGCCACAACCTCTGAATCTGAGTCAACACACTTCCCCCCCAGTTCTATATAATGTATTTACTATTTTTATAGAAGTGCTGCTGTGTTGTGACTTCCTTCTCTTGCCACTTCTTCTCAAAAGAAAAAACCCACCTTTTATGTGGTTTATGTAAACAAGTTAGTTGTGTTGAGAAAATATCTTTCTCATAATCCTGTTTAGCCCTGAGATGAAACTGTTGAGTGCAGCATTCAGAGGAATTCCTCCCCTGAACCTGTATCCTGTGCTGAGGTTGTTCTGCCAAGATTGTGCTTGCATGGGTTGTGTCCTCAAAAGCAGCACTGGCCAGCAACAGCTGAGCTGGGAAATCTCCACAGTCCTGCTGCATGAAGTACAGAGCTGGAGGGGATTCCAGCACATACTGCCTGGAGAAAGGTCTTTGGAGAGGTTGGTCATGCAAGGCATGAGTGTACCTCTAGGTGTACTGGCCAATACCTGAGCCCTTCCTGAATGACCCTTCTTTGTCCAACTTGTAGAAAAACTCATCATAGAAATTAGGAGACCAACAAAGTCTATAATGAGTTTTTAAATTATCTGCATAGACAGTTCAAGTCCTTAAGTAGCAGAGATTTCTTCTGTACACTTGAAGACCTCAATCAGGAACAATATCAAAAATACTAAATTCATATTGACTTAGTAAAAATGTTAAATGGATAAGGCCTTCCTTTGTTAGTGGCTCCTTTCCTTCAGTTACATTTCAGACATAGCAAACTAGGTAATGCAGCACGTTCCTTGCCATCAGAGTCTCCCAGCTCTGCCTTAATAGGGGCTGCAGAGACACTGAACCACCAGCCAATCCCCAGCCTGTTGCACTTGCCTTGGTGGGAAGCACTTGGTTTTTCAAGCATAATGTCCCTGTGGCTGCCTAAGGAGGCCTCAAGCCCAGCTGTAGCTCTCTCCCAAGAAGTCATTTCAGCTGCAGCATACTCCAGTTCCACCCTCTTTTTCTCAGTCTGGTGCACTGTACAGCCTGGGGGCTGCTGACTGCCACAAGTAATGATGTGCACCTCATTCTCAGAGTGCAGAGAGGCAGACCTGCTGGGAAAGGCCAGGCCTTGCTTTGAGTGCAGCACAAAGCTGCTCCTGGGACTGTGGCAGGAGCTGATAAACAAATGAAATAATGCCAGTGCTTCCTGGGTATTGAAGGGAACAGGCCATACCTTCTGCTACTCAGCACACACAGAACTTAAAGACAGGCTCAATTTTCCATCAGGAGGGGTGGATCTGATTGATGGACCTTTAAAAGTTGCCTTTTGGGGACAGTACTGTGCCGAGGCTTTGCCCCCAAGTTTGTGCCTTCTGCTGCCTACACTTAGGCCTCTGCTTCTGTTCCGTGCAGTGCCACTGCCTGCTGCCATTGCTGCCCCCCTGTGCAGCCACTGCAGGCCCAGAGGGGATGTCTCATTCAATCCCTCCTCCTCAAATGAGAGGAAGATTCCTTCTGAGTACCCCTATTTCAATGAATGCTTCCTTGTTTGTTCACTCTAGAATGTAAATAGGACAGCGTGCTTGTCACAAAAAGTAACACCCAGGGGGTTTTGTGTTCACAGAGATCACAGCTGACATGTCAGAGCTTGATGCTTGAAAGAAGCAGGGCTTTCCTAGGAACGTGTAGTCCATTGCTATCAGGAAGTACTGGTGCCCTAAAATAGCCACACACTAGGCTCGTCTGTGTTTTAACAGTGTCATGATAAAAAGATTCTGAGAAGCCTTTAAATGTTGTTTTTCTTATAACTCTTAAATAATTTCATGAATTATAAACTGGTATACCCTTTTCTTCCCTTAATGCAGAGGCTTTCTGCAGCCCAAATTACATCTCTTTCACAAACCTTCCTCAGACCTGCACCAAAATATCCATTTAACAAAAGGCATTTTGAAACCCTTTGCTTCTGTCATCATGTTCTTTTCCCTCTAACCTCCTTCTGTCATGCCCTGTTACACTCAGCCTGAGTGCTGTGGGGCAAGGACACATCTCTCTAATTGTGTGGGCTCACCCACTTGGAGAGCAGGATGAAACACACACAAACACTGCCCCCAAACATGGACAAGAACAATTATTTCATACCCCCTGCCCCCCCAAATAGTGGTAGCCTCTGGTACTGTGAGCAAGAAGTCCTTTCTTACCTTGCAATAAATTTCTAAGCCAAGAAATTATGAAAATTCTTGATGTCCACTTCCTCCACAGCCTTTTCCTGTTGACACTTCAGAATCTTTTGGAATTCTCTTTCCAGAGAGTTTCCTGGTCTTTTAGGGAGATGTCAGTTTCACCTTAAAATCTGTTATTGGATCTGACTCTGCTGTAATTGAAGATATAAATAACATCCCAGAAACATTAACCCATATAAACACATGGTCTACAAATAATTCAATAAATGTGACACTGGCCTGCACTGGTGGGAACAGAGAGCAGCCCCTGCTGTTCAGCTGCTACTGAGTTGGAGAAATATTCTCATCACTTTGGTGAATCTTGTCATTGTAGAAAATGTTTATTCCTCTTACACTTGTGCCATCAGCTAAAGAGCTGATGGAGAAAAAGTAGAAGGAGAAAAAATAGACTGAATTTTTTTTTTTTTTTGCAATAAAGAATGAGGACTGAGAGATGTGTCCATCTCTCCAATATAAATGTATACATTTATATTTAAACTTGAGAACATGGTGTGTGAGTTACCTGATGTTGCAGCCTTATCAGACTTTCTCTTCTTCCTGTGACATGTATTATACCAGTTTGCCATGAGCTCATCTGGTACAACGAGTATCAAATATTCCTATAGTACTTGCATCAATTAGCTGGAAAAAGAGTGGCTTTTCAGTTATCATTAGATCATTTTAGTTAGTAGGGTGCTTTTGTGAGTAACAGAAAGCACTTAAAATGGAAAAGCCTTTTTTCCCCCTTCAGTGTATAGGTAAGGTACTGATTAGAGTCAGCTGCCACATCCAGCACCACAGGCACTTTCCTGAGGATGGAGGCTTTGGCAGGGATCACCTTTTAAAGCCAAGGGCCCATCTTCACTAACAGCCTCAGACACATATGAATTGTGTCTGCAACTACAATTCATAGGCGTGTTCTTCAGTGGCATTTCTCATACTTTTGAGAAACATTCATCAGCAAGAAATTAGTATCTGCTCTTCTTATACTCTTCAGTTCTGGGAGGATGAAATTCCTGCATGAAAGGCTGATCATGCTTCATTTCTGCCCTATAATTGGCTCCCTGAGGCAAATGTAGAATCACAGCAACTACAAGGAAAAAGTAGGGTATGCAAATGCAGAGCCCCTTCCTTCCTCTGCTCACCTCAGAAATCGAGGCTGACAGAGGAGTCAGATTAGGCAGAAATGGGTATATTGTTTTATACTTAGCTTCATTTCCATACATATATTAAAGCTACTTTGGGCTATTTCATATATACTGTTTTCAAGTGCACAGATCCAATAATCAAAGACATAATGCAAGCTGAAGTACCAGTCCCATGGTTTGTGCACTTCACCCCTCCTAACATAACTTTTCATTATGATGCTTCGAGAGTTTGGACACCCTGCCCATCATAGTTGTACTCCTCTGCCCCTGCTCCCCACTGTTTGTTACAATTTAAAAATCCTTTTCCATCTTTCATTTAATTCATCCACCCTTTGACATTCCTCATTTGCCTCATCCAGAGATGTGATGCCTCCAGGGACACCATCTGCCTCACCACCACCGCCCTGGGCAGCCCATTCCAATGCCTGAGCTGGATTTTCTCCTTTGAACTTCTCCAGCCTAGCAGCTGGTGGCTTGTTCAGATGACCACTTGCTGACCGCTGTCTTTCACTTCCCCGGCCACTTTGGTGGTCCTGCTTTTTCAGGCCCAAAATGGCAAAGGCAGCTGAGATAAAAAGCAGATAACAGCTGTGGAGCCTTGCTGCTGCACCACAGACCTGCCTTCCCCAGGCCTCATCACATCTGGATCATCTCTCTGAGAGATGATTCAGGCTCTCTCACTCTCCTTGGGACAGGGGCATGCACACAACTTCAGACAGCTGAACCAGCTTAGAGTAATTCAACATCACAACTTGGAACTGATTATGAGATTTTAAACCCCAAAGCAGCTGCCCTTTTGAAACTGAAAAAACATACAAGTTCTCTTCAACTCCTCCCAACCGTAACCCAGCTTTTACAGGAACAGTTTTAAATCAAGCCTTCACTTAAACAAGTGCAACTTCCCCACAGGCCCTTCCATGCTGTGTTGGGAAAGGAAAACCAAGTAGCCAGTTCTGCAGCACCAGGAACTACTGCTAATTCAGTAGTAGGGAGCTTCCCCTCATCACCACTTCGAGAACTGAGTTCCTCCTTTTGGGGATGAATAACTGGCATTTGTGCAAACACCACAAATAAGGAATCTCCTCATGACCTTTATTTCTCTTTAGTTTTGTAAGCAGTTGGGATTCAGTTAAACAAGGTCAAACTGCAATCCAAAAAACGTTTTCTATTAAAAAGTATTTGGAGAGGTCTTTCTACTACAACACTTTCTACTAGCAAAACGTTCATTAAATATTGTGAGTTTTTAAACAAGATTAATACAAAGCTGGTCCTTGGGATAGAAACCATCAGTAAAAGGATCTTATGCTAAAAAAATCTGCAAACAGGAACTTAAAATTGTACAGAGCAGAGACCTTGTATTTAAGCAGAACAACTGCAGCAACCTATTTTTGAGGATATTGGAACCCCAGTATAATCTTAAAATACCAAATGAAACAATTGAAAAATAGTATCAGAAACTGAAGTTACTTACAGTCCTATGGTTAAACCACTGATTCAAAATAAACCATTCTTTAATCAATGACAAAACTATGCCACTGTGCTTTGTGTGTGTGAAATCAAATGGTTTAAACTTGAGTGCTTTCATCCCAATTAAATGAATATTTAAGTGATGTAATTTTTCCCTTCTCTGCAATGTTCTGCCAACTGAGTAATTTTTAGGCATGAAAGATGCTTTTGAACCACTCTAGGTACATGTCTGATACAGAACATAGTCCTTTTTACAGCATTTTGATTTGAAGACTAAGGAAAATTATCAAGCACAAATCAGTCAAGGGAAAAAACAGCAAATCACAGAGCTCTACCTCTTGCTTTAAAACAAGAAAAGCAGGGGAATTTACAATGTTTTTCTCATCTTGTTACCAGATCACTTGACCACTTCTAAATAAGGATGAAGGTGGTTAAGAAGAGAGAAACCACTCCTTCCTACATTTGTAAAAATACCAAAGTACTTGGAGAACATTGGCACAGAAATTATATTACATGTACATTCACTTGTAAATATTTTTATGTAGCTTCAAACATGAAAATATTGGTAATTTTACAGAATTCCCTTAGGTATCAGTCCCAGAATATGATTACTTGTACCAAGAAAACAGTCTGTTAAGGTCATTTTGGAAGGTCGTTTACTGACATTTGTTGGCCACAGACCACTGTGTAAAATTTCAGATCTTTACCACAAGGTATTTCATAACAATGAGGAAGTGGTGCTAAACCACCTGGAGAAGGTCAGGAGGTAACATCTAATTCCCATTTTAGTGGGGATAACCACTGACAGAAGTACTTTTTACCTGCCTTTTCGTTTCCTGCGTTTCTGTCTTCTGAAGCCCCCACAGCTACTGATGAACTATTGATTGGTAAAGACCGAATGGGAAATTGCATTTTGTACTGCAATCATCCACCTCACAGATTCACCGTGGAGTTTGCTTACCCACTGTGCCTGAACAGGTACACGATTTACTTACTGCTTAAATATCTGTAAGGGTTAATACAATTCAGAAGAGAGCATCATCAGTGAGTGTGCTCCTGGAGAAAGATATAGATAACAGCTATCTTATCTAAGCTTTCCAACCTCAGTTTCAACCTCTTGAAGTCCAAATATCATTTTTATGACACTACAAGCCTAGTGACAAAATAACATCTGGCACAATAACTTCTCCAGAAAAGCTACATGGACAAGAAAGTACTACACAGTAAAATCTGACCAAACTGAAAACTTGCCCTGACCTAGGCTCAAAGCTAGCTTGCTAAGGTTGCTCATGGAAAAAGGTATGATTTCTGTCCCTCCCTACTTTTTAATTTAAAGTGTAGCTCCAGGAGAGCCTTTCCCACTATGTACAGTGAAAGGAATTTTGCAATTTCTGTGGGTTGAAAAATCTGGGCCCTGTAGATACTTAAAACATTAAGATACCAGAGTGCTAAGGAGCAAAGTAAGTCAAAGAAATGCAAAAGAAATGCTGAGTAGAGCAACGGAGTTAGCGGTGGGGATTATCAAAATCTGTTTTTTTGTCTTGGCAAAGTATCAGCCTCTCACAGGGTTCCTGAGAGTCGGTCTTATTCACAGGAGCAGTCCACGTCCAGCGCTGCCCCGTCAGTGCCACCGCAGCCGTCCGGTTCTGGTGCGCAGCCCCCGCCCTCCGCGGCCTCCCCCGTGGGGCAGCCGGGCACGCTGGGGCTGGGGCAGGCCTGCCCAGCACTGTCACCTGTGTCACAGCTGGCAGGACACGTCTCTGCTGACCCCCTGTCCTGGGGGGCACCGCTGTCGTTGGTCCCGGCTACCTCCTCTCCCAAGTCTATGACATCATCCGGCTGCTGCTCCGGATCAGGCTTGGCCGCTCTTGAGATTTGTGCTTCTAAGTTTCTCGTGTTCTCTGTGACTTCAAATTCCTGCTTCTCCTGTGCCCTTTGCTTCTCCCTAGTGCTTAATTTAGCCTTTGTGGAATTCTTCATTTTTCTGTTGTGCATGTCTTCTTTGGAGAACCTCCAGTGAAACTACAAAGAAGGGATCCAAATGTTAAAGACCATTAGAGGCAGTCTCACGTGGACATTTACTTTCCTGAGTAGACATGAGTTTTGATGAGTTAGCTTTAATTCAAAAACTAAATTTGAATTTGACCAGAAAGATCCAAGATTAAAAGAAGTAGCCTGACCAAATCAGATGGTCTAAGATGATTTCTGCCAACACAGATATCTCTGTTACAGAGAGGAAGAAGAGCTCGATGCTTTCTGCTTCTGCTATTGCTGTGGTGCCTGGTGGGTTCCTCTCTACACTGTGTGGAAGGGAAGGATCTGCAAAGCTGCCTAAGTGCAGACAGAAGAAGCAATCCCATGGCATTATTCCAGTGTTTTTCACCAGGTTAACAGCAGAACTAACACCACACCCACGACCATACCCAAACAGTAAAACATTCTGAACCATCTGTAGGAATGCCATTTGATGAGAAAGCGTGAGGCTGCTACTTGCAGCACTTCCACAGGACTTGCCACAGCCACCATTTCAGAACTGCTTTAACTACTATTAAAAAACAAAACGGGAAGTAGCAGTACCTTGAAATACTAACTTGACAGGTATAAAGGCTGACAAATATGTCACTATTGTATCTGCCTCATTTGTCAAAAAATAAATCAAGCTTTCCCCAAGGAAAGCCAGACAACAGAGTCATAGAATCATAGAATGGTTTGGACTGGAAGGACCTTAAAGGTAATCTAGTTCCAACTACCCTGCCATGGGCAGAGACTCCTCCTACAAGTCCATGTTGCTCCAAGTTCCATCCAACTGACCTTCAACACTGTCAGGGGGTGGGGCACCCACAACTTCTCTGGGCAACCTGTGCCAGTGTCTCTCCACCCTCACAGTAAGGAATTTCCTTCTACCATCTAATCTAAACCTGCCCTCTTCTCTTTCAGTTTGAAGCCATTACCCCTTGTCCCATCACTACACTTCCTGGCAAAGAGTCCCTTTGCAACTTCCCTGCAGGCCCCTTCACATACTGGAAGGCTGCTGTGAGGTCTCCATGCAACCTTCTCTTCTCCAAGCTGCACAGCCCCAACTTTCTTAGCTTGTCTTCAGAGGAGAAGTGCTCCAGTCCCCTTACCAACTTTGAGGCCTCTTCTGGACTTGCTCCATGGTTCCAAGCCACGGCTAAGCCATCCTACACAAGCTTGCTTAGTACCTCTGAATGTGCACAGCCATTTTTTCAGCAGTGTCAGTTGCTGATGGAAGCTCAGGAATGGGTTAGGAGGCAATATTTGGATGGCATAAATAATCTCATCAGGACATTCAGCAAACCCAGCCATGTTCAAAAAAAGCCATTTTCTCCAGTGAAACTGGGTCTGTGCTGAAGTTGGCCAAAAGATTTTGTATTCATAAATTTTTGATCTAGCTATTTATTCCTTAATCAAAAAGCCATTCAAAACTTATTATTAGATTACAAAGCTGGAACTATGTTCTTTCCTCCTGGTAGCCAGAACTTAATGCAAAAGGAGAAGGGGGAAAAAAAAGGAAAGAAACTGGCCTTCACAAAACTGTTCTTTGTGAAGAAATAGAGGAAGTTATCTTTCACTTCAATGGCACTGCAGTTTAGAGAAAGAGGAACGATAACATCTCAGTTCTAGAGCTCAGCTGTTTAAAATTCAGACACCTGAGTTTTTTCCTCTTTGATTTGCAGAAGTGGCTGGGCACCCACTACTCCACTTAACTCAAAGCTCTCACTGACAGAAGGTAAGATCAGGGCTCTAAATGTGATAAAGATCCAGCTGTAGGAGGCTTTGTGAGTGTGTGTACGTGTACTCAAGTCAGGTACTTACACCGTTATTTCACAAAAATGCATTCAGCCAGTTTCTGCTGAAATAAGCATCAGTTTTGTATGAAGTGAATGAACACAGTTACTTCATCCCTGATTGAATATTACAGTAATAGGAATACTTATCACTGAAGAGAGAAGTTGTACTACTCCTTGCATATTTTCTTCTCTGTTTGTCTGACTACCTTGAACAGCAGTTAATTGATGTGCAAAGATAGGACAGAACATTTTCCACCAATGCAATATCCTTTTAATGTTATCATCCTATTTCCCCTCCTCTGAGGGCTATCTATAAACATTTTAGACATGCCATAGCTTAAGTTTAAAAAAATCCCTGAGAGCCTTGGATGTTGTATGTGAATATTCAAAAACTTTTACTCAAATGCTTGGGTTGACATCTTTGATGTGACACAACAACCACTTAAGGATGTTGAACCAGTCCTACATCCCTTTACAGAACTATAATCAAGGTATGTCATCCTTCCCTGACCTTTGGTATGAAAATGTGCTGTTGTGATTCTTGCCCTCAAATATGCCTGTATATTTAACACTGCCAACAAGTGATTCCTTTGTTTTGTCAACCAGACATTGTTAAATAAGCTTTTATAACCCGGAATGAAAAAAACTTAAACAAAGTTTCAAGTCATCTGGATGGTATGTGTGTGTTATTATAATACAAGAAATCAGCATCATACTTCTTTCTCTATTTGAGGATGAACAACCACATATGGGTTCTCATCCCTTCCACTAAAACAACACAGTGGTAGGAAAAGAATGACTAAATACAGGCACTCTAACACTCATCCCAAGATCCCTTTAATCCCCTGAAAACAAAGAGAGAAAACAAGGAAAGTGGGCTTTGTAACAAGTTCACGCAGTATTCTGGGCTCCAGCTTTGCTAATGAGAGAGGGTAAATCCTAAATCAGTCACACTCCCAGCAGTTCTCTCCTGCTTCAGTCAGTTCAAGCACTCCCCTGGTCTGCACTATATCACAAAGACAACTTTCACAGAACCAGGCTCCAAAACAGCGAGGGCTCCATAGATGACCACTACCTGCAATTATCTAAACTGTTGGGTAAATGCTCCTGGTGCTCAGCTCTGCTCAGCATTTCTGATCTCCTGCTGCAGCTCAGCTCTGCATGGCCTCAAGCACCCACTCCTGCAGGTGACATTGGGCTGGCAGCACTCACCAAAGCCCACAGAGCCAGAACAAAAACAAGGCTGCATTAGTCACAACCTCATTGACACGTGGTTCCAGAGGTCTTTTCCGTACTTCATCTGGCTTTTCTGATCCCTTGCATACTGAAAGGGCAAGGCAAGTTTGACCACTGTAGGAAGGCCATCACTTTCTGTTTACAGTTCCTGTATTTCTCTCTCCAGCTGTATGGCATGACAGGTTTGGGCAGGGGTTCCCACAACTGTGTGTTTAAAAATGGAAGTGGGAATACATACATGCATCCACATCCATACATCACTAGTTGTCAGCTATGCCTTTGGATAATTTAGCTGGATTCTAGAGGCTTTTCTTGGTTAAATTACAGCAGAATCTATTAATATTCACACATCAGACACACCTGCCCAGATCAGGCCTACATTGTGCCAGGTTCTACCAAAACAGTGAGAAATAGAGATATAAGAAGGCAGTTTAAACAGAAAATACGGGAAATAGGCGAGAGAAAATGGTGTTGGTTCCACCTTACATGCCCTGAACATGACAGAATTTTATGTCTAAATGGAGGATTATGGCTGGTTTACATGAAGAAAAATCTGCATTTCTTAAACTACTGTGAGTTCATCAGAGAATGAAATCTAGAAGCTTTGACATCATTTGAGCATTTTTTGTTTCTTTCATTTGAACAGCTCCATTCCTTCTGTCTTCCTACTGTATCACAGAAACATTGAATAGGCCATTTTGTTTCTATGGGAAATCAATTTCAATATAAAAATACCACCAGCAAAACCCAAAGAAACCAGAAACTCAAGGTTATTTACCTTAGATTCTTTCTTCTTTGCTTTCTGGGGCAAAGAAGGTCTCTGAAGAAATACAATTTGCTTTGTAGATAAATTCCCCTCCCTGAAAAGAAAAAAATGCACACTCCTGAGAATGAATTAAATTCACATCCAGCATCATTCAAAGCGAAAATCCATCTCAGTCACTTATTTCTGCAGGTCAAAGAAGAACAAAATGAAGAATGATCCTCACATTGCCTGTCCCTGGTGTCTCTGAGCAGCCTGGTATTTTGGGGGGCAGGGAGAGGGGAATGTTCAGACTGATAGAGCCTGTCAGCCTATGACACAGTTTTGTGGAATGGAATGTTTTAGCATTAGTGTGCAAACACAGAATAAATTGTTTGGGACAAAAAGGAAGAAACCCAAGAGTCCCAGTGCCCCAGCAACACCAGAGTGTTCCTTCCCTCCCTCCAGGGGCACTGATCTGGAATGGGGCTGGGTGCTCCCTGTAGGTCTGCAGCATGGCAGGAGGAACAACCACCAGGTGGGTGCCCTTCTGCACTGACTCCTCTGTTACTCAAGGTATTAGTGGGATACAGAAAGCTGAAAGAAATTTTTATTATATATATATATATATATATATATATATATATATATACACACACATATCTTTTATATATCTATCTTTTAAGAGTCAGGGATTACAAATCATAACTGATTTTCTATTCATTCTTATGAATGAATATTTATGTAAAACTTAAATACAGTTTCTCCCTCAACACAGATGGCCTTTTACTTTTTAGGTTTATATGTGTAGGAGTGAGTAGTCTTCATCCAAATCTTGTAAAGAGCTGGGCATATTAATTAAGATAAGAAAATCACAACTGATTATATTGGTGTCTATATACAAGTAAATATATTCCTGACCAGTGAAAATTCAGAAAGCACTATCTTCATGATTAACAAGTGGTATGATTGTTTTTCACCAATTATGAAGATTATTTTTAAGTGATTTGCATTTATATTTAAAAACTCAGAATATAAATAATAGCAAAGTAGACCACAGAATTATTGTATGTGCACACAAGGCTACTCAAGCAGTGACACACTAATCTCCCAGGGTTCTGCTCAGCTAGACTGTACCAGCAGCATTAGACAGACATCTATTAAGAATAAAATTACTTTTCTTCAGCTAGACAACATCTCACTCCAAGCATTATCACACATTTTGTCTTTGCTCTAAAGGACCTTACTGGAAGATCCAGAGCAGGGATTTTACAGTCACAGAGTTTAGAGAGCTGCAGAAACAACACCCAGAAAATTCATGCAGAAAGCACATTGCCACCTTGCAGTCTTGTTGCCCACCAGACATGTGCTTCCTGCCACATGTGCCTTGTAAGGCGTGGAAAACCCCGAGAACAGCTGCAGCAGCCTTTGCAAGGAAACCCACACTGACTGCACAGGGAATTGCTTGTGCAGACTGTGGTGCTTGTACAGCACCTTCCCTGGCCAAAAGGCAGCACCCACCCCTCCCTACCTGTTTGTCTTCACAATGGGAGTGGGAAGCACACACGTCAGCTGCCAGCCGTACATGGCAAGGGAATTCAGCAGCGGAACGTAATCTGTCTGCACTTCAACTCCCTGGGGAAGGAAAAGCAACAGTTGGCATCAGCACTTGGAGTGCCACATTCAGCTTAACTCCAAAAAATAAACCCAAGAAAAAATACATGTGTGTGTTTTCTCAGAGGGAAAATGGGGTTTTGCACCAAAGTGGGTCGTGTTTTATATTCAGCTAGGCAGGAAGGAAAATGTTCAAAAACATGAGACAAATGATTGACCGCCCATACATCCCAAACTGTTAAAGGAGTTTGTTTAAAATGGTAAACATCTGTGATCCTGTTCTTACACTGCCTGACTCATCCATCTAGCTTTAGATCGTTCCAGATCCGAACAGGATAAATTCATTGTATGTTATCAATTAGCTCCTCCTGAGAAAAAATTATGTTCAAGTAGTTAAAAAATGACAGCATTGCTTTGCTTGGATTCTGCACTTGTCTAACCTTCAGTTAATCCTGAATATCTGCACTGAAATCAGTTGTGTTACTTTACCATGATGGATCAAAAGGAAAATAGCCAACAACAGCAACAAAAAATCTAAGTACAACTCTGTGCCTTTTATCGCTCACAAATAAGCATTGCTGCCTTCTTATTTTGAATCAGGAAATCTGTGGGCGAGACCAAAAGCTTTGCCTTTCAGTGCAGGAGTCTGGCTCCTGCTGCACATTTACCCAGCAGAGCCTTGTTCTTTCCATTTCAACTAAATGGCAGACCTTGAAATCCACACAGAAAGAACCACTGGTGGTTTCAACAAAGATTATTCCAGTGAGGTGTCTAATTGCCAAGACTGCCAGTAATTTAATGAATAGATGCTACAGCATATTTACTGGTTTTTAATTTTAATAAACACAAAGCAGACAAATGGTAACTACTAGTCTCTACAAATATAACTAAATCTGATTGGAATAACAATTACATTTGCCAAAAAGCTCAGGCACTTACACTGGTTTCACGTGCAGGAAAGGAGTTTTAACTGCCAATTCACTACACTGGGGAAGGCACAATAGTTTTGCAGCTCCAAAAAATCCATTTATTCCACAGTAATGAAACAGTCATTTGATCAGAACTAATCCAAATCCTTCTGTAGTTATTTCAAGGTATTTTAGTGAATTCCAATCTCAGCTATTCCTTTCTTCTAACAAATGTAATTTAGGTCACTTATATCTTTATAACTGAACGGCTGCCTGACTGTACCTATTAAAAACCTGATCATGACTACAAGTGCAAATAGCTGAAGAAGCTGTATCAGTCCTGCTTAAAAGGAAAATGCTTTAAATCTCTACCCCAGAAAGTGCCTGCAAGAGACCACTGCTAATGTTACTTTGTACAGAGGCTTGTGGGGGCTTAGTGAGGTAGTTCTACATTAAAACATCACCCAGTACAACCGGAATTTGTGACTCTGTGAGAGGGGCAATACCACACAGCCCTTAATTAGTGTCCACTGGAGCCATCAAGACTCATCCTGCAGCTGGGATTGGGGTAGATTCAGTCTCCTTTGACTCCCATTTCCCTCTGGAAGAGGGATATTTGTGAACTCTTTCCAGTTTTTAAAATAGAGTGTCCAAGGGTAATAAAAAAATCATAACATATCTAGATGCCTTTAAGCTGAAATGCCTGAGATTTATGAGACTGGTCAACAATGCCTGCAAAAAATAAAGATGAAAATATGCAAGACGATGATTAAGAGTAAGGTCAGAGCTTCCACCATCACAAGCTCTTCATGAGGTGCCACATAAAAGGACCTGTCTAAAACATTCCCTCCATCAAACAGTGTTTGCAGAGGAAAAACCAGAAGGAGCTCACTCATTTAGAGGAGGGAAGCAGATCAGGAAAGACTGGCACAGCAGAGCTTGCCTGTGCCCTGAGGAATATCTTGTGTTGTAGAGAGGATTTCTATTTTGAATTCATGGCCTGAGGTGGGTGATTAGCAGGAAGAACCTTCTTCTTGCATCAGGATGTGCAACAAATGTCAGAAATCAGAGGGAGATTATGGCAATGAGGAAGGACATCAATACCATGCAGAGCTCATTTGGCTGCTGTAGAAGCCAAATTGTTTCAGGGACATGCCATCACTCCTGCCACAGCCCTCTGTCCCTGCAGGCTCCGAGCAGCGAGACAGGGCTGGCTTTGGACCTGTCTGACTTGTCAGGATTAAGCACCATCTGCAGCAGATGATGGTGTGTTTCCCAACCCAGTGGTGCAGAAAGGAAACAAGCAGGTAAGCACATTCAAAAGGGTAAAGTTACCAGAAAATAAATTTAAGTCAATTAGGCCTAAAAAACTTTTTTTCTTTTTTTTTTTTAAATCTGGCAGCTTAAAAAAAAATCAGAAAAACCAACCTATTTAAAGAGCTCTACAGAGTTGTTACCAAAAGATGACCTCTCATTTTTCCCATGTGCTGGTACCCAACACCCCAGTGTGCCTGCTGGGCTGTCTGGAGACAGGAGGTGTGTACATGATGCAGAGGTGTTCCCTCCTCTGAGCTCCTCAGGCCCTTTAAGAAGCTCCCTCCAACTCCATGATGCTTCACTGGAGTCAGACACTGCACCTCATCTCCAGCTCCTTAGGGAACAGACTATTCCAAATAATTGGCTGAATTTGAAGATGACAGACAAGAGGAAGGAGTCACTCCAAAATAAACAGGTTAATCCACATGGGCTTCAAACTCCTGACTTGCAAATACAGATAATTGAAGGTTTTTTTAAGACCACATGAAATTATTTCTCCCTCCCCCTCCTGAATCATCGGCTGTAACTCTATCCCACACTGGAATTTGTGTGCCAGCAGGAGTCACAGTTATACAGACCTTTAATTGGTGTCATATTAAATGCTTTCTAAAGCAAAAATGCTTCTAAACAAACAACATACTGGGGGATGGGTGCAGAGGAAAAGAGTAATCTTGTATTCGTTTTACATTTAATGCAGTAATTATTTTATCTACTATTATTAGAGACAATAGAAATGAAATTTCAAGCACACCATTCCCTCAAATAAAAGTGCAATGCTCTTTTCTAACTAGCAAATACTGGATTTGAACACCAGTAGAAGTAGAAAAAACCATGCCAGAGCTCTCCTGAAAAAGAAGTGTTCGAACAATGCATCTCAAACTGGGAGACATTTCGTTCACTGAAAGGGTGGAAAATTTTAATTAACTTGCTTCCCACTCTCCTGTGGATGATAAGTAATCTCTGATCACACCTTGAGTGTCAAGAAGCCAGAGCATATTGAGCTAGGATTTTCCCTTGACTTGCATCACATGAAAAGAATTCTTTTTATTTGTAGTTGTATTGTTTGTTTCCAGCATTTTTTCCTTTCACAGTTGCTTCTGCTCATTAGGAGGGGAAAAAAAAAGATGAAAAAATGATAAGAATAATATCTAGGGCAAGCCACACAAACAACTGCATTAACAATTTTTCTTTTCTTTTCCCCCCCTACTGTGGCAATTTTAACCACAGCAAGATAATAAACAAGACAACTACTAAGCTCTTGTGAGACAGAAGTTCTTCAGAAATCATTCTTTCCTGGGCTATTCCTGGGCTAAGTGAACGTGATTTAGTTACAAGGCAGCTATGGATTGTCACTATTTAATATTTTTTTCCAGCATGGATTAAAGAGTGGTAGATTGAAAATCCCATTAAATAAATCTTAATAAAACCTTTATCAGCAAATCCTAACAGACTGCGTACCAAAATTTACTGACAGATGGCAAAGAGGATGGGAAGTAAAAAAAAACAAGTTGCTTTGAAAGTGTAACCTACTGTTTGTTGCAGAAAATGGGCACTGCATTCAAACCCAGCTCCTTACAAAAACCAGAGGGATGCCATGAGGGCAGCACCACACACCTCCAGCCAAGGCTGGCTACCAGTCCCCAGCTCTGCCAAAGCCAGAGCTTTTCTGTCCCTGGGCACTGAAGGGAGGAAAGGGAAGTGGCAAAAGCAGGACTTGCACCTTAGTGGAAAAGAAAGAAAATGCAGTAAGAGAAACTGAATACCTGGACTGTGCAAGAATGACCCAGTAAAAGTGTGCTGCAATTGTTTTATGTTTGCAGTAACACAGCTGACGTGGGGACTAAATTCAAGCTCTAAATTTGTGAATTATTTGTCTTTTTCCTTTTCAGACTTCTTCCAAGAGATAATTTCTGCTGACAGTGTAACAGTATTGAACCATTAAAAACATTTATTGGAAGCAAAAGGGAAGTTTCACAAATGCTTCAGCAATAAAAAAGTTGGACTTTGTTCCTCTAGTATTGAGCTGCTCCTGAATCTCCATTCATGTAACACACCACAGCACGTTGCTGGCAGACACTTGCTACAAATCCATTAGCTGTGGAGCAGGGGGCTGTGGGATGGCTCCTGCATCCTTGGAAACGACCAGGAGCTTTGGGAAGCAGGTGGGTCACTGACCAACAAAGAGCAGCTGCCAAATGGGGACCTCAATGGAAAGGTAATAGAAAAAAAAGGAGTAATAAATAAACCCACAGGCAGGCTTTTCCCTCAATATTCTGGGCATATGTAATTTAGAGTTATTTACAATTACTAATATATATGTCAATTCCTGCAATGTGAATATTTTGGAGAATATAGTAAGGCTGTAACACTATATGAGGCAGCATTGTGTTAAGAGAGTGTTTCTGCAATTCAGAAAATCCAATCACAGTTTCAGTACACACACAGGCTGCTGAGTACCATTCACAGCTGGCTCCACATCTAGTGTAAAATTAAAACAACAACCAAAAAACCTTTCTGTGCCCACAATGCCTGCTTCTCTCAGTGGATGCCAATCCTATTTTCTAGCTTGTATATAAACTAACAGAAATATCAGAGTGCTCCTGATACTGCCTACACCTGTAACACAGAAGTACATTTGCAAAGCAGCACAATTTTGCATTTATAGAAGTAGCAAAAGCTGGACAACATGAAAGTGTTGACACAGAGGGTTCTCCACACAGGAAACATCCTATGAGATGTACTGAACTCACCACCTCACAGACAATGTACAAATGATGAAACAACTCCACGTAACTGTCCCAGAAATACAAGAAATAAATGTGATCTAGCAATTCCATCAGCACAGTTCCTTCAATAATTCTGGCAACTTTATTTTCACAATTCCTGCAACACTTGAAGCGTACCTTAAGGTGAACACTGATTTTACTGCTTGCCCATCAATTCTCTGGGGGGAAAATACAACACAGAAAACCACTACCTGAGAACTTACACACTCCAGTGTGCCCTACACACTCAGCTTAATCATCCCCAGGCAGCCTCCCCAACACAATCCCCTTCGGTTATAATTTATTCCCAAACAACATGTGGCTTTTACCAGAAGGCTTTGTGGAGCACTCCCCAGTTATGCAAGTAATGATCTATTTCCATGCAAGCACTGCAGCTGGAGCCTGGACCCTCCACTGCCAGCGGCTGCCACAGCAGGAAGGCGGGCGCTGCGCTGCCCTCGCCCACGGGCGGCTCTGTGTGTGGCCCCTGGGGTCCTGCACCCACACCCCTCAACATGCTCACACAGAGGCACCACCCAGGGCACTGCTGCCTGGCTGGAGACAGCTGCTGAGCAAAAGGAACATGTGCCCTGCATGGTTTTATAGCAAGCATAAAAGAGGACTGAAATACTTTTTCTCAGCTTGTTCTTAACTGGGAAGTTTAGATCTGGGATGTTCGCTTTTCTCTTGAAGGTTTATGGGTGAGCAGGCAACTAATTCTTAGAACACCATGACAGCTGGGAAGGATTTTTTAATCCATACTGTGCTGAATTTTCAGTTTCTTTACTTCAAGTGCCCTTACTCACATGGAAGAAGCATTCACCTTGTTAGATGTTCAATGCTACCAGAGCCACAAGAAATAATCAGGGACGTTCCAAGTTCATATTGTTAAATTCTGTTACTACATTAATCATCAAAACCAATGAAAATATTACCCTATGGATCTTAATCATGTGGATTTTAATCAATTTTAAACCTATGTCTACTGAGTTCAGCAGAAAAATATATATGTATATATGTGCCTTTCATACGTTATATAAAGGAAAGAAACAAGAATTAATAAAAACAAATTATTGGAAGATAAGAGGCTCCTAAAGGTTTTTGTTCAGCTCTTCTTAAAAAGCAACAAGAATTCAGCAACAGACACTGCTGAAATCTTTTGCCCAGGCAGCACATCTGTCCTTTGAGTGCTAAAGAGGGTCACACACATGACTCCCCTGGGCTTTTCATGCCCATTGCCATCAGCTCCTTGGCTGACCTGGTCATGCATTTCTCTCGTGGCCAGAGACAGCAGAACATGGCTTAACTGACATATGACCTAAATCAGATTTACAGACAAATCAAATCCTTATTTCCAGAGAATTTGTTTCAAGGCTTACATTAAAGCAACTTGCAACCTAGGCTCAGCAGAGATAATTTTTTAAATCTTTTGTTATGTCGCACTTTAAAAGGTTTACCATGTCTACGGTGGAGACTGACCCCATTCAAGTCTGCCAGGGAAATGGCAACACCACAGTATATGGCAACACCACAATGTATTTGAGATTTTAATTCATGTCAGTACACCAAAGGTATGGCGTAGCAGCAAGCACAAAATGATGAATCAGCAGCTCAAGATTTTCAATGAGAAAATGGGTGTAAATTAAGGACAATATTTTCAAAATGAACACAGCTTCAGAGGCATAACAATGCAGCAATCTAAAATAAATGTTTTAGCATTCTATTTTAAAGACATATTAGCTATTTTGTCTTGGGTAATGGGGAAGGGAAAGTGACAAATTTAGAGAGGGGGAGATGGAAATCATGCAGGCTCTGATTAATCAGAACTGTCTACCCACATTTGCCTACACAAGCAGAATTAAAACCATCAAACAAGTTTTAGGGTCAGATCTCAGAGACTGCAGTGGAAATAATATGTCCTGACATTTTTAGAGTTAAAGTGATAAGGATGAGTGCAGTATTTTGTCACAACAAGTCCTGTGGTCATTTGCAGAGGACACCACAGCTCTACTTTGGAGAAGAAAGAGTTAAATTACTGGGAGCTATTACATCCTGTCTGCTGCTTGGCGGGACCACATACTGTGACAGCTGCGAGCTTTACATCCTCTACAAACTGACATTTTACACACACACTGAGTGCATCACACTGTTCAGCTTGTTTTCTCTATTAGCCTTAGCAATTAAAAAGGCAGCACTTTCCCTGCTAAGAGGTGTGCCAACCCCTCTCTTTTGTGGTAATGGTTAAACAGCAACCCTTTACCTTTTCATTTAGAGAGGTCTTCTTTCCAAAGGGCATCGATACATTCTGCATGTCTCCCTTTCTAAAAAAGCTTTCTTCTGTTGTGGCTGGGATTCTTTTGTTTGTTTCTTCTTCTTCTTAATTAGTACAGCACAATAAATTTACATTCAGTTCAGACCACATCTGAATAACTCCAAAGCTCACCCAGATAACCAAATCCGATACAAATTTTTAAGGTCCGTTATATTCATTTATGCCATGCTACCCATCAGGGTTTCTACCACTGCCTTGGCAGAAATGGAAATAACAAATGGAAAATGTTAATGTAGATGAGAGCTGAATGCACATCAAAACCCCCCCCAATCTTCTACACAATGAGTCATTCCACCTGTTCCATAACTATGTCTGTAACAACTATACTTTGTAAAACTCCTAACAGAAAGAAGCCTTTACTGGCTCTTGGACATCTTCTGTCACCACTAAACTCTGTCTCCTTCCCCATTTTACAGTCCCTTCCTCTGCCACTGCATTATTCCATGTTGATGGTAAATAAAGGTGAATTCCAACAAGGTTTAACACTTGGTCTTCTGAGTACAACACTGTGCATGTGCCTACAGATCCCCCAGCTTCCAGTCCTTTCATTGATTTCACGACTTTACCTACCTACACCTATTATGTCTCAGAAAGCATGAGGCAAGATATAGCCTGCCAGTTAGTAAAAATGCAGGAGGAAAAAACCAAAGTGGCCAGCTCTGCTCTTTCTCCAAATAGGTAAGACCTTTGCAAGACTTCCCTAATGTCTCAATATTCTTCCTTCAGAAAGGTTCTTCTTCCCCATACTCTTCCTCTTTCAGGTGGTGGGGAACATTTTCATAATGCCCACAGAACAGCCACACTTGATTTCAGAAGAGCAAAACTGCCAGGGAAAACCCAGTATCCAAATTTTTAATTACAGCAGAGAATAATCTGACCACACTGACTAGCTCTGTATATGCTATCAGTCAGTTTCTGAAATTGCACATCCCAAATATTATGTGTGGAACAGGAGATTCTCGGCATTAGCCCTCACAAAGACATGGCGTGTAGCAGTTCAGCATCTCCTGACACACCAGATGGCATTGGGAGGTTCAATCCTTAATCTGTTGACCAGCTGTGCTCTCCAGCACGGAATTGCTAGAATTGAAAGCAAATGATACTCCACCAAGGCCTGTAACACTTCAAAGGGTGCTGCTAGAAAATACTCTTCTGCTGAGTCCTGGTGTTCTGGTCAGCACTCTGCCAACACAGGATCCCCATTATCCCTGTCATGTAGCTTGACAGAAGCTGTCTTGTGCCCACACATTATGCCAAACTTTGTTATGATATCCTATTGAGATGGAGAACCTTGGATTGGTTGTTTGAGAGCCAAACTGGCTCTGGCCAGGAATCCATTTATAACTCAGAAAGCTATTTCCAACATGGCTCTAGGTGATGGTTAAGGAAAAGTAATATGTATTAAGTCAAGCATGCCCCAAATATTTTGTGTACTTAGCATGTGTGGTTTTGTTTCTACCAAAAGAAATCCAGTTTGTGCACTGTGGGACCATTCTGTGAGGGGAAGTGAGGCATATGAAGGATGGATCAGTGGGCTCACTTCAAAAAGGCACTCCTGAACTGAATTAAAATGCTTGTATGTACACAAGATCCTCTAAACTTCCTGGACTCACAACCTTGTCCAGAAAGGAGTTCCACAGATCTGCTGCATAAATAATTATCTGAAATCCCTCTCTTTTGTTTGCTTAGCACCATTTGGCACTTAGTTCTTATACTAGAAGAGACGGCAAACAATCTCTATTCGCCTCTTTCCCATGTTTTAGGACCTCTCTACCCATTCCATTCCCTGCAACTCTTCTCTTTTCCAGGCTGAAAGGACACACATGTAAAGTCTTCCTAATATGGAAGCTGTTTTTGTCACTGACCATGCCCACTCTCTTCTCTGAACAATTACTGAGCTAACACAGCCTTCTGAAATAAGGTGCTGTCAAACACAGCCTACACAGTAGTATGAAGTAGTATATACTTGCTGTTTCAAACTCTATTCATTTCCTAACAGTTTTAAACACATGGTTAACATTAATGCTTCTTAACATTTGCCTTCTTGATCAGCCCTGACCTAATGCACTCATGAAACCATCTGTCATTACCCCAAAACCTCGTTCCTGAGTGGCAGCAATGCAATTTGACCCTAAAAATGAACAAGAATTTACAGTCATGTCTGTCATAAATGGAATAGCATGTAATGCAATAAAGGAATCATTTTTCAGACACACATCAGCAACAAGAAAAGCTGCTATTAACACAGCTTGTTAACTCTGCAACTCTGCAAGTTGTTTGTAGTCGTTACTATTTGGCCATTTCTTGCTGCACTAGAAAACCATCATCTACTAACAAAGCTCTTAATCTTAGTCTCCTGGAATTTTACACACTTACTCTAACATCTGTCCCATTTTCCCTTAATCTGTTCTTCTGGTATGTGTGTGCCAAAATAAGGGATTATCTGTCTAAGGATTTTACACCCTTTACAATACATTCCAAGTGAAGTGATCAGGTATTGCCTTTACAGATACACAGCATCTATTTCTAGCAAACAACAGACAGAACCAAAAAAAAACCTCCTAAAAGTAATGCAGCTACTTCTCCCCTCAACCTCCCACGTTCTTTTTGTTTCAAGTCACAAAGAATTTAAGCCCAGCTTTTCAAACACAGAAGTACTGTGTGTATAAATTTGCTGTGGAAGACTGGTACTGACCAAGCTGGCCTAAGCAGTGCTTCTACTGATCTGTGTGGGCACCTGGATCTGCAGAAGGCCAAGTTATGGTTTGTCTAGAGGGGCCTACCCAGAATATGCAGTTTTTTCAGCATATGAAGGAGGACAAACAGAGGCAAGGCAGTTCTTGATGCTTTCCTGCTGCAGCTAAGCCTGCCTACCTAAAGGGCTGCCTTCTTTAGAACTGCGATGCTACAATGACTTGTGTGATCATGTTGCCCTGACAACCAATGGAGATCCTCTGTTCAGTTAATCCAGCAGATATCTGTAATTTGGAGACAGATAGCCCCGAGTTTCATTGCTCACTGTCACTCACATTTCCTACCCTCCAAAAAAAGCACGAGGTTGAGATTAGAAGTGTGTTGTACAAACCCAGTGTGGTGAACTGGCATCACTGTTAACATTGCATCCCTTCACTTTGGCTGCCTGGCTGGTACTGGTGCAGCCCAGGGCAGTACATGAGAGTCTGCCTCACAGTCTTGGAGTGTTTTGATATACAAAAAAAGTCAAAGAAGAAAAACACATACCTTCAAGACAGTCCACTGCTCTACCACAATTGCATCATAGCCCCGCGTGGTTTTACTGTCTTCCACAGCAAAATCTTCGAAGAGAAACACTCCATCCATTGTCCCATGGAAAGAATCTGTGAAAACACAGGGCTGCCTGTAAGCTTTATAGAAGACACTCCATGTGTAGTGAGGCATTTGAATTTATTAACAACATATTCTTCCAAGGATGTTACTATAAAGTTCATAGACATTCTCTGATAATCTAGCTCTATTAAGTGAATGAGACTTGTATCTCTAGCAGTTTTAAGAGCAATCCTACTCCCTAACGGCACACATTGCTGTCCAGTCTGTTATTCCTTCGCCACCAGAAACCATAGCTCTCCCATTCTGAGCAGGCAAAAGTGATTCAGTCCTCAGTTCAGCAGTACTGCTCACCTACTTGAAGCTGTAAACACACTAATGACCATTTATTATGTCAACGTGTTATTTTCAAGGGGTGCTGAATGTATACTGATTTATTTCTATGATAGTTATGATATTAATACTTGTGACTATATTCATTCATTCACACGAGACAGAACCCTGCATATGGATCAGCCACTGCAGATACAGTGATCTACATGGACTAAGGATGATCTGGCATATCTGAACAGTGTGAAAGAAAAGATACATTCATAACTATTTAATCAATTTATGAAGGCATTTTGACCATCTGGTTTAGTGCCTCTCTGTTCTCATTTGCATTCCCTACACGTTCAGCCTTTTTTCAGACAACACATCCTCTTAAAGTTACTTGAGCAGCACTTTCTCCTTTAACTCAGCGACACACTCCATAACCAGCAATCGCTCCCATACACCAGAACTCAGGTTTTGTCAGCTCCATGACAGAACAGAAACAGAACAACTGAAAAAAACCCCCAACCTTATCTTTCTTTGTTAAAATAAGCTGATTGATGGAACAACAGAATTATGTTTAGGGAAACTGCAAATAAGCAGGACTGTGATCTTTACAAACAGAGAAAACTCTTCTCACATTGTCAAAAAGCGTCTTTTTCAGCCTTTCTAATATGAACAATATATCTACCCTGTATGACTGATTATAAAGACCTTGCTTATCCCCTCCCCAAATGTTGTATTTTGCATAATAGTTTCCTTACATTTCCAGCAACACTATATTCCTTGAACTGTTATAATACATGTTTTTGAAATGCAGTCACACATGCCAAACTGACAGATTCTTGAATGACAGGGGAGTTTTCTGGATAAGCCTGCTTAGGTGTTTCATCAGGGTCATCCTGCTTTCCTGCTGGATGTTATGAGGTCAAGAAATGCCAGCAGGAAGGAATTGCTGCCTCCAAGAGAAAACATATATCAAACTCAAAAACAATTTTCACAAAGGAAGCAGTGAGGAGGATTAAGAGGCTTCTTACCTCTTGCAGACACAATCTCAGTCAACATCTTACAATGTCATTATATGATCTAAATTCAATTTATTATCTGGAAATAACAAATTTGTTGCAGGCAAAGCCCACAACAGACCAGACTCCTACATCTGGAGGCTTATGTCTACACACACACTGCAGCAAGACTGCTGCTGCAGGTGTCAATGCACAACCCCTCTGTTTCTATTTGCACAGTCCCTTATCCTCTTCTGCTGCTGCTACAGTCGAGTCATTAAGTTGCAAGTCAGGAGATGCAAATACTTGTCACTAAACTAAGCAGTTTGTTGGTTTTTTTTTTTGGTTCACTTGTGAAGGAAAAAACCTGTAAAGCACTTACTAGGGATTATCCTTGAGATTCTGTTGGGAGACTGAAAGAAAAATACTCTGTCTACTTTCACACTGTTTTCACAGGCAGGTTTCCTGCAACTCTATTTAAAATAAAGAGAGCTGAAGACTCCTCAGCACTACAGCAAGCTAGGATTACACATTGCTCCAAGGTGGATGAGCTGGACTACAAAGCAGTAACTCCTGTCATCCAGACAGATTTCTCATCCAAGTGAGAAGAACAGACATTTTTGTTGGGGAATAACAGGCTAGATCACTAAGTAGCTGGGTTACAGGTTTGAAAACACAAGGACAGCAAGCTTGCCACATATCAAAGGGTCCAATATTTAATTACTGGATTTCATTCAAAAGCAGCACTTTGTTAGACCTGACACTACAAAGGGGGAACCAACTCAATTTCTGTGAAATATCACACTCCAACACCCAGACCCATATCCAAATCTATTTCAGGATGCTAATGTACAAACAGTCCTTTAATTTTCCAAAGCAGGGATGACAGGAGAGCACCTAAGACTGAAAGCAGATCCCGACTAGACACAGACATTCGGATCTCGCCAGGGCAGCTTTATACAGCACCAGTGCACTGCTCCTGCATTGTGAATTCCCTTAATGAAATTCAGTGTCACACTGTTGGCACAACTGCAGCTTGAGCTCTCCCCCGCCCCGTGTTTGCCAGCTAATTAATAGGCGATCACAACACAATCAGCAGGCGTGTGTTTACACTCACTCATAAATCATCCTTTATGTTTCACTCTGCTGAACATTCCACTCATGCAATTCACAGCTTCCACATATGTGAGTATGATGGCACATATGCAATGTTTTACAAACCAATAGCTGAGCTCAGGAGACCCTACAGGCAGCAGAAACATCACTTGGCAGTGCTGAATTTATGGTCCAACTCATGATCCTAAAGGTCCTTTCCAGCCTAAATGATTCTAAGATGTTGCTTCCTTGTTGGAAGTACAATGACTGCTTCTGAAGGCTGCATCCATCAATCACACAAGCCATTGATTTTTAATGGGGTTTTTTGCTAGTAAAGAAACCCATGGAAAATGAGAAAAATGGAAGGGGAAAATGATGATGGAAAGACAGCTGCAAATGCAAAGAAGAGTGTCTGTTCAACAGAGTGATGCTGGTGAAAAACTCTACAGAAACTGGTTGATGACAATCACTGAGATTTCCCTCCCAACCAGAACCAATCTCCTCTCTCTACCAGTTGTGCCACAGTCTTTTAAACATTCACGTCATGAATGTACACCTGCCAATTCTCACATCTCACAAATTTTACCTCATGTACTACACTTCCAGAGAAAAAGGGAGGCACAGGAAAGAATAATTGGATCATTAATTCCTTTGCATGTGAAGCATTTGGGATGCTGAGAATAATGGGGAGAAAGCAGAGAGAAAGCTAGCAGGGTCATGTTTTGAAGAAAAGGCACTTAAAACCCATGCTATGCTGTCAGGAACAGCAGGCATTTCAGAAAATCTCTTACACAGAGGTGTGGAAGGGCAAAGAAACAGCTAGATGCACTGAGTCTGCAGTACCTTTATCACACAGGGCTCTAGATCTAAGGGCAACTTAAGCTGACAATCACATGTTCCAGAGCTTGCCCACTAGATGAGATGCACCTGATCCAACAGGTTCATAGACTCATAGAATAATTCAGCTGGATGGAGACCTCCAGGAGGCCTCCAGTCCAACCGCATGCTCAAAGCAGGTTCAATACAACTGCAGACAATACCGCTCATGGCTCTATCCAGCTGCATCTTCAAAATCTCCAAGAATGGAGATGGCACAACTTCCTGAGCAGCCTCTTCCAGAGAGTGACTGTTTTCATTATGAGAAAGAGGTATTTTATATCCAAAAAGGACCTCTCATTTCAATTAATGTACATTTTTTCCAATCCTCCTACCACACAGCCACAATCAAGGGCCTGGATCCACCTTTTTGATTGTCTTCTCACAGGCACTGCCAGGCACTGGTAGGTCCCCCAAAGCTGTCCTTTCTCCAGGCTGAACTAACTCTCTCAGCTGCTGGTTCATCTTCAGCTTGCTGCCTACTAAAATTCCCCTGGACCTTTCAACAGAGCTGCTACCCAGCCAAGCTGCCCCCAGCCTGGATTAGTGAAAAAGCCTCTCCCTTCCCAGAATCAGGACATCTGTCCTCATGGAATTTCAAACAGCTCCTGCTGTCAGGTCTTTCCAGCCTGCCCAGGTTCTTTGGGACAGCAGTCCAGTTCTGAGGCATATCAGCTGTCTCCTGAGTATGGGATCATCCACAATTTTGACAAAAGCAAGCCTCGTTGCCTCCTGTGCATCACTGATAAAATTGTTAAACACAGCAAGCCCCAGGAGAGATCTCTGTGGTACTCCACTTTTCACTCCAGGTAAACTGTGACCTATTAACCACACCCCTCTGAGTCTAGCCATGTAACCAGATTTTTACCCACCTAGGCTGCATGGTCCGAGCTTGGATAGAAAATACTGTGGGAGCCACTGCCAAACTCCCTTGATGAATTCACCCAAAATGACATCTACTGCTTTCTCTTCACCTACAAATTGTTATTTTATCATAGAGAACAATCAGTTTCAAGTATGCTCAACTCTTTTTAAATCCATGCTGAATGTCCCTAGTCACTGTCCTCTCCTTCATGTGTCCACGAGTTCCAAGAGGACCTACTCAGTGATCCATCCAGAAACAAATTGAGGCTGATCATCCTGTAGGTCCCTAGTTTGTCCTTTTGGCCTTTGTTTTACAGACAGGTGTAAACCTTGCCTGTGTCTGTGAAGACTAAGGCAAAGGAAGCACCAAGTATCTCAGTCTTATCTAGATGTATCTGATCTTTTTTGCATATCCTCATGTAGGATGAGGTGGACCACAACACAAATCCTACTGACTATATCAGTCCAAGCCTAGATTTCCATTGATTACATTGGCACTTCAGGGTGACAACTGATACACAGATTCCTGCAGGGCAGACTTTACAGATACATTTATTCAGCTGGATGTTACCTAGCCTGCCTACAAAGATAACTCATCTAAAGTTTTACATGGTAAGCAGGTCTTTCTAGTTTTTACAGCTTGCTATATAAAATATTTCCTAATTCTGATGCAGTTGTAGTCTCCTTTGTTAATCTCCTGTTTCAAGATTCAGCTCCTGGAACATAGCCTAAGTTAAAAAGTTTGTTAGAAATTCCAAATATTCATCCATTTGCAATAGTGCAGTAAGAAATGCCAATAAAACAAAACATTTTGACTTTGCTATTTGTAGTATCACTTCCCAATTTCTACTCCTGAATTTCCCAATCTTTTCACTCATTCTTAAAGAAAAGGCTACAAAAGTAGAGGTTACAATCAATGTCCTTCCTCTGAAAACATTCCATTACCACTGCATCTTTTATTAAGGTTTCCTACTGAGCACAAAAAGCTATTTTCACTGGGTTGTATAAATATTTGATGTAGCTCGATTGACAAAAATGTATTTTGATGTTCTTGCTTCTGATTTACAGGAGGTATATGGGAAAAGATTACTTACTTTACTATGACAGCTGTCTTGGCAGGCGACAATTTTCCTCCTGTTGTCTTTGAACTACAAATTCTCCTTATCGAGGAAAACTAACCTTTAGGCTGCTGTTGCTCTCAATGAGGAAAACTAGCTCTCTGTGGCTTTATGGGGCACGTGACCTGAATGTCTGCCTTTGCTGCGTATTTGCATTCCTCCCCCCTTCTGAATCTTTTCACCTTCAGCACATACAGAGAAAATAATTCCATATGGATGATAAAAATCCCAGTACTTCTGTGGCTAAGGTGACAATAATCGGTCAAAGGCATTGCGGCTCATCTCTGTCGGAGACAGATGACAGAGACAATCAATCGGACCCTCTTAAAAACCTGACTACTTTCTTCTTCCAAGAAAGTCACATTTTGTTTCATTTGCTTTGTGTTTAAGTACTGTCAGTGTTTTCTGGCTGGTTTTTTGGCTGCCTTTTTCTAGGTTTGAAAGGCAGAAAATTCACAGACAGAATGGTACAACAAATACAAAAACGCTAGGCACTTAAAGAGCTGCAGTTCAAAACAACTGAAGATGAGCAGGCTTGTGATTACTCTGTTAAGACATCAAAATATAACCTTGAAGAGGTTTGACTCTTCCTGCCTTCTCACAGCGCTGACTGGAGACTGGCTGTTACAGGAAAGAAGACGACCCACCTGTTACTTCCTTTCCATTTGGTATTAATCTGTACCTTGCTGCTACAGACTCCATTCTCACTACAAGAGGGCAAGGGTGAATTCCTACGGTCACTCTAGATCACTAGGCAGGATCAGTTTACACCTGGGACTACAGGCAGAATTATCAATTACATGAGCTGCAGGAAAAACGCCAGCAAGTAACTGAGGTGCAAATTTAAATAAAAAACTATTATCTGCCAACATGAGAACAGTCAAGGACCAAGCAGGCTACTGTTTCCAACTTACCAGCAAAATCTGAATACATTTAATATATGGTGTAACTCTGCATGGCTTATTTATTGTGATCAGCAATTGTGCTATATTTCTGTTTATAATTATATGGTACAACAAGCAAAAAGAAACAATTGTTACCCATGAACTTTAAAACTCCTTTAAAGACTAATTATTAAACTGTTAGCAGAAGGAAGAAACAGATTTATGACTACTGACAATCTGGAAATCTTCACTTCATTGGGTATTCCAAGGACAAGGGGGAAAAGAAGAAGATAATAACCCTGCTTTTAAGTCTAATAAGCAAAATAATGAATTCATACTTTAAGCCAAAAAGAAAATCAGCCCCCAGAACAAAGAAATGTGATATAGCCAATTAAAGAAACTCTTCTGATACTACCTTAATTTGGAAGAGGATTAATCAGTGAATAAGACTAGATATGAAGAGCTGGACAGGCTGCCACAGAAGTCTAGAAAAAAGTGAGGAGCTGAGAAGCCCTCAGACCCCTACTTCTCCTCTTGTGCCTGCCCTGTGTTGTTTGATACTGACTGGCATATGAGCGACAAAGCTGTTCCATTTCTCTGCAGTATAGAAAAAACTTAGGATTTAAATGATAAAACATTTAACTGCAATTAATAGCAACTTAGAAAAATGTTCTTATAACAGCATAATACCCTTTCAGAAACCTTGTTTCAGCTTTTTGATTTCAAAACTTGTTCCTCCTGTAACCCTAAAATGCTAATAAAAATGTTTATTAATTGTTCTTCTTCAATCACTAATCTAACTTAATCCTGAATCTGTCCACTTTTACATAATTTGTTGTCCTGACTGCATTGAAACTTTATTGCCAGTACTCAAGCCTACTATATCTATGTCCACAGGCAGTTATCCAGCCCTCCTCACTCTGGTATCCAAGTACATGAACCTCCCACAGGGCTCTGCTATGTAAATGAACTCTAAAAGTTTAAATAACGGAAAATGCTGTGTTTAAAACATTTTAGAGTGAACTGACAAGGAGATTTTATTAAAAAAACCCACTGAGTCTGATAACTGAGCCTGATAGAGCCAATTAGCTTTGCCTCTGTGCAATTTATATACATAAAGTAAATGACCATTTGTTTTTAAGCGAGTTAACTAGCAATTACAAGGCTTTCCAGGAAGCTGTGTGAAAGCATTCCACCAGCTGAACTTTAGACCTTCCCTTTTTTTGCTACTTGATTGTAAAATGAAAAATTAGGATTGCCTGTTAATTTCCTGATTGACTTTTACCAGAACTGAGTCATATTCCTGTTTTTTATCCTGGGTTCTGGAATTCAGACCAACAGTAAGAAGATGCTCTGGAAGCAGCTCCCCTATAATTGTGATGTACAAATCAACTAATCTTAGTAGGAATGTGCAATCTCTGGGTTACCACAGTCCTTTTGAAAAATGCAAAACTAACCAAAATTAGGCGAATGATTCAGCCATAAGCACTTTAACCATGAAGTATAACAGTCACATAATTTTCCAATAAAATTAATCCAGCTGTAACATCATCATTTTTATGTCCAAGTACTTCCCTTGAATTGCTCTCATGGCTTCTTGGTTATGAATCTATGCACTCAAGTTTTTCTCTGTACAACAGGCTTGC
Organism: Ammospiza caudacuta; assembly: GCF_027887145.1. Lineage (NCBI taxonomy): Eukaryota > Metazoa > Chordata > Aves > Passeriformes > Passerellidae > Ammospiza > Ammospiza caudacuta. The sequence goes on from NC_080593.1 coordinate 36,212,162, forward strand.
CTTCAAAGCCATGATGGCCACGAGTGTGGTACAGACTGGCAACAGTACTAAGCTGGACCCCCTGCCACTCTTCCACAACATGCAAAAATCTAGGATTTTTAATCTTCTTAAATTAAAACAGACCTTTATCCATCACTCACAGGTAAGATGAAAAAACACACAAGACAATTTTGTAATACAGTGTGCCATCCAGGCAGAAAGGGTCTCTGTGAGAACAGGAATTAACTGATTTCTTGTTGGCCAGATAACACTCAAGTGGCTGTACCGGCCTGCAATCAGAGCCACATGCAGTGTCTGGCTGGACAGCAAAGTCACCCTTCTATTTAGGTCATCTGTTTTGCAATCTTATTAGTTTAATTCTTTCTACTTGGTACTGTTTACTAACTCTGTATATTTCTGCAATTACAAAATCATGTCTAGTATGTTTATAAAAATACAATACATAATCTGTTTTCCTTATTCAAATACCAAAATATTTTCTGTACTTTCATTCCATTTCACAAAAAGGTTGATCTAATACAAATCTACCCCAAGTCTATATTAAAGCAGCTCCCAAATAACTTCTCTTCAAAGATAATGACCTCCATTAGAGGAGAAAGGAAAATAATCACAGCATAATGCTTTCTGTAATTTCCATACCATTTACCATTCCAAGGCTGAAGATGGCGTTGACCAGTGAGCCTCCTTTCCTGAAGTGATCTGTCATGTGCTCCAGCCAGTTTGCTTCCAAGCTGTTGACAGTCTGCCCATTCCTGGAGATCCTCATAGGGATAGTCACTGTGTAATACTGGCTGCATTTTTGTGGAGTTTGGGGCTTGTTGAAGAGAGCAAAGATCTCTGCTTCTACCAAAGAGTAAAAAAATGGAATCATGCAACAACCATATAATAAAATTTCACCCAAAACAATGCAGAACCCACTGTTTGCTGTTGCCTAATCACATTATGCAACAGCAAACAATTCTTTGAGATGTGGTTATCTCCTCAACACACTTCTGCAGTCCAACACAGCAGGACTTTCTCAAGACCCAATACAGTATTTTGCTTGCTTTTACAGTATTTCTTACTCACAATGGATTCACTGTTGATAGTAAAACATTTAAAGACAGTAATACCTAATACTGATGCAACATTCCTCCATGGGAATCATCAGTTCAAACATGGAATCTTACTGCAAATTTAGAAGGAACTGCATTCTGTAGATCACAGCCATTAAAGTATTAAATAACTCAGTTTTGATAACACAAAAGCATGGAAAAAGCCAATGGCAGTCTCATCTCAAGAAAATGCAATGAATCATTCATGTAGAGACTCTGGTAGCTGCTTTGTTGATTTACTCTGGATCTGAGTCAAGGTGAGACATTACCACAACAGCAAATGAATTTTAAAAATGGAATTGTGAAGGGTCTTAAAAATTAGCACATCTTCTAGACTCTTTTCCATGTCTCCTCCAGTATATTTTAGGAGCAGTTTTTTACAGGAAAAAAGTCATTGCTGGCAGCAAAGCTGAGCTTTCACAGTCCTAAACTGCAATCAACTTTAAAAGCAGATATCCTTCTCAGAAGGGTGTAACCATAATTAAAATAACCAACAAAAAATTTTGGACATTATTTTACTTATTAATGGACATGGAAATAAATGGTAGAATTTTTACTGACTTCCAAATGCCAAACATTCTCTCCAAATATATTAATATGAAAGGTAAAGGCATTACATGAAATCCCTTCATTCAATAAGCTCCTCTTGTTTCCAAGCTATTAGGTTCTAACCTCAAGCAAAAGTAAAGAAAGTGATGTCAAGAGAAATGTTAAGATTGCTCTCTAACAAACATCACTGAGCAAGAAGCAGTGTGTAAATTGAAAAAGATATCAGAAGGGAGATGCTCAAAAACAGGCTGGTAGCACTGGAAGAGAAGAGCTGGAAGCTCATAACCAACATGAAAAGAGACCTAATGATCTCAGACATTAACTATATTTTAAATAGAATAGAAAGGAACAAACATTAATGTGAATCCTCTTGCTGTTCACCACTTGTTTAGAAAGAATGAAATTATGATAGTCCTACCTCAGAAAAGCACACACAGAATGCTTCTCTCATCATTTTGATTCTGACCCCCAGAAGAGTCTTTTGTTGGAAAATGAGATCTTTCTGGTGCATACTGAGACACTGATATGAGAAACTGGACATGACCCAGCAATGTGTGCTCACAGCCCTGAAATCCAACCCTACCCTGGGCTGCATCCAGAGCAGAGTGGCCAGCAGGGCCAGGGAGGGGATTCTGCCCCTCTGCTCTGCTCTGCTCTGCTCTGGTGAGACCCCACCTGGAGCACTCATCCAGCCCTGGGCTCCCAGCACAGGAAGAACATTTGCAATGGGTCCAGAGGAGGCCATGAAGAAGATTAGAGGAATGAGGCACCTTTCCTATGAGGAAAGGCTGAGAATATTTGGGCTGTTCAGTCTGGAAAGATCTCAGGGCAACATTCCAAGACCTGAAGGGAGCCTACAAAAGAGCTGAAGAGAGACTTTGTACCAGGCACGTAGTGATAGGACACGGGGTGATGGCTACAGACTGAAAGAAGGCAGGGTTAAATTAGATATTAGGGAGAAATTCTTCATGGTAAGGGTGGTGAGGCCTTGGAACAGATTGCTCAGGGAAGTTATGACTGCCCCACCCCTGGACAACCTGGTCTAGGGTATTGTCTAACCCAAATCACTACTGACAACAGTTTTCACCAGTGACCCCAAATCCTCAAGCATGGCCAAAGACACTCTTCAGTTTGGTTCTAAGTAACACAACACTTTTGGACACACTATTGGAATATCTGTGCCTTGTTATCAGGCAAATATTATTCAACATTGTTTTGAAAATCCTTTTAAAAACGGGGGAAGCAAATGAGCACTACAAAACATTCAGGAATCAAGTGAAGAAGCATAAAAGTAACACTTGAACAGTATAAAACCTAAAATAAAGAACATATTTAAGATCCCACAAATAGTAAGAAATTTTTTTTTCCTGAAGTTTTTTGTAGGGGAGAAGCAATTCAAAAGTGGTAACTTCCCATGGAATACGTAGGGAAAAAAAAAAATCACCTGATGCTTTCAATCTTCACACTCCCAAGGAAGGATGGAGAACTGGTGCCAAAAAACTGAAATACATTTTCCATGGGAGGAAAAGGGAGTGCTGTAATAACAAAAATTCATTCAGGAGTAATAAAGAAATCAGCAGTGTTGTACAGGATTTGGAAAAATTCTACTTTAGATGAGCTATCACATAAAACTGCCTTCTCAGACCTTCAGTCTTGGAAAGTATTTGCATAACAGCAATAAAAAAAATGCATGAAAAATAAAGCTAGAAAGCAGTCAAAGAAAGACAACTGAGGAAGCTAAAATACATTTTTGACATAAACCCTCTTTTCTGGCAAAACAGCAGCAATCTTGGGGTGTTACAGACAAAAGTTGGGAAGACTGGAGGTGATCAGCTTCACATTATGCAGAAATATTAAGAACATGATTACTTGTAGCAAAAGAATTTCAGTGTTCAATGAGGAGGAATAGCACCAAAGAGATGATTAAACTTGCTAAGTTAACTCTCTCAAAGATAGCATATAAAAAAGAGAACTGATCTGCCTAGACTTGCAGATAACTAATTTTTAACTATAAAACTAAGAGAGGTTTTATGTGTAAAATAAAGTGTTGGGACAACCCACCTCTAAGGCTGTAGAAGAGAAGAGATTGCTCAAACAACAGCTAAGCTTTGACCCTATCTGGGTGCCCCCTTGCCCAACAAAAACTGAAGAAATTATGTTGGAAGTTACTAGAGTGTGATCCAAACTGGATCCAAAAGCTAACTACAACAAACTGCAACGGAAACTAGACAATAATCCAAGGAGTACAATGCAAAGTCATTCTGGTCCTACACAGGCAATTCCCAAAGGGGTAGGATTGTTTGACTGAATCTATGAAAAGTCCAGAGAATAGGGATAAATAAAAGTCAAGGACAGACCCAGCTTTAGAAATTCCACTTACATCCCCCTTGCATAGATTTGTAGCCTGTAAAGAAATTAAGGAAAGCAGTAAGAGAAATGAGTGTAAACATGGTTTTCTTGGATTTAAACAAACATAGAAAAGTATTTTGAGGCTTAAATTGGAAATGGAGCAAGAATATTTTTCCTTTCAGTTTTCTAAATTGCTCTGGTCTACATCCAATTTTGAACTACAGTTCCTGCAACATAAGTAACCTTTGAGCAACACCTTAAGGAGTGTATTTTAGATATCAGCTGAGACTTGTGGTCTTTGATGGCATAAAATAATATTTAAAAAGTGGAAATCCCACCTGAGGAAAAACTTGTGAAGGAAATGAAAGAAATAAAACTAGTATATGGGTAAAATAAAATAGAATTTTAAAAAAGGGTAACTGGAAGCCAAATTATGATGAGCCTCATTACAAAAATTTTATTATGAATTAGTGAAGATGAGTCATTAACAAAAATAACTGTTGTTTTCCAGTTATTACAATTCTGACTCAAGCACTGACCCCCACACTGAATGTAGGATACTAGGAGACTTCAGAGGCCAGATCACATGTATTCATGCTGCTCCTGAGGTGGTTTAATTCCAGCTATCTGTTCACCTGCTACAAAGGGACTAACTGTGATGTCTTTGTGAATTATTCCTTCTATGGCTGCAAAAGCTTGTCAGGCAGATTAACAGGGCTTTTTATTCAAACACACAAAAAGGAGACAAAGATCAAGAGCTCTCAGGGTATGGCAACAAATACAAAAATGAACCAATTCAGCTGAACAGAAGACAAAAATAAGTCTTCACAATCAGGCATACATATGGGCCACAACAAAGCTGCACCTGCCTATATCACCTCTTCCTTTGCCATCTGACTCCCACTCAGTTGTTATGAACTGAGTAACCATGCTGAAATCAGGTTAAGTGGCTCATTTGGGGCATCTTTTCTTCACTACCTCAGTGGCAATGTCCCCCCTGCATCCCCACCCCCCAAAGGAGCTGGGAACGTAATTGAGGCAATTTTAACTTGGCTTTTATGTACAAGAGGTCACTGCAGTACTTACTGCCAGTAAGTGGTTTTAAACATCGTGCTGGTGTTTCATTCTCTGCAAGTCCATTCGTCTTGTCTGCTGCTTCTCTCACACTCAGGTTCTCATGCTGAGACTGCTCTTCACTTCCCTTCACAGATTTGGAATTCAGCTCTTCAGTAGCCTGTCCTTCACCTCTGCAGCCCTCTCTGGATGTGGCACACTGGTCAGCACTTTGCTCACTCTGAGTTGGAGTACTGCATCCATCAGTGCTGTCTATTTTCTCGCCATCCGGTGAAGCATGATCGTCGGGGTAATTTGAAACATTTTTATTATCTCTTGATTGCACAGAGTTGTTACTGGCAGGTGTCAGGGAGGCGCTGACAAGGCAGTTCTTTTGGGAATGGTACTGAGGTATAATTCCAACAAATTTCAAGCCTTGACTTGCAGCATCTTGAATCTACAAGTTGAAGAAGATTAGATTTTTAACCGTCAAGCTGTCTTAGCTAAATAGAAACACAGAAAATAACACCCTTTAAGGCAACCAGCATGTCATTTTGCTACTTTTGTCCACTACCACTAGAAATTGTCATGTTGCATTTACATAAAAAGGTACATTTTAAAGAAGCAGGATGAAAAGTTGCTCAAACCATCTGATATAATGTGAAGGGAGGGGGGAAGAAAAAAGAGAAAATACCCACATATTTCTTCACAAGAGACAAATCTAATTTATAATAAAATACTAGAAGTGGTATTTCTTACAAAAATATTTTTGTATTGATCATAAGAAATCAGAGAAATTATTATATCTTCTGCTGTATTAGGTGTGTGATTATGACATTTATGCAAGGAAAAGCTTATTAATTCTATAACAACAGTTGTTGTTTGTCCTATTTTGGATTGAGACACAAATGGCAAACTTTCACATAACGAGCGCATAAAAGCAAAGCTATTTTAATACAGCACTTTGGGGAAGATGCAGAACTCAGAATAGAAAAAGGCATTGTGACATGAGCTAAGAAGAAAAAAAAGGAAAATAAAAGGCTCTATCATTAATCCTTTAAACTTCAGGTAAAGAGGGGAAATTAAGGAATCAGATCACAAAAGATCCTAAGGAAAAAAAGCATTGGACTAGTAGTAAGGACAATCAGCTAAAGGCAGCATTAGCTAACAAAGGTTTGAGATGAAGCAGAAATAGAAATCTCTTTCAGGCAGATTCTGCACTATGGAGTCATCAGCCTCACACTCCTCAAACCCAGGAGAAGTGTGAGTGCGAGACAGATTTCTGTGAAAACATATGAGTGTCTACTGCTTCATTTATCAAAATCATTCACCAAAATGAAAAGGCTTCCATTTAATGTATACTCTTCACATAATGTAAAGTCTAAATACACATCAATCTTTCAGAAATAAATGCCTCGAGAATGGAGAAATAATTTCGTCTGCATAACACAATTCCAAAGAGGTAAAGTGTCTAAATTTTTTGCCTATGCTCAAGTTAGCATGAACTGAGGAAAAACAGTTCAGTGGGACTTTTTTCAGTAGCAAGTGAAAAGGAAGAAATTTGTATCTTTTTCAAATTTAAGAGGAAGCTCAGTTCTGCATCTTTTTTTTTTTTTTTTAATGAATCATTTATTTCCTGGTAACATGTTGCTGCTCTGAACACACAAACCTGCAGAGGATGCCTAATCAACAAGAACTTCCTCTTTCAAACCAATATTACATTTTCCATGTTAAATTAACTCCTCATTTCATGATCACAGGAATTTAAACAGAGGCCTCCAGGAAACAAGGCAATGGTCTTCACAGGTGTTTAGCCTGGGAAACATGGGATGCTGACTTAAGTAAAGCTCATTTCTAAACAGGACAATAAAAATACCATGAGCAGTATCCTGGCCAAAAGGGTATCTGTCTACAAAGAAAGTTAGCTTTTACTTTGCTCAGGAAGGTTTAACTGAGTATCAGTGACAGATGCATCTATAATGTGCTCAATGGTCCAGACTCTCCATTGTAACTTGATTAATACTTTTTTATATAGTTAGTGATAGAGTTACACATTCATTTAATCTCTTATCACTCATGTACAGACACAACACTACATTTGTTTAGTAGGTTGCAGGGCAGCTAATTATAGAAATCTAACTAGTATGCAACTGTTAGAGAGTTTGAGGACAGTACATATGTGGTAATATTACTGCTCCTGGTCAAAAGTCTGCTTGTCAATCTACATCAGACTCCCACGCTGTGATAGGGAGGAGAAGGAACAGCTTTCACAGATACTGTAGCAATGTTTTTACAGCTTACTCAAAAAAATTTTTATTGTTCAAAGGAGTACCTGAAGCTGAGGTGTTTCTTTTGAGGCTCTTGTTCTCAAAATATAAACATGAGAAACTGAAAACCAAATTGCAGTCTTACCTGTATTGGTCAAACAGCTTTACAGGGAAGTTGGAAAAAAGATTTTGTATCTTCAAGGCCCTTTCCCAACAAAGTTACTACTGTAATTAATTACTGTTAATACTGTAATACTGTACAATACAGAACACAAAATCTTATTTAAATATATCTTTCAAAATTTCCCAATGACATATGGCAGAACCAAGCATCTCATTATTCTCAAGAAAGCAAATGTAGCAGGAAATGCTACATCAAAAGTGTGATGCAAACTGCAGAACAGGAAAGTGATGTATCAGCAGACACAGCCTCTCCTTTCAACTCCTCACAAAACCATGAAGAAGCTAGCTTTCATCAGAAAGTGTAAAGGCTGAACACATTCAAACTACACAGGCAATTTGTTTTTCAAAATCCTGCTGAGAGCTTAAATATTAAGAAATTTTAGTTGCCTTCACATCCAAACTGAATCATGCCATCCAATAGAATCACATTTTTTGTTTCCTGTATTTCAAAGATTGAATATATGAACTTAAAAAAAAAAAAAAAAGAAAAGAAAAAAGAAAAACTATCCAACTGACCAAAGAAACAAACAAAAGAGCCCCACAAAACCAAATCCACACCTCAGTAACTGGAGAGGCTGTGCCCAGGAGATACACTGGACAGAAGGATTGTTTCTGTAAGCCACCTGCAGGTGTTGGGCCCCCTTGCAGCATCCTGTGCTGGAGCACACAGACAGTTATGTCTGTCACAGCCTTCGGGGAAAACATCTCAGCAGATGCAGCGCTGGGAATCAGAAAGAAGGCAAAGAATGGGAGAAAGAAGGGGTAAAGCTGAATGGGATGATCGTGATGGTAGTTGGACAGGGTCACCCAAGACATATTCCAGATCAGATAAATAACTTAATTACTTGTCTTTATGTGCTAGTGTAGAGCACTAACAAAGGTCTGCATTACGCTGTATTGTATGACTAAATGAAAGGAAAAAACATAAAAACAACTACATCTCTACCACTTTTCAGATCAAAAATCTAGATTTAAAATGCCCTTATGCTAGGAAATCAACACTAACGTCAACTATTTTATGACAATTTTTATACCTCGAATATACTATATACTTGCCCTTTACATCCTGGGAAATTTTGAAAAGGGAAATTCCAACAAATTTTTTAAAAAAATAATTCTTTGCTTCTTTCCCCAGATGGGAACAGAAACATTTTCATTGCCTCATAAAGCGCTGCTTGGATGATATTAACCACAAACACAAGACCAGATCTCCATCACAAAGGACGTTATTGTTCAACCACAGAAGCAGAACTTAACTCATTTATTTCAATCTGGATAAACCCCCAAGAGGGTACATCCAAATTCATTTGCAACTGGCTTGCAACAAATTGGATTTATGGCCCTTTAAAAATAGAATCTGCTTAAAGAAGGGGTGAAATTTCATGTGTACAGAGGGCCAAGGCAGTTTAACAATTTAATGTCATCCCTATAATTTGCTTGATTAGAAACCTGGCATTTTCCCCAAGGGGAAAAAAATGACAGATTTAGCCTTCGCTGTCTGAGAAATAAATATCAAATTTCCCACGAACTTTAGAAGGAATAGGAACAAGCACCGTGTCCAACCCTGATGTCACTACCTTAATTGAATTTTAGCTGGGGCACTTGTGTTAACATTCTTAACATTTGGGAACTGTTATTGTTTATTTCAGAAGTGCCTGACCGCTATTTTTATACTGCATTTGGAAGAAAAGGAGCCATCAGCAGCACAAAGCAGTGTCACTAAACATTATGTTGATGTAGCAATTTATGTCCCATCTTTTTAAATATTTCTGGTTCTCTTGAAGGTTCCCTACCCTAATTAGAAAATGGATGACAGTCTAAATTAAAGATCTGTAAAACTACACCTGGCAACAACATGGCTGAATGATAAAATCCTCTTTTTTGGAAAGTACCTGTTTTACTCTGTAGCTCTCAGAGTCATGTGAGAACCCACGTTCAAAAGCTATTTTGAACAGTCACATACAGGTTCTCTTTTCAAATCTATTCTGAGTAAAAACACTTGTCAATTCCATTGTACAGCCCATAAAATGCTTCTGTGTTTCTTGCTCCATTGTCAGCTCCATAATAATCTCCTATTGACAGTGAGCATGATGGTACTCTTATAAATATGGAAACTCAAGGATATAGATCCCATGCTGAACAGAATCATACACTTTTGTCAGCTTCAGCAATTGCTTACAAGGAGATGCTGATAACATCCCTGTGGGACAGCACACAGAAAATCAAACACTTCCAGCAAGCTCAGGGTAGTATTCCACCAAAATCAATAAAAATGTGAAACAACACACAGCAATTTAATAATGAGGATCTCTCCCAGACAAGAATTTCAAACAAATTATTTAGTAAGTGTTAGGAATTTCCTTTAACTCTTTAAGGGAAAATATCCAGGAGCTGGATATTTTTGAGATGTGTTCAGAGAAAAAGCAGTTTTACTAATGTCATCAAGGCATTTGAGTTTACAGCAGTCCAAAATGGTCTCAAGGCTTACACTTTCTGAAGACCTGGAAAAAAACACGTTCAAGACTTAGGCATTGAACATTTCATTAGTAGGTTTGCTAGATGGTTTATTATATAACAAGGTACTGAAAGAATTTCATAGAAACCCAGAAACAATTTATGAAGAACACACATCAAAAATGCTATTAGAGAAAGGTCATTTTCCAGGAGCGAGGAACTGATTTTCTGATGGTCAGATTCATTTAGTTAGCTCTGCTGTGAACTTTGGGAAAGACTGCTACTTAATCCTACTGATGGCCAAACATATGGCCTTGGAAACAATAGCTGGTTAATTTTGCTCAGAGCTGTCTATTTAAACCAAGTGTGAACTGTCTTAGTCAGTAAAAGAAAGGTCTTGTCTGTTTAGTTGTTGTTTTTAAAAGAACAATGTTAAAGGCATTAGGTGTCATAATATGCACCCGAAACCAGATCAGTTCATTTCTCTACCTTCTGCTTAGGACTCAAGCAAATCTTCTTTGGAAACAGACAGCAGCAGAGATCTTCATGCAAAAAACCACGATCTTGTGGTTTGAGGACAATGCTATGTACTGCATGCCAGGAGATGGAACTGGGAAAGTATGCTCAAGACTACAGCCTTCCAAATCTGTCCTTCTTCATTAATATTCAGTAAAATATGTTTCATCCTAAACACTGCACATCCCCCTTCCAGTTTGCTCATTTATGGAAACAGATGTTTAAAATTAAGACAGGCTTTTAGTCTGCCCCTTACATTTTCCATAGGTCTCACATGCTCCTGCCTTAGAAGACAGGAACAGCCATCAAGAGTTTACTGCTTATTTTAAAACCAACTAAGCTTAGCTAAGGCTTTAAAGGAGGATTTAGCTCTTTCTATATGACTCAGAACTTTTGAAACTTTGGTGCTTTTGTATCTCTAGTAACACATTACAAAAAAAAAAAATTCTGCTAATCAAATAGCAAAGTATCAACTGCTCATAGTTTTTCTACCCTATTACTCAGGACTGCTTCACTGCTTGCACATTTCCAAACCATGCAACCTTTCTGACTAGAATGCTCCTTTGTTTAAGCCTGTACTTCCCATGCATTTTTAACCTTTTCCAGTTTAGACGTTCACCAAATTTTGGTTTTGAGATAGATAGTTCACATTCATATACATAGAAGCAAATATAAATGTAGCTTTTCGAGAGTGAAATCCCAGTCTACATTCAAGTTTTCGAATTATCAAGTATTTTCACGGTCAATTACATCAAAATAGGCCATGAGGGCTAAAACACTGGAGGGATGCCTTGGAAAATGCTGCCATAATCCCAAACCATTGATCTGCCATTTTAAGATCTCACTGCAATTGTGGCAGAGGCACAAGACCTAGAACAAGACAGAGAACAAGGCACTGGACAAGAAAGCAAGCTTTGCAGTTTTACAACATGTTCCTTGGTAGCAGCCTCTGCAGAAGGGAACGGAAGGCCACAAACAGCACAGGGAGAAGAAATGTACTGAAGCGAGGAGCTACTGCAACTTACTGCTGTGCTGAAAGAAACAGAAGGTGGGATCTTAAGGCAGTGCTGCAGGAGATACTAAATTACAGCAAGCTACACATCTCCTGCTACTTGAGGCAAGAAAGGGGTGAGATTAACAACTGATAATTGTATAACTGATAACTGGCTCACATTGTATTCACTCCTGAGAACAATGCAGAACAGCATTGAACAATATAACCACGCCACACATGCAGTGCAGCACGGTGCGAGTACACTTGCTCCTTTCAACATATTTCATTAGATGACAGGTCTTGAAACCACTCTCATCCTCTGTGGTCCTGGATGTGTTGATTCTTCTCAATCCCCACTTTTAGCACCTGTTCCTTCACTGAAGGCAAAGAGTGAACATTGCTGGCCACACGCTACAAAGATTCAGTGAGTGTGGTATTTGTCCAAAAGCCACATAATATATCTGCATACTCCCACATTTCCTCTAACTCTGAAAAAAAACCTTGAAATTATTCACATAATTTGTGAATAATTTGTATTGGGAACAACTGCTAGAGAGCAGCCAGCTATGCTCATTCAAACTAAATATTTGATATTCACTTTAAAAATAAGTCTGTAGAAATTCCGTCCCAATCTCTTGCTGTAGAGACCTGGCATTTTCCAAATGCAGACCATGTTCTGTGCAGCAATCTTTAGTGAGTAACTCCTACACTAACTAGTGAACATAAGCAAGAGGAAAATATAGATTTAGAGAGGTGTGTAGTTGATTGTTGTAGCTAAAAACCATTTTAGTAACTGTCGATAATGTGATTCAATATGAGTGATTTTAGTCCATCTCTGTTCTAGGCAGTGAAAACAAACCAAAAAAAAGGTTCAGCAGTATTTTAAAAAGTAGGAATTCAGTCTCAAACTTACAGGCTTTACATTTACTTTGCAGGGAATACTACTTTTATTTTTATATCAACTGAAGAGTGTTTCTTTAAAATCACATTGTTTCATCAAGCCATCTGTTACTCGTAGCCAAAATTACAATTTGAACAATTTGCTGGTAATTTATTTTAGCACAGTATAAAACATTATCATATTATTGTTATTTTAAAAGTTATTTTTTCCCACCAGACAGAAGTAGGATCATTAAAAATATCAACTACATACTTTATAATCTATTTTTATCTTGGGCAAGGGGATGACTTGAAAGCTGATGGGGGCAAAGGATTATAAAAGCACTACCAGGCTCCTGGGAGAGTCCTGAAAATAGTTTTGCAATGTCCATGGAAGATATATATCAACACCACTCTTCCAGGGCTTAGTCAAAAGAACACAAGTTGAAAGAAGCTTAAGCAGGAACAGATGTTTCCCTTCACACCAGGCTGTTTAAAATAGAGTATATGCTATTTTTTACCATCTCTTGTTATATATACACTAAGAAAATGTTAACAAAATGCACTTTAATAAATATTATCACAGCAGATTACAAACAGCTGAACTATTGATGTTGAGTTTCAAGTTCCACTTCATGACCATATCTACAGTTAAAATCCAAATACTTTAAAAAAATAGGGGCTCTGTTTGCACTGAAAACATGCAGAAAACAAAGCAGTCAGCTAAGTGCTCAGAAATGGTTTTCATTACAATGCACTACAGAAATAATATTGTATTGTTCTCTTGCAAATACCCTGGAGAGTGAAGGTTTTGTGGTGGGATTTTTTGGGTTTGTTTTAAGGACAGAAATTATTTTAGATGAGATTGTAATCACATCTAGGTAAATAATCCGAGGTAAAAAACAAGACTCTAGAAGGGCCATTTTTTAGCCCCAAAGATAAATCTGAACTGCTTATTTATTTGAAGAACAAACCTCTGAGCAGTATTAAGCACTTAATTTTTTCCCATTTTCTCTTTTACTGCCACCTGCTCTGACTGTACACCCTGCAGGAAACTTCTGAACAGACCAGCTAAAACGTGTAAAATAAAGAATAATGCTTAGGATTACAACAACCATTTAAGGTCCCCTGGTACCAACAAAGCAAACACAGACTTCACAGAAGAGAGCCCTGTAAGACTTCAGCATCTGAGTCAAGAAATCCACAAACACACCAGTGTTCCTAAGAACCCATGAGCTGCATCTCTTTGTTCTTTCCAAAAAATAAATCTAAATTTAAAGATTAAGACAAGAAGAATAAGTAATGAAAGAGACAAGAATACGACAAATGTTGGAACAGCTATATGAATCCCAGCATTTTTATTATTCTTATTATTATCAGTAAAAAAATTATAATATCAATAATGTTTACATTAGTTATTTTCTAGGAAATTGCAGAGTTTTGTCTTCTCATTTCTTTGTCATGCTGTTAACTTAAAAAATAATCATATAATATTAGGGAGACATTGATATGTTTATCTTCCATATCCTCTTGCCATTTCCTAATTAGATGCTGAAGAGAGTTGAAAAACTCAGAAGCTGAGAGTTCAGAATCATTTCATATTGCTTTCATGCAAAATACAGATATGAGAAGCCCCTTGTTTTGATCACACAAAACAAATTTTCATTCTGATGTGATATGTAGAAAATAAGTGAATCACTCCTCTGACTAGAAGCATTAATGGAAAAGATTTTAAAAACTCTTAAATTTCCCTAGGTATTTAGCTGTTATTTTAGAGGAGAATCAAGGTCCTCCTAAATAGTTCAAGCCTGCTTCGATCTTGCAACTTAAAAGAAGCTGGAGAATGAACCTGTGTCTTAAGAGCAACACTAACACAAAAATTCTTCACCAATTAGAACTGTAACACTGATGCCTCTCCAGAAAACAATGCACATGAGCTAAGACAGCAGTAATTCTGAAAACTCCAAAACAGCTATGGATCAATGGAAGGGGAAAAAAATCAAAAGAGCGGAAAAGAAGGATCTCAATATTTTAATTAAATCGCCAAAGCAGAGAAACATGCAGTGAGAGTGACCTGTAGTTTTTCAGGGGGTGTAGCAGTTCCTTATCCATCCAGTCTCCTGCCTGAGGCTCCCCCAATGAAGGGAGGGCAGGTAACAGCACGGGGATCAAAATGCTCCAAGAAATGTTTCGCCTCTCAGAAGCACACTGAATTCAACTACAGTTCAGCAATGCATATTAATTTCCAGAGCATAAACTAACACTTGAAACATTTTCATGGCATAACTCATGCCAGTTTTACTCCTGGTAACATTTACTTTTCCATAAAACTGTCTAGAGGGCTCAAATACAGTAGATCCTTTCAGCAATGCAGGATGAGAGTTCTTCACACAAGTGTTAGTATTGTACAGCCTTTCTTTCAAAATAGTGCAATTCTCTGCTCAACTTGCCTTTGTAACAGAGAGAACTGGGGGTCACACTAGATCAAGTAGTGGCAGCATCCCTGCAATGTATTCTCTTGGCAGATTCCTCCTTGGGGTCCCATTCACTTACATCTGAGAGGTACCATCGCTTCCATGGCCCAGCAATGCTATTATTTGGCAATAAAATAAATGTCAAGAAACTTACCAGCAAAGTCACTGTATCTGCAAGAGTCAAGATTATTTGTGGGGTGCTTTGGACTACAGAAGTTGTTCTGAGGATCAATTAAGGCAGTGACACGTTACTGGCAGCTTTGGAGCCAGTGGTAATGATTTTTACTCACTGAACTTGACCAAGACACAAGAGAGGGAACAGCAAAGAGCAGATTTGACACACACTGTGTCATCCAGCAGATTTCATGGCACAATAAGCATCACAAAGGTGTTTCATAATGGCAGTCCTGTTACAAGTGGAACCAGTCCACTTCTGAAAATGCAGAACCAATTACTCATCTGTACTGCCTTAGGTTTGCTGAAAGAAATTAGACTCATTTCTGAAGCCATTAAGAACAGACCAGCAGGGAGAGATCCATGTCTAGCCAAAACCACAAAAGATGCCTGCATTTGGATTTCAGTTAAGCTGCATAATTTTTAAACCACGCTCTTCTGTGCTTAACATGCTTCCTACTTCCACAGGGACAAGAAACGTGAATCCTGCAATGGTGTCACACTGAAAAAAAAGACACCATACAAGAATTCCCTTTGATGGTGCATTATTAAGGAGATAGCCAAGGATCCAAAAATGTGCTTCCTAAATTTTAAGAAGTTAAAACTGGGGAGACGTGGTACAGAAAGAATCCTCCATTTCTTAACCTGTCACCAACATGGCAAAAATGTGAACATAAGAGTAAAACCTTCTGCCTGATAGTTCTAGACATGTACCAGATTGTAGATTCTAGACATGTATCAGATTGATACAGAAAAGAGGTCATGAGAAATATATCTGGCATTCACATATGATTGTGTGTCCAAAATAAATCTTTACTTGGGATGTCAGCCTAGCTCCTCCTTCTCTTACTTGTCTCCATGGACTCCAGAGAACACTCTCAGATGAAAACATGATAACAGGATACACAGAAACAAAAAGCAACTTAAGGAAGTAATTAAAAGCTACCCTATTTGACATGAGACATAAGTCTAAATATTACAAAATATGGTATCTTAGAAGTAACATCTCTACTTTCAACAATTTCAGAATGATCTGAGTCCCGGTGATCAAAGTTCAAAAGTTAGCTCTGCTTATTATAAAGCAGGTGAGCAAATCTTTAATGTCTGTTCAGTCTGAGAGCAAAAGACAGCAGTGTTAATACCAATACAGCAGTACAATATGTGCACAACAGTTTAGTTACTTCCTTCACTGCCCACAAATTATGCATCAAAGACACCATGGGACTGTTTGAGCTCTTTAGGACAGGTTAAGTCACTCTAGATCCACATCTAAGTATCAAAGAACAAGCACACTGTGGTGATTTTAAAGTATAGGAAAAGTAGATTTTATGCAACATCATGTCCCCAATATTTAAATGTTCCCCGTCTTGCCATAGCCAGAAACCATGGCAGAAAAGCAGCAGAGACAATGGAGAACTGCAATGATGCCCAGCAGCACAGAAAGAGCTCAGCCACAGAACAAAGGTTTGACCAGAGAGTCTTCTTTGGCATTTCCTAAATGTTTTATAGTCAACATTCTACTGAAACACTTTGTTTTGGTGAGCAAGAAGCATTCTGCAGGTAAAACAACCTCCTTGTTACACATTATATAGAGCTATAGAAGAAAAGCACATATTACCTATTGTAAAATTGTGTTGTGTTTGCAGAAGGAAGCAGTTAATATTCAATATTAAGTACAATTTCAATGCAACAAAAAGTCAATCCAGAAAACATATTAAAATTGCATCCATGTTCAAACTCAAGGTAAGTCATATTTGCTCAGCAGCGCACAATAAAATGAATAAAATTAATTTTCTTGGTGTATAGGAAATTTTTAGTAAGCTCAGGGAGAAAATTTTGACTTATTCTATTTTGAAAATATAGCTATTCTATTTGGTTAGCAGTTTTTTAAATACAGTAACTGGCAATACACTAAGATACTAAAACTGCTAAAAGGCTCTGTAATGAACAGCTTCTGAAAAAATAAAGGATTTCCCTATTCAATTAAAACATTCTATTAACTTCAATTGTATTCCACAGTTTGAGAAGAATTATAAGGCTGTTCATTTTTTAAAGAAAGGAAATGCCTTCTCTAACAGCTTTTTATTACTACTTTGTTTGAAGAATATCCTTTATTTTTCCATTTATTTTGTTTGTAAACACGATTTATATCTGGTTTATATGCCCTTAAAAGCAATGGATATTTTTGTTGCTCAGACAAATTAGTTAATATGACAATTAATTCCTACTCCCAAACAAGTCTTGTTTCCTGAGTTAGATTTACATGAAAGTGTTGAGACTTTCACAATGTGCATAATCAGATACAGTGACACAGCATGCACTTGACAGCAACAGCTTCAAAGAACTTCAAATTTCTCTACATCAAATAACATCTAAGGCTGAGCGACATACTCAACCTACAGAGAAACTGTAAATATACATTCTAGCTATTAAAATTTAAATTATTATCTTTCAAAAAGGGATCTTCATAACCCCACAATCAAATGGCTTCTATCAACAGCAACATTTCCATGTCTAGAAAAGCATTCTAAAGAGTCTCAGAATTGGATATTTATGGAAATGAGATGACTCCTGGATTGTCATTTTGTTTTCATGTTATCCATACTCTTTCTGAAGTTACAAATGCAAAGACATTTTCTGTTTCAATGATGCACAATTTTGCTACCAGTTGTGACAGTTATGCCTATTATTCTACTCTGACTCAAAGAAGTGAAGAACAAAATCAAACATGTTGAAACTGGTACACAATAACTACACCAGTTTTTCCTAAGTATGAATATATTGAAATAATCCAAGATAACATCAGAATAGTAGTGTAATGACACAGTTCGACCTGAAACAAAATTTGGGCTCACATTTTTGAATGCTGTATGTGTTCAGAAAACTTCAGTTTGTTCTGATACCAAAATCTATATATATTTCAGCATCAAATAGTTACAGCTACATTATTTTAATCCAGTTCTTAAAATTCAGAGTAAAAATAGAAGACTGAAGATCAGTGTAGTCTGTCAAGCTGAGTCCCCATCAAGCTCATAACGCCTGTGCTGTAGTTTATTCTAAAAATTTTATTAACTATTATCACTGCAAATGGACTAAAGCTAGGGAAGCGTGCCTACTCACACCCTGTGGCTAAATAAATACACTACTCAGTGCTAGTTTATATAACATGCAACAGGACACAACAGATGCTGCAGAATTTAAAACAAGCACAATGTGAATCTGTTTTCACTAAAATGGACATAACCTGCTAATTTCCAGTCTGGCAGAATATTATAGTGTCAAAAATAATTTTAAAAAGAAGGCCATAGATAAAGAATCGCAGGGTTCTCTTCAAATTCCCTAATATATATTTAATACTTAATTGAAAGCAACAGTATTCTGGTTCACAAAAGTATCAGGGTTACCAATACCAGCTCTATGAAACACCATGTGATACTGAAACAAAATTAAATAATCTGGGGGATAAAAGGCCTTTTAGGTAAAGCACTATCCAACTGGATATCTGGATACTAAAACCAGAAACTATATATATTGTTTCAACATAAAATGCACATTGTAGGACCATCTTCTGCATTGATATCATCTGTGGGAGGTCATTTTCCTGTGACACTACAAATAAGTTTTTAATAATAATAGGATCAAACTTGTTTCTCTCAAGAAGTATAACTGCTGTTGAGATACTTTAAATTACAAAACAACAAATTCTAGTCCAGTATTCCAGGTGGTCCAAGTGATGCATATTCCTACTGCCAAACTGACAGAACTAGGAACAGTAATTATAGTGCAAATAAAAGCATACTGTGTTCTGGGGGGTTCCCCCCTTTTCTTTTTACTCACTTTCTTAATAAAATCAGGCATCTCCTTTTTCTGTGAAAGGTGGTTTAAAGAGGAGCAGCATTCTACCTCCAACACATATCCTTCACTATTGACGTCACCTTTTGAAGACCTAAAGAGGCAGACAGAAAAGAAGAATCAATTTCTGTTGTTACACTGGATACCCAGACATCCCATTTATATGTATTCCTCCTGCAGAGCCAAACTTCAGACAAAGCTTCGGTTCCAATACATTCCTCCCACTGAGGTCAGTACAGTCATGACAAGTGGCAGCTACAGTATGTGACCCACATGCTAGGGGAGCAGATCACACCAATGACCACCAATGGTGGGATGCTTCAGGGATTTCCAGATTTCTTTTTCTGTCCAAGAAACATTTTGGCAGCCTGGCATCTATGGCCAACACCAAGGAGATGCACGGGTGATAAAGCTCAGGATACACAAAAAGAAGGTTCCAATGCTATGGTCCGACAGATGGTCTGCACCCCATAAGATGCATTTCAGACAGCAATTAAAAGAAACCCCTTCTCTTTATCTAGAACTATTCCAAGAGAACATCTAAAATCAGGGGCTAATCAAAATAGTTTAACCTTCAGTCTTAGCTTATGTTCTGTTTTCAAGAAATGTAAAGCTGTGCCTGAAGTCCCCTTCTCTTGCAGAAGAGACTAACTCCTAAAATAATTCAAAGCAAATGCCATCTGCCATATGCATTTGCTGAACAAATGAGCACTGTGGAAATAAGGTATTGGTCAAAATACGCCAAGGGAATATTTGGAAGTTATACTGAATGATCTTCAGGAACAGTCTGCAGACACTGCTACTGAAGGCAGTTTTCATCTCCTCCTGCCTCCCATGAAAGGAAACTGATACACCTGACCAATAGAGGATGTCTAGACAATCATTTGCTTTCTCAGTTTTTCAGAAGAACACATGGAAGAATATTAAAAATAAAAGCAAGCTTGTCATTCTTGGGATCAGTAACAAAGCAGTTAACTAACATTTCCCAGAGAATCAAAAGATCAAGTTCCAGCAGTTGTTTGATGCCTGGCTACCTAGAGGACAGAAAGAAAGGTACTGAAGTTTGAACTGGGAGTGCTGAGGAAGCAGCAAAACAGGGGCTGGGCAGGCTTGCCATGCTTGCAAAAGCCAGCCTGTGCAAAAGGCCTGTTCTGGGGACCGGGACTGTGTGACACAAAGCTTCAGCTGCAGATGGTCCCAGGGGCTTTCCCGAGACACTTGCAGTTCCCCGGAGCCGTGCGGTGCGTGGGCTGCTGACTGCAAACTGCCAGTGTTTCCTAGGCAATGCTGCAGACATCTGCTACATCTGATCCTCCCACTTTCACACAGGCCACACTCTCACCTCGTTGCTCTTATCTCACTTATACCTGAACAGGTGGTAGCAGACTGTGCATTGTTTGGTAACACTTAAGACCTTTCTCTATAATTGTTTTTTCCCTCTTTTCTAGGTTCTTCTTACAACCTGTGCTTCCATTCTCTACTTCATTCTGGACAAAAATTTTAACAAAGTGTTAAAATAGAAGTTAAAGTGTTCATGAAAACTCTCCAAACATCTTTATAGAATTTACACAGGTCATTACTGGGGGGCTAACAGTATTCCAGAACAACTCCTCTGCAACAGGCACACATAAATTAACTTAAGAGCAAGAACAACTTTGTCAAGAAAATAAAAAATCATTTTGAGAGGCACAACATGTGTACTGCAGAGAATCATTTTTGCTGTTCTAAAGTCCTAGATAAGAAAATCCATCCTGTGCAGATTTTCTGCCACTGATGAACTTGAGAACATAAAAATAAACTTTAGAAATCCTCCCTGCTACTGTACTTACAACCAGACCTACTTTTTTTTTTTTTTAGTCTGAATATGACAAACAGGAAAAGTAGCCCTGATGTTATCTAGCCACATTCTAGACAGAAATAATATGAACTAGGGCACTCTAATGCTCAAGCAATCAATTAACTATCAATGCTGCCACTCAACACTGTAAAGTCAAGTCCATACAACATCAAGTGGAGCAAATGCAACTCTCCAGTGCTTTGGCTGTTGTATAACTACAAACCAGAGGTGTGGTACCAACAGGCAGCAAGGAACCAAGCCCTTTTTAGACAACCAATTCCATCTTAAGGGGACAACTGCATAACACTATAAATGCAAGGAACAAATACTTCCACTATTTCCCTTCTTGGATAGAAGCTCCCTTCCAGCCCAACTGAGGAAGCCACTCCCCTCCCTGAGACTGTAAAATGCTGCAGCTCAAATTCAAAGTCAAGATATCAAATCCAGGAAATTAAGTATGTGTCATGCTATTTTATGTGCCCACCCATTTGGCAAAGGCTGTTCATAACTCTGGCACTGCTGTGACCCACATGAAAATTCACTATTCTAATTCCTCTGAAAGAATGAGACAGACTGCATTTTAAAGTCTAAATCCCCTGGCTACCTGAAAAAGAAAATCCTTTTCAACCTGTATTGATAAAGTTTATAGACAGGTATAAGGAAGAGAGAAGCTGGCCTTGAACCACTCTCTCCTAATTCCTTTCCTCCCCCTGAACAGCTCTCTGAGCTCTGATTTTGTGCAATTTTTTGAGGACTTGCTTCCAACCTCTCTGAAAGGAGTAAGAGTTATCTGAGATACAGATTATATGCATAAAAATATAGTGCTTATTACTGCAGCTGCTTAAAATGTCCTGTTTAACTCCTTTAAAAAGCACTTAACTTTAAAATACACTTGCTGCTTGAAAATATTTAATTGGAGACAATTTACTCCTTCTGTAGCAGTTTAGAGGCTACCTCTGCACTGGGGCTCATGAAAGAAATGGCATCAAATATGATTGCACTCTGTTATGAACATTATTTTACAGAACACACTTAACAGATCCTACTAAAGGCTATAAAATCCTTAGTTAATATCTTCCAATAGAAAGACTCTCTATTTCCAAGAAGTATTTTTCCATGCTCTCAAGTAAATTATGTCTGTATTTGTTAAAAGCAAGTCTTTGTTTATACTGGTAGTTTTTACCTTTTTAGGAAAGATTTAAAAGCCTGCTATTCTGTCAAAAACAAACAGAACAAGAGCCATACCTTTTCATGTGAAAATAATAAATACCTGTGGATGTCACAAAAATAATTTTCTGAGTAAAGCTACGTGGGCAAGGAATTGTTTCCAGTCTCTATGCAATAAACAGTGCATTTCATATGTGTATCAAAAAGTAGTCATAAATATCATAAAAGTCTCTCATTAAACTCTTCAAATATTATTAGTACAGCCATAGAGAAAGTGATAATTATAGATACAGCTAAATTCTGTATTAACAGAAATTAATATCATCTTAGTTTTATTAATTTAATGGGACTATTTTAGGACCACTTTCATTAGAAACTATGAAGCAGGACCCCCATAAAATCTATCAAG
Source organism: Ammospiza caudacuta (assembly GCF_027887145.1). NCBI lineage: Eukaryota > Metazoa > Chordata > Aves > Passeriformes > Passerellidae > Ammospiza > Ammospiza caudacuta. Next base: position 36,234,413 of record NC_080593.1, read on the forward strand.
ATCCCAGAAGCCAGAGAAAAAGTCCAAAGAGCACAGTTCTGTGCACTTGCATTCTTCTGCTCTCTTCTGAAAAAAGACTGATGTCAATTGTGAGAAATAACCCAATAATCCATACCCAGGAGTCTCTTACCAGTTTTATAGCACAGGATGTTACTGGGAGTCCAACATATAAAATACTTTAAAATTAAAGCAATGGTTTATGTAAAGCTGATTTTCACTTTCCCATCATAAAATATTTCTCAACAAAAAGGAGAAAAGAGAAATGCTGAGATCAGTTTAGTCAAAAAAATATGTAAGCTCCAGCAGTTCTGAAGATCTTCCTTTTCTTCTGGATGCACAGTCATCAAGTTCTTCATTTTCTTTTCCTCCTCCTAAGTTGGAAAACTGAATCTTCCTCCCTTCAATCCTACAAACATTTGGGTGTTTTGTATTACCTTTATTCCTCTGATTTAAAAAATGGCTGGGTTAATTAAAAAAGGTCCAGCTCTGAGAGCAGCACACCTGGATACACAAATGCTGTGCCCTTCCTGGAAGGCAGGATGAACTGGAGAAGCTGCTACGTCCAGACTCACTACAACACCCTGTACTCACTGTTACACGTTTGGGATGCCTGAGAGGGAACACAAGGGACAGTGTGAACAACACCAGCACTTTCCCTGCAGTGAGGAAGGACCCTGGGTTTAATTTGTTTTTGTTATATATTGTTTGTTTATCATTAACAATTTTCCTGGAGAAGGGCTCTTCTGCCACTGAAGGTAAACTCAGAGCTCACCATGGACAACCTTAATCATAGGATGGCAAAGAGTTGAGGTGGAATTTCAGTCTACCTGATGCTGAGCAGAGGGTCAGCATTCACAGGCCTGGTGGTGTGGGGGTAGAGGGTACCCTTAAATTTTACCAATATGGAAAGGGCTGAGGACCACAGACTTCCAAAAAGTGTAATCCTGAATCCTGAACAGGGCTTCTAGTGCCACTAAACAAGAAGATTGTACATTGAATAAATAAGATTTTAACTTATAATTGGAAATTCACTGGCCAAAAATATGTTACAATGGTTGTTTCACTAGGTTGTCATTTCCTGCACAGCTGTTTGCTGTTAAGCACCATTTCATGGTAGAAAAACCATAACCAGCTGTGGAGAACCAGTAACTCATGCAGTAACTATTAAAGCTGACAACTTGGTGTCCCTTACAGACTGGATTTCCAGCCCTTTTCAGATACAAGAAGGAACTGAAGAAGCCAACATTTGGTCCTAATCTTCCTGAAGTTCCCAATGCCCATGAGCTCAGCATGCCAAAACACACTTGCAAAACTGCAGAGATGCTCTAAAATTACTATTTCATTAAGATGATGCTAAGAATGTGAGCAGAGTTTTGAGATTTTCCACTACACAGGAATAGCTCTACCACTCAAATAGAACTGTACATTCATAACAAACTGGTCCACATTACAAGAACAGTAAAACCACACCGAAGTGATTAACATGAGCAGCTGATATCTCTACAATTTCAGGTTAAATTTCCAGCAAAATTAGAGTATCTGAAAACCAAGAACTCAACAACTAAAAATCCATAGGTTTTATGATGCCCAGCCAAAAACCACACACCATTTTTTATAAAAATAGAAGCAGGTATATTGCATGCTAAGAGCCAAGTCTAACCCATGTGACACTTTTTTAATGTTATTACCTAAACGTTTTCTTTATTATAGGAAATCTTATCACTGGAATAAATATTATTTGTTAGTAAAATTTATAAACTTTTTTTAATGACAGTATATAAAGTTTCTTCAGAAAAGTTTGGGCATGTATTGGTACACAGGCATCTTTAATGTGCAGTGTTTATAATTTTCAGAATACAGATGAAAGGACATTTATTTTGAGTCATTGTTAGAAGTTATTGTGAGGAAATAAGTATTTCTTTGAACTTGTAACAGATAACAAGCCTTCAAAACTCAAACCATTGTCCTTTGAGCTAAAAGAAGATAACTGTTGACTCTTGGGCATGGAATAAATATTATCTTTTCATTAAGTTGAAATCAGCCTGCTGAGAGCAACAACACAGACTACATTTGCACACAAACCTGTATGATCCCTAATGCTCATGAAGGCAAATTCAGACATTTCTCATCTTCAAGCTTAAATCCTACATGAAAACCAAATAGACACATACACACAGAGATGCATTTATATTCAAAATAAAAATATATTTTATCTATGCAAAGTACCCACTTTCACCAAAGTGAAAACACCAAAGAGAAATACCAGCAAAATCAGGAAACTGTAAAAATCTTTGTTTACTATTAAACTTTTGAACTCAGTCTGTCATATTCCTTCGCAGATAAATAGAGTTGTTGTTATCCAACTGATGATAGTTTGAATTTGTCAGGACTAACAGATACAGGAATTATAGAAATAGAATTAGAATCATCTCATCAAATGAATCTCTACAACACTCGACACCTCATTATTTTGCAGAAAGGGAAAACAGCTGCAAAGCTGTTTGAGGTCAAAACAGAAATTTAGAACATTCAGAAACTCTAAAAAAATTATGATTAAATTAAACTACTTAGTCTACTTCTGCAGTGCAATGCTTCCCTGTTGGTTGCTTTACTGACTGAAGGCAAAACCTGTAGATGGTACATCCTAAGACACAGTTGGAACAATGGAGAGAAATTCTTTGGAATACCATTTATATCCCCTGCTTCTCTATCATGGTGCAATAAAGCATCTGCAAACATGTGCAGACAGTTTGTGAGCCCCAGATCCTGTACCTTTCCTGGTAAAAGAGAATGGAGGTTGCTTTCCAGTGCTGAACACTTAGAAAGGGACATCAAAACATTTTAACTGACACTGAATTTTGAAACTTTAAGATACCAGACAGGGGTATCACACTACAGATTGCTGGGAACAAGTTAAAGCTGCTTTGTGCTATGGTTTTGTTGTAATTTTGTTTAGGGGCTGACTTAGCAATTTCTCTACAGGAAACAGATAACCTGCAACAGCCACAAGCTGTCCAAAATAAGAATGCACCCAAGATGCCTGCACAAAGATTGTTAAAAAAAAAATAGCCAGTGAGTGTGGAAATAAAAGGTCAAGAAGAAAAAGGTTATTGCAGACACAAAGAACTACTGATTTCTGCTCCTGGGGGAATGTAAGAATGTGTTATTCTCCTCATCTTGGTTAGCCAGGACCTCCCAAACACACGGACCTCCCCCCACTCCTTCCATCAGCAGAGTGCCACTGTCACACGTTCACACTTTTCAGGTACCAGCTTTTATTCCCTTTCCTGAGATTCTAAGTGTAAATCAGTGTGAATCTACTCTTCTCAAGCAGGAGTGTGAACAGCAGGCCACACCTACGCTTCACTCTTGGGGCTTTCCCTAAATTCAGAAAAAAAAAAAAATCTGCAAAAACCAGGACTCAGAGTTTTCTTCACACAACTGATACAAGATTCTTCAAGATTTCTTCCTCAAGAAACCCACATACCTCAGAACTCAGCACAGACAATAGAACAGACAACTGCCTTTGAGTTAAGTCCACTGAAATTTAGAGGGGGAAATAAAGTATTCATGAGCATTGAATGTATTATTCTTTTATCTGACTATATTCTATGTGACTTTCAAACCACTTTCCAATCAACTGCTTAGTGTACACCATGCCATCAGATGCTACAGAAATATTTAAATTTATTATATTAAATTTAATGAGAGCAGTGGCAGAGTTTTTTAATAACTTGTTAGGCTACCTTCATGCCCAGTGCCTCTAAAGAGTTAAACACCCCTACATTTATTTCACTTACTTTAATTGAACGTGATGCCTTCTGCAATGCAAACAATTACATTGTTGATTTTTTAAAAAGCTGTCCCTTAATTCCACAGTTTCCCTAACACTTTCAGTGGACAATCCTTGATTTTCAACATGTACACCTTCCATACATGATAGGGATGTGTCTTCAAACGTCCTACAGCAGGAATGACTCCTATTTCCGTATTTACCACAAATGATTACATAGCCAAGATAACAAAGCCAGCAAAACCAGATTAAACAGAAAGCTATCAAAGTGACTTTAAAAGTCACCTTAATGTACAATGCCATTGCAAATTCACTAGGAATATTGTGAAGCTACACGACAATGGCAAAATAGGATAAAAATAACACTAACAGGTGACTTCCATGAATTCTAATGCACAACGTGCCTCAGCACTACCTTTTCCATTTTATTGTTGAACAAATTCAGGCACTGCAAATCTCACTGACAGCAGCAGCATGGTGTTCCTGATATCCCTCAGCTGCTGCAGCTGGCACAGCCTCTTCCAACCTTTGGGGGGGCAGAGCTATAAAACTAAGTCCTCAAAGCACAAATCAACAGTATTAATTTTAAACCATAAAACTGACACAGGTGCAACGCCGACTAAAGACTAATTCAAGCATTCAGTCTCTGTATAGATGGAATTGGCATTAATTACTGTAGGCACTAATGCAACAATTTTATTTCTGTTCCATTCAGAGAACAAAAAAAGGAAGGTGGAAAACACACTCTGTATCTGCCAGACAATGGACAGATGAAGTGCAGAGTGTTGGAGCCACCTGGGGTAAAACACCTGCAGTGAGAAAAGAGCTGCAGCCTCAGGTGTTCTGCAGGAAGTGCCCAGGCCTCCCAAGGATGGGCTCCACACCAAGGTACAGAGTTTTTTATGACTCTAGGCTCCCCATAAACACCATACCACCAAAGGGATGGATTTGTACTCCACAGCATAAGTGATGTCACCAGTGATCCTACAACTGTGGCTGGACTACTTTTACTCCTAAAATCTTATGACAGAAATAAACATTCATCTGATCTTAGCCTAAGCAGATCTAATTTCTACCCATGATTTAACTGTGATATACAAAGACTGCCTTGAGATGACAAGACACCTGACAGTCCTCAGGGGGAAAAATATAATTTCATCATTATCAGCAGTGTGATGAGAAAGGTTAATTAAAACAATTACAGTAGGTCTTTCTTCTTCATTCTGTTAGATATTTTCAGTCCCCAGCTGTTTGTGGAATGACATGAACTTGCAGTTCAGATACAGGTGGTCTCTATGCAGGCCATAGTTATCTGAAATCTGTGCAACACCCACTCTCTTCATCACACTTGGCAATGCAAATATTTGTTGCACTCACACACTATGGGAGAAGCTGCTTCCATACTCTCAGCCAAACTCAGGAACATCTAAGCTACATGAAACATCAAACTGATGTAATTTCCCTTTTGGTACCTGTTTTTTTCCTGCTTCACCACGTCCCTTCCGCTTCCCTAGGCAGTCAAAAATGACAGATAAGAAAATGCAGAGAAATGGACTGTGACTGTAAAAGGAAATATAATTGGTTCAGGACTCTCTCCTGTCTTCAGTTTTGTACAGTCATTTACAGCTGTCTAAAGCCTGTGACACTGGCACCCAAGTGAGTGAGCAGGCAATTAATATTTTGTACTCCTCCACGATCCCTCTGCACAGAAGTGAACTACTGGACACAGTGTGAGAGCAGTGACACTGAGCACTCTGGCTTGAGGACCACATCAGTGAGAAGGAATGGGCTCTTCCCTGACAGGCCTTCAGAGCTCAGACCTAGAAGATGTTGAACCCTCAAGACCCCTAACCAACAGAAGGCCTTAAGCACTTATTTAGCGTTACAAACTCATGCATGTAAATGTTTTCATTGCTTGCAGCATGTGTAGGCAGGGAAGACAAGGCCTCAAAACCAAGCAATCTCAGCCCACCATCACTCAAGCCCACCGTATAAACCAGCTACATCCTTTTCTTCAAGCATCAGCACAAAGAGAGGGACCAGGATTGCCAGATGGAGGTTTAATTATCTGCCAGCCTTCAGAATTGGTCATGGTAAGAAGGGCTGGACTGGGGAATACAGGTGGTGTAGGAAACTGGAGAGAATGGCTGCAACAATACAGGTAGCTGCAGAATTGGGGATGGTCAGATAATATTAAATTAGGTTTTAAATCATTAACTAAAAATCATATGTGTACAAATATCCACATTTCAATTTTCTTCTGGGCTATTTAACAGCACATCCTATAGATTTTTTTTAGAAATCAAATTAAATCATAAAAGATCAGAATTCCTGTTTCTTTATCTATCTTCAGATTTTATGTAAGATATTCTTAATGCATTTTAATAAGTGCACAAAGCAGGAAAGCAATATTTTTATTTATGGAGTTTGCACTGACTAAAACTTGTACTGTTTAGAGGAAAGCAGGGCCTAAAGTCTACACATAAATTTAAGAAGTATGCGTTAGTACTACAGTTCTCAAATTAATTGTGTTAACTGTAACCATTAAAACACAAAATATGCCTTTTCTAAGCAAACAATTCTCCTGTCATAATTTAATCTAATAAATTTTTAAAGGGTACCAACAAGACCATCCTCACAAACTGTCATGCATAGGGCTTGTTTGTTTGCCTCTCATGACAACACATCCCAAAATACAGAGCATATTTCAACTTGTTATTCTCCAAGTCGCCTGCCAAACTGCAGACAAATTGTAAACATGAAGAACATGTTAAGCCTATTCAAGCCCACAAAAAAAAAAAAATCAAGTCTTGCACAGTAAACTCTGCTATAATTTCCTGATGTAGGTCAAAACTCAGCAGGAAATCACATCATCTATTTTTATCCCAGTTCACTGGAAGTGCTTTACCTTTCTGCTTTCTTGATAAGCACGGCCCTGAAGATTTGTTCCTGGGGAGTTTTCTCTTTTTCATCAGTTGGTTGCACAAAAGGGTGGACAGCAGCCAAGACAAAGCCCTGCTGGTACAATTCTTCCAGCTGAGCTGGAAGATCATACAAGGAGGAGAGCTTGATTGCAGATGATCCTGGCAGCTCAGCTGGAAACAAAAAGAAATTGGTCAATAATCTGACACTAGACTATCATGTATTTTAAAATCCAGACTCTTCAGAGTGAAGTAAGCTTCACACTGATCTACAATATTAACACCAAAACTGACCTTTCCTGAGACCCATTTTGTATTTCATATTTTAAGCAGGCTGTCTTGGCGAAGGACTTGTATTACACAAGAGACTTGTGCAATTAAACAAGAAATCAGATACATTAAAATGCCAAATCCACTACACAGCCTGGCAGAGATTAGTCGAAGAATTTAATAAAAACAAGGCAGTTGGTCAAAAGATATTCTAGGTTTTAGTAGTTGTCATAGTAATGCAAGTAAAGAAGAGTAAGCCATGAGTCAAAAAAACAAAACAAGAGAAAAAAGTCAATGAAGGCAGAATATGTCAAATTCAAAAGCTATAAAAAGAAGTATCAATCTACACAAAATCAGACTAAGAGATCTCTGATGCAAGGTGCTGATGAGACCAAGTATCTGCCAAAATGTCTGAAGATAATTTTGTAGGTATATTGATAATAGGAACATTGAGTGATGCATACCTATAGCAATGAGAAACCTTTTAGAATAAACACTAAATCTTATACCTCAGGGTTTAAGCAAACCTATACATATTAGAGGTGAGGATGAGACATAGTATATGAAAATAATCCTTCCCCAATCTGCTTACTGCAAGGTTTTATGCCATCCTGTCAAGTGTTTGTTGCTGACTCCTGTCAGACACTTGACATACACAAGGATATTTCAGTCAGTATAGCAATTGCCCTTATTTCTTTGGAGTCTTGTGGGATTCAAAAGAAAATCCCATAAATCACCTAAAACAATCTTTTATTCCTTTCTTCTCTGCATCAGTAATTCCTCATACACTTTTCATATTTTATGGGAAACAACATCTCTCTTTCCTGACCTTTGCCTCTTCATTTCCATCTCGCTTGGAGGATATTTATTATGTCAGCAAAACCACACCAGGGCATACAGGGTGGTGAGGTCCTGGGTGTTCTTCCCTCCCACTAAAGAAACCAGGAGGGAGGGGATGCGGAAAGAAACACAACAAATGCTGCCAGCACCTTGCAAGCCTTTGCTAAAAAAAAAGCACTGGAGAATAGTTTGTATGAAATAAGTGGGCAATGCAAAATAAGGTTTCATTGTATACTGCTTTTTCCATCAAACTCTATGGCTACCCTTTATGAATAATTTAAGGGGTTATCAAAAAACTAATAAATATTCAAACCAAATAATACCAAGGAATAATTTAAATAATAATAGAATAGATCTGCTTAGTATGTTTTTTTCCTCATGTAAGACCACGTTCCAGAAGGGAATAATGGAACTTTTTGACCAGGAGTTTAAGATGTAGAATTTTTTATTATTTTTACAAATAAAATGAGATCCAAGCAACATGCACATTGACAGACAACAGGGCTCTACCTTCTACAACAGCATACAAATCACTTCAGAGTCATAAAAAGAGACGGCACAATGAATAATGCATAATAAATAATAAACCAAACAGTTACTTACTGGAGCCTACTGGGGATAAAAATAGGGAAACCCAGATTTTAGAGAATTCCATTTTTCCTCTTGTACTCAGAGACTCCAAATATTTTTGACTACACTGCAAGTAATTAATTTCTAAATGAGGGGTTTACTTGGATACAATGGAATGACTAAACACTACTCAGTACTGTTAATTCTGCTCAGAGTGCTCCCATTTTTAACCATCCCCTATGAAAACTGATGCTCGCCTGGAGTATGTATGTAGCATCAGGATTCTTCTGAGGATAGCTTGAGTAAGATTAGTAAAAAGTCTAGTCATTAACATGGGAGACTGGCTGCTTCCTCCTAAAAGCTAAACATGAGGAAAAAGTGTGGAAATGCATGTAATTTGAGCCTTGGGATGTAACTTGATTAAAAAAGAAACTTAATAGAAAATAGAAATGGGTGGGATCATCCAGCTAGTTCATCCTGCTACCTAGAGGCAGGATCAGTTCTAGTTTAGTTGTTTCTCCGTTTTTCTCATCTATTTTTAAAAACCTTTAGTAATGGAAATTCCACAAGCCCCTGAAGCCATTTTTCAGCACTTCTCTATTCTTCCTACTTAAAACCCTTTCCTAGCACGTGGCCTAAATTTCCCTCTCTTAAATTCATGATTGCTACTTCCCCACAAGAGTATTCCTTTTCTGCAACAGCATTTCATAACTCCTAACACCATTCATGCTTGAATCTTACTTTCTTTATACTGTATAAACTCAGTCCTTTCAATGCTCCTGTTCTCCTGTATTCTTTATTTCTAAGTAACTTTTGATGTTCTCTCCCGATTCTCTTCAACTGTCCACATTTTTCTTCAAGTATAGTACCTAATTTTGCCCACAGTGATCCAGCACAAGCCTCACCACTGCTCTGTAGAATGGAAAACTCTTAACACTTACTACATCCTATGTCAGTTTACATCATCCCAGGGGAAAAAAAACAAAGGAAATTCTTCTCCCCATAACTAACAGAGGCAAATTTTCCTGTTCTTTGTGAATTTTAGGATTTTTCCTTTCAGTTCTCAAGGGCCATTCTGGGTTCTGACTTTCACAGAATGAACAGCACTTCTCAGACTGGCAAACTGTAACGAACATACTCAGCAGTCATTGCTGCAATAGTTAATGGAAACCATGAATTTTAACAGACTGTGACCAGAACAATTTTAAGCCTTACAGCTAATACATCTTTTTGGTTTGACACTGAACTACTGCTAAATTCTCCTCAGACTAGAGATCCTTCACAGCAGAAAGACAAGTTCCTATTACACAACTGATGCCCACAAGGTCTATGAGTTTTCTGGACCTATAGACTTGTGCTGTGCACTCTTGTTACTCTCCAACTGGTTTGAGTTGTGCAGATTCCTCCCCAGAAATCCCTGCTACACATCATCCTCTGGGTATTTCATAACACATTTTTTCCAGTATCTTTCTGGGCATTAAGTTGAGCTAACAATCTCACAAAACTCTTTCAATGTAGGTTAAAAAAGGACATGACATTTTGCTACAGAGTTGTATTCATTCTTCAACAGTCTTCAATCTTAAACTATAAAATTTCAATTATTTCTTCAGCTAATTCCTCTACAGTGCATACCTGTAAGTTTGGCCTACTTGGAAACATCTAATTTATCAAATCAGTTGTCAATCTAGTCTTTCCTTACTTTACCTTAGAAAAATGCTAACATTTTCAGAAAGTCTTACCTAATTTCCAGTAAAATATATTAAAATGCTTGGTTTAGTTGTTAAAGAGAATTCTAACTATATCATTTTAGAAGTAAAAGGAAGCCCAGAATTGTGTACAAGCGGGACTAGTTTAAGGTAAAAGAGCAAATGAAAAACTAAATAAAAACTTGTATAACACCAGTGCTTATAAGCCTTTATTTTGCCAAAAGATAATGCTGACTTCTTTTATCAGCCTCTTTTTTGCTTTTGAACTGCAGTGGCTCTAAGCTTTAGGTTCTGGTCCATATTTGCACATTTATTGTTGTATTTCTCAATGTGGCCTCAGAAGATTCCTTTCTTTATCATTTAGATGAGTGTGTAAGAAACTTAAATGTAAATGAATGAAGACACATTCTTCATTTTGGTTAAGGCTGAAGGTGGAGATAGTAGTGCTAGCTGCCTTTGGACTGGATCACCAGATAAATTAGATTGTTGCCTGATACATACAGAAGACTGCAACTTTACAGACTCTTTAAAAAGAAAGAAAGTTTGTGTTATACAACTGATATCTGTAAGGTGACTTTCCTAGGTCTAGGGACTTGTGCATTCTTTGCTGCTAATGGAAAAACTTGACCAAATATTCTCACTTACCCTCAACTTACCACAGAGAAATCACTAAGAGGAGCAAATTTCCATAAAAATCTACAGGTTTTCATGTGTATTTGAAAGTGGTCATTTCTGTAGCTCCAAAAAGCAATTTATGGGAAAACGAGAAAGGAAGCACAGACTACTACCAGGATCCCGAGGGACTAAGAGCAGGCTGAGAAACAAGACTGGGAAGACAGATTTTGAAGAGGGCTTCTGCCTGTGTTAAGGAGCTCCTCTTTCCCTCCCAGTGGATCATCCAGGGCTTCTACCACCAAGAACAAACAGCCATTGACTGGATTTAAACTGAAGCATCTCATGTGACCTCTGACAACTGTGCTATAGTCCACACTAATGAGGGAGACACCTCCTGATCAAATACTAAGGGAGTTACAGCTACAGTCTATAAAAAGTAGCCTGATTTTTGTGGTTGTTTTAATAGCAATAGATTTGGGTACCTTTGAGATGCGGTAAACCAACACTGTAAGAAAGAAAAGTATAGTATGCCTTATAAAATAATCCCTGGATTTACCTATTAGCCCATGCTTAATGATACCCATCATAAAATACAAGACATCTTTATATGTACTCAACAGAATTATGTGATTTCAACTCTATTCTATTTGATAAACAGCAGCTTCCTCTTCCTGACACATTTAAGACAAAGATAAAATGAACTTTATTATTTTTTTATCTCCTATTATGTGAATGATAGCTATGCCCCAGAAAAGCTGAAACATTAAATGCCAACATGGCATTTATTTAATTTCTCTTTACTGAAATGGTCAGATCTGAGGTCAAATTTGGGTCTTGGTCTCTTATCCTTAATACTTTATTTAAAAGAGAAAGCATACAGTTCTACTTTAAATTTCTATTATCCTGTCTATCTACTACCCTGTAACATTAGCTTGGTTTGCTTACCCCAACAATTAAGTGTTGGAATTTTTTGGTCTTCATTTTTCAACATGTTTTTCTGATTAAGCCTTTATGCTCTTATTTCAGTCACAGCTGCTAAAGGTGGATGGAGCCCTTAATAACAGTCCACATTACAGGTGAAAATGTTCCACAAAAATAATGGAGACTCCTTTTAACTACTCCTTGTTACCTTTTAAAGTTTTCATGTTCATCTGCATTTTAAATGTTCCTCAATTTATTATGGAACATTAAATAAGCCTTTTTCATAGAATCACAAAATAGTTTGGGTTGGAAGGGACTTGAAAGATCAGCTAGTTCTAGTCCCTCTGCCTTTGCATTAAAACAATCAAAGATCAAATCTGGGTCTACATAGATTGCACACATTCTCTGTCCACACCAGGTACAGAAGAAAACACTTTGCTCAAGGTGTGACACATCATGGGGTCTGAAACAAAGGCAGATTGGCAAACTCAAGAGACTCACACTATTAAGTGATGTAGCAACTCAGTTACCTGGTAGCTGCATCCATATTACTCCTATTTCATCAAATCACAGAATGGTTTGGGTTGAAGGCTCTTTAAAGATCATCTACTCCAATTCCCACAGCAAGGCCCATGGACCTCTTCTAACAGATCAGGTTGCTCAGAGTCCCATTCAACCTGATCCCGAATGTTTCCAGGATTGGGGCATCCACCACCTCTCTGGGAAACCTGTTCCAGTGCTTCACCATCCCCATTGTAAAAAAATGTCTTCCTAAAGTACAATCTAAATCTATCTTTTTAGCTTAAAACTATCACTCCTCCTCCTACTGCAACACACCCTACCAAAATGTTTGTCTCCATCTTTCTTGCAAGCCTCCTTTAAGTACTGAAAGACCACAATAAAGTCACTCTGGGGCCTTCTCTTCTCCAGGCTGAACAAGCTCAACTGTCTCAGTCTTTCATCACAGGAGAGGTACTCCAGCCCTGTGAGCAGCTTTGTGAACCTCATCTGGACCTGCTTCAACAGGTCCATGTCCTTCCCTGCTGGGGCCCCAGAGCTGGATGTAGCACTGCAGCTTGGGTCTCACCAGAGTACAGGAGAAGAGCAGAATCCCTTCCCTTGACCTGCTGGCCACTCTGCTTTGGATGCTTTGAACACACACTGCTTGGTTATCTCCAGTTCTTCATCCCCAGCATCCCCAGGCCTTTCTCAGCAGGCTGCTCTCCATCCCTGCATCCCCAGCTCGGGCTGGTACTCGGGGTGGCACTGACCCAAGTGTGGGACTTGGCATTTGGCTCCTTTAACCTCATGACGTTCACACGCGCCAACTCCTTTAGCTTGTGCAGGGTCCCTCTGCATGGCACCACATCCCTCTGGTGTGTCACCTGCACCACTCAGCCTGCTGTCATCCACAAACTTGCACTCCATGTCATAAGACCAGGCCTAACATGTGTTATCAGGCTCAGACCCTTCAAGAAATACAAGTTCAACTGTTTTCTTTTACAAAGTGCAGGATGAGACTGTTTCCCAATCCGTGGCCATTCCTGTGAGCAATCCCTGCTCGAGGCACCCATAGCCAGTGAACTATGGACCTACTCATGCTCCTCCTGTACCTCCTCTGTCCAGCATCACAAATCTCGCAGGTCGTTCCACCAAACTACAGACACTTCAAGTCACTCACAGAAAGAATTATGTCCTCCTGTCTCCTCCCTAGGGGAGCCCAGGGTCCATGGAGCCCTCCTCAGAAGAGGAAAGTTCCTGACAGAAGGGCCACAGGGGTGACCTCAGTGCAGCTCTCCCTCCCCACTGAGGGCTCAAAGCCACATGGTTGCCTCTGAGCAGGACTGAGCCTGTGAGCTATAAAGAAGCAAACATTCAGGCACACTACATACTTTGTCACTCCCTACCTCCATGCACCTCCCTACTCAGCACCATTTTTGTGCTCCTGCCCTTCCAAAGCACCCAAATCTCTTTCCTGCATTACACAGAGCACGTAGGAGAGCACTCAAGTCCAGAAAATCTTCCATGTTTTCACACAGGGCACTTTGTGAGCACATTTATGACTGTTTATAACAGTCCTGGTCATCTGTAGAATTGCAAGGCAAGCACGCTTCCTCTATTTAGTATGAGGACTGCTGTTCCTTTAATTCAATATCAATTTCTTTCCAGCAACTTTAATCTAATTTAAAGAAATCAAATCAACAGTAGACTAACTTCTAGAAGAGCAAAACACTGTATTAGGACCAGTCAAAGAAATTTAACTAAAAAGTTTACCCTGAGAAGATGCAGTTTCACCTACCTTGAAACATTTGGTAAGAACACATCAACTGCAGCAAAGGTTTTAATTTGGATAATGTTCAGAAATCAATGTAATGTATTCGTGTTTTACAAGATCAAAGTGGTTAAATAAGCACATCATTTTCAGTGTTTCTATGAATTTCCACTCCACTTGAAATTTTGGAATTACCTGTATTACTGGAATTGCGATTTCCTGATGGAAGGTAGAACTGCATTGACAGAAGGTGAACAGTCACAACAACCAGGATACACAAACAAACCAGTGTGTCTAGGAGCAGCTGGTTTGGGTGAGCTGAGCACTGACTGCTAAATGAAGGACCATCCTGTAGGCCACCTTTGGTTTGCCAGAGTCCTTGGGTTGCTCTGTGCAGGCCCTGAGGGCTGAATGGTACCATAGCCCCCCTCAGAGAGCTGGGGATCATCACAATCTAAGCGAAGGAAGGTGCAGGGTAACAACCTATTGTGAAGTGTTGGCTTTTTTCTTATAATGCAGAACAGACTGGAAAATATCCCCTCTCTGTACTATAAATAAGAAAGTTTTTAAGGCACTTTTCACTGACTTATTCAGCAGTTAATTTGGAACAGCTGAAGGAATCCAGATCATGATCCTTTCCAACTATTCAGGCTTCCTAAGGCCAATTTGTTACTCTGGAGGGAAGACAGCAAACTGGTACTTGAATATTCTCAAAACACTTACAGACTCATCCTGAGAGAAGGTTATTTCCATTCAGTGTCACTCTCACACACACAAAAAAATATTAAGCCATTTATGGTAAATTTTTCATTCTTTGTTACAAACACTAAGGAACTCTTTCATGCAGCACAAATTATTTGTAGGCCAGAACAATGCAACCATGCTACTCTCACTTAACTATAATTATTCTTTCCTCATTCAACGCACAAATAATTTCTTGCTACCAACACAAAGCTATCAAAGTACTTCTAATGAAAATAAAGACAAACCTACCAGTAATGTAACTTAAAGAACATGAAACAGTAAATACATTTCTAGCAAGTTTTGTGATGAGTTCCCAATAATTGTTTCTGAACTAAAACCTACCCAACAGATGTTAAAGCAGTAAAGCTAACCTAGCAGAAAATATAATGGTGCTTGTGACACTATAACATGGTTTGAATTACCTGAAAGGCACTAATTCTAGAATTCAATGAGCTAATAGCTCAAGCTTTTGGAGCAACAACTATACAAGCTGTACTACTGTCTCCCTTCCTTTTGAGCAGAGCTTGAGCTTCCATGAGGTGCATATATAGGTTCCTTAATTTCAAAGAGAAGATAGTATTGGTGCATTACTCCTCAGACTGTTAACAGAGGCAAGATACTGGATGTTAATAGAACTCATGGATTTTTCAGTTATTCTAAATTACATTCTCAGTGTTTTTTCTTTCAATCTTGAAGACAAATACAATAAATGTCCCCATAAAAGAAAGTAAGGATGGATATGCAAGAGCAGTCAGTGCTTCATAAATGAAGGTGTCTGTTCAATAAGCTCCTAGTATTTACTTTTAATGAAAATGTAATAATGGAAGTTAAAGATATTCAAAAGCAAAGCACTTTATCTTAAAGTGGTAGAGGGGACAAAATCCACAGAAAGACTGTGAAACTGCATATACACCTTTAGAAAGCATGTAAATACATAGAAATGTACATATACATGTATGAAGGTACACACAGATATACACCAACACTGTTTTCTTCCCTTTAGCAAAAAGCAGATACATGCATTAGCCAAACTGACAAAGTACTAAGATAACTCACAGATGCAATGAGACTACATAAACTTATCTGATCAAATGTGTTGTCCAATCTCATTGCATCTGTGAGTTACCTTGCTTGTTGCCCAGCCAAAGTTTCATTTCTGTGTCTTTCAAGTATAAGATAAGTATCCTAAGAACAGGGTATATTTGCCACAATGATGTGGTTATGCATGGGATGGCTTAACTTCTGGTGTTTCAGAAAAAAAAGGAAATACCCAGGCTATCTCCTCCACTAAGTTAAAAACAATGACTAAACAGAAGTTTAGCAACCTAAAAAAAATCAACAAGCACTTCTTAAACAACTCACAGCTTATACCCATTAGCCTGTGGGCAGAATTATACAAAATGAGCAAACAGAAGACCACCTACTAGAGGTTAAAAGGGTTAATGACTGTGCAAAAAGAAAAATTAAAAACAGTGGAAAAGGGGAGGGACATCTCCTTTAAACTAGCACAGAAATAAACCTAGGAAATCCTATCCCTTCTGCACTTGAATAGCTCTTCAAAATGCTATCTTTTCTATTTGCCATTCCCTCCACCTTGGTTCTACTTCCTAAATTGATCCAGACCAAACACAGAGACAACAAAGACAGGTAATTTACATATCACAAAACCAAGGAAATGCCAATTATGTCCAACAAAACACAGAAAGTGTTCAAAGTTACATTTTATCCATATGTTAGAGACTGCATAAGTTCCTAAAGATGAGTATTACATTGAACTACAGAGGAGAGAAAGGTTTAATTCTGAAGTACAGGAGGGACCAGCATGCTGATACACATGTATTCCCATCCCCCCCACAGCCCCCAAAGTACTGGTTCCCTCTCCTAAATCTGGTTCAGACACAAAATGAATCTGTTGATGGCAATACTTCAGCTGCCAAAGTCTAATGCTGACTGCTGTTCTCTTTAACAGCTTAAGCAGCAGTGAAACAGGACTTCCCATCACTTCCACCAGCAGTGCAGCAAGTCATGTCTCTCACAGCAAGCAGCCAGTTATCAAATACTTTAAAAAGGAGAGTAAGGGGAGCTACCCAATGAGCAAAAAATAGTGCAACTCACTGAAGAGATCTTCTGATATCTTACAAGTTGGTGGCATTGTAAAAGCTGGAGGGCTGATGCATCCTTTTTGCTTTGACCCCTCTCTAACAAATGTGCCTGTAATTTTTCTTAGCAGCAACAATAATGAATACTGGCAAGTTTCACAGCAAACTCTGCAGTCTACCTAACCTTCATTCTCTCCCATACTCTTTAAAATTCTGTCTTTTTCCCCAGCCATAACCCCTCCTTTTCCTTTCCTTCTCCTCTCTGTTTTATGCTTCACCTCAATGTTCTTTCCATATTTCTGGCAAATTTTCTTTTCAGATTTTAGAACTGCAGAATATAATAAAGTAGCACTGGTTCCTTTGCAAATTTTACAAAAAGCAAGCAGTAAGAAAATAGCATTGAAGTAAGAAAAAAAAACCCTGTAAAAAGCATAGGTAATACCCTCAGATGAGTGCAAAATTGTCTACTTTATTAAGTTTCAAATTATGCAGAATTTATTCATTTTATGGTATACTTTGCTGGATGAGAAAAATCTCCTCTGAAATGGAATTTTTAGCATTTCTTAGCTTTCCAAATCACTATATCCTATTGTCAATAAAATGCTGCATATGCTGATTCTTTAAGGAGGTCAAAAGCAGGAAGGTACATACACCCATCTATGAATTTCCATCCAAACCAACTGAGAACAACCTTGAGATTACTGTTTTCCGTTTTAACCAAGCAGAGATTGTAGAGAAGTAGTTTGCATTCATTATATGGGATTTCTTTCCATACTCACAAGGTAGTTATAAACTACAAATCTGACTGAAGCCTAGTTTCCAAACTGAAAAATGACAAGAGGATTTCAAACATTTGAGGAAAAGGGAGGAGAAGTAAGTCAACTAAGTAGTAACTGTGGCTGAATACACTTGCTATGATCTCATGCACGTTCTTCACAACACACTGATAACTGTGATTAAAATCAATGACTTGGCACACCAAAGTATTACCATCAAGGTTTTCTTTTTTTTCCCCGAAAAACAAGGTAATTGCTTCATACAATAAATATATGCCAGGAGAAAAAGCTGGAATCTAGAGAGAACATTTTAAAAATTTGAATTTTATAAATTCAGTCTTCCACACGAAGACTTAAATTTATGAACCTATCCAATAACCTCAGGAAGAAAGGTTAGGATCTATCAAGATAGCTCTTATTCCCCAAGCCAACCCCTGCAACTGAGAACTGATAGTCTCCAGGGAAACCAAAATCCTCTTGGCAGGTCATGCCTGTATGTATTTTATACATAACACTTTGCATTATATATATGGAAAAGGACAGACAGCTTTAGAAATGCTTGAAGGCTTTATTCAAATATTACCTGCTGCTTTCCGTTTCTTGTCATTTTACATCGCCAGTGCTTCACATGCATTCTCCCCCTCTGTTCCAAGAGATGGTTTAGACTTTCTTATAAAATCTTATTTAGAATGATACTGTGTGCCAAGTTGGCTTGGTTTTTTTAAAATCTAGAAAGGGATTTTTCCTAATCCTGTCTCTAAAGTTCATATATTACCGTGTTTCAGATGTTCTCATTTCTTGACTGTATCAATGATATTTCTTTTCTTCAAAAGGCAGTCAAAGATATAAAGCACTTAATATTTTAAATTAGATTAAGTATCCTAGTGACCTTCATCTTTCTATCTTTTTTCTAGCTTGAAATATTATATATTTTAGATAAAGAGAAGATACTTCCAAATGATACATGTTTTTCATTTGGAAGATAATATATAGTGTAACTTCTCACTATTCTTTTGGTCTCTATTAAATCAAAATCCCCTATTTAGAAAATGCTGTGATTTTTCACAGATGTCTGTTAAATTGTTTTCAGCTTTACTGACAAAACTAAATAAATATTAAAGTAGCCAGAAATGTAACACAGGTTGTATAACCAGACAAGCAGTGTTAGTTGTGTTACTTGAAGATATACTCTCAATTATATTTTGGCCCCAGGTTTAGTCATTTTTGAAAAGAAAGTTGGGTAAGAGGATGTTACATGATTAAATAAGTATTAATTCAGTATAAACAGGAGATATTCAGGGGCAGGTAAATTAATTTCAGAGGAAAGAGCTTATAATGCATTTGGATTTTTTATAAACACATTATCCCACAGTAATTTTAAGATGAACACTTCTGTGGACACAAGACTCAGAACACAACAGCCTGTTAGATTATAAACAGAGTCAAAACTGAGCTATTTAACTCCATGAAAATTTCCAGGAAAACACCAAATTTTAAAAAGGAACACAAGCAAATTAGATCTGGCTTACTTTCCAATTGGTAGGCCTGCTTGGGGAACTGCAATGAAAAAACAAATGGAAAATATCAATGAAAAACCAAATGGAAAATATTCTACAGTATTTACTATTCCTCTCAGCTCTCCTGCACCACACTTTAATTTTTTTTTTTGAGTATTGATAATGAGAATATATTCACAGCACTGTTAATTGTAAGAATACCTTTGTCAGGGTATCTGAAGAGTCTGTGTCTACAAAAGCAAGGTCAATATTTTACTGTCCCAGCAGACCTCATGTCACCCTCATGAGACTTGCCCTCAGTGCCACTGGTGAGCTCTACTGGGACATTTCAGCTACCCCACAGCACCAAAGGGAGCCATCCAGCTGGAACTGAAGCTGTTCTGGTATTTGCAGCAAAATTTGCAGGTCTGAATCCTTGTTATTCAAAGTCATCACAGGAAACCCACGGCAGACTTAACAGGCAAAGGTTTGCAGGGGAAATTCAAAAATACAGGGTAGCAGTAATCTCTATCAAGCAAATTCCCAATGGTTCCTGATTAATTTGGCATGTGGAAGAGTCATGTATCACCCCATTGATGATTTTTAGAGTGACCAGATAAACTAATTCCAGAATATATAAAATTAGAACCACCAAATGGATGGATTATTTTGCAACGAATTAGGCAAGTGTTAAATGAGGTGAGAGGTTCCAAAGAGGACCTACTTTCCTGTCCATACGTTTGTGGATTTGCTGACTCTGTAAGTACACAAGGGTGATCAAAGATCTGATTAAGATCAGTACAAGATAAAATATTTCTCCCTGACTTTTTGCTACCTGTGCTATTATACAAATTCTCTCAAATACTCAAGTTTTTCTCCATTAAGTAATGGAGAGTGATTCCTGCTAAGGAAGCTTTTGTTCTTCAACCTTGCTGCCACAGCCTCAAATGTTCCTTTGTTTTTTTTTTTTTCTTCCCACCTCTTGGATTCCTCAAACTGATGAGAAACACCAATTATGTGGCTACACTGGAGCAATGCATGAGCTCACTGGCCAGTGAGCTGCCAGTGCACATCTTGGTTCTCCTTGCCTTTCCCTGATTATTAATAGAGGTCTCAGTCTTCTGCCCAACTGCCAGTTTCCACAGCTCTAGGAGCAGCCTAAATTTTTCACAAATTGCTTTGAAATTGTGTGGTTATAATTATTTGGAGGAATGAGACAGACAGACTGTGAGCCTTTTTTAACTCTCGTTTCCCTAGGAAACCGGTTCAGAAACAAAACAGAAAATTCATCACACTACCACCTACAAACCCTCTGAAAAAAAAAAATTCCTTCAAAAATAAAGACCTCAAAAGAAAATCCTGCAAAAGGTATTATGGGATATTGCCTTCTGTAACACCTCTAACAGTGTATTTAACAGTGATAAGGCTTTCACAGAATATTGAAAACTACTAGCAAGCAATAGTTCACCACTGGCACCTAAAAGCAGTATGTCACTGCCAAACACACCACATCACTTCAACTTGGCAAGAATGCTTGATAGAAAGCCAAAGAGTAGTGGAAAAGGCTGTTAAAAGTTAACAAAGCACTTCCCAAAAGTACTGTTTTGTTTTTTTAGGCAAGTCTGCTAGAGCATGGGTGATGGATTTACTAAAGAAAAAAGCTTTTCTTGGCAAAATCCTGCTTTTTTTACTTAGAGCAAATTTTCCTGTCACACTGCAGAATTTGAACTCCTACTCCCTCGTTTCAGAAAAATGTGGCCAGTTTCTGTTTTCAAGTGAAGAATTTCCACACAGTGATACTGATAGCAAGGAAATCCATTGCTTAATAAGGGTCATGGGAAAATGGCCACAAATTCAAGCATCATTACAATGGAACAGGCATAGCAAATTATATTTTTTTCAGTTTATTTTTTTAAGTTTGCAATAAAATGGTTGTTCTTGCAATTTTGTTTGCAAACAGTACCAGAATATTTCTCCAAAAGTTTATGAGAAGGCATTGTTTTACCCTTATTTCTCAGAGTCGTTCTGTCAGAAAAAGTGCTGCAACTACAATATTTATTGGAAATTAAAAGGAAAGATGCAGAGAAACCTTATCTTCAAAGCTGCTAAGGAACAAATTAATGAGGTAAATATAATCTAATATCAAAGTAGTAAGTATATGCAATAAAGATGTAACAGATGTCCTGTCCAACAGGGACAGAATACTTTCATGGTATGAAGGTGGTAATTAAAAAGCATTACACAGTCTTAAGATCTAAGACTTCCCTTACCCCTTGGATAGGATCTCTTTTGGGTTAGTAACATCAAAAATTAGTTTCTTAACTGCACATTCTTACTGATTAAATAATAGAATACAGAGGCAAATGAGCAGGTCACTTTCACCATTCTATTGACAAGGAATAGAAAATAACCTTTACAGGTGGCACAGTGCAGTGTGACAATGCATATTCACAGTTTCCATACAACAGAACTGCAGGCTGTTATTCCTGTCAGCTCCTCCTTGCACAGACAATACCTCAGAAGCAAACCTGGGGAAAAGTGTAAAGCACAGTGCCTCTGTGCCCTGGCTAATATTGTCTTCTTGCTGCTCCTGATAAAGCAACCCAAAGAGAGGCCACAGGCAGCTGCACGTGGCTCTAACTTCTAATCATATGACAGCCCATGTCAAAGTCGCTTTCACTTCTCCCCAGTCCTAAGTGGATTCTGCAAAATAGAATTTCTAACTTCTCTTATGTCAAAAAAGGTCAGACCTGCTACTGGCTAATAATGAAATATCAGTGATAAAGTAGTCTGAGCTTCCACCAATGTTTCTGGAAGGGTACTCTGAAAGTATCTGTTGATGAGAAGACCAATTTTTCACAAAAATTTACTATAATAAAAAAAAACAAACTAAACAAACAACGACAACAAGTAGTGCAAGAGTGCAGCTTAACAACGAAATGTTACAATTAAAACGTGTTGTATTCATTGAACATGTGGTGAAGAACAATGAAAATAATCCCACAAAATATGTCCAATTTTATCTATTTGATTACTTGAAAGGCTTCATCAAGGCATTCAACCCAGCTGGAAAAATAGGGTAGATGGACTGCAAAGAAAGACAGATGCTGCATCTGAGCTGAGCATTCCTAAGTAAATAAACAACAAAACCAAAACAAAACAAAAAAAAGGCAATTCTGACACAGTTCCAAACTTTATGAAACAATAACTTAACAAAAGACCATTTATTCTGTCACTCTCTTTTTGTTCTTTTGTTCTGTGATTTGAGACAGAAGTAGATGCTAATTTTTTTTTGCTTACTAGTAATCTGTACAATAACTGCTTGTGAATTAACCCATGCAATTTTGGACTATTTGTCAATTCTTTTACCAGTTGTTATTAAGAAATTCAGGAAACAATTGTTCAAATAGAAGAACACCACAAAGGGCTTAGCAAATGAGGAACTACAGCAGTAGACTGCTGTTTATTTATACTTCACGAGTAACCATGTCCTGGCTTATCTCTCACTTTCTCAAAAATTCCACCTGTTTATTTGTAAACCTCATACCTCATTCTCTTTCAGATTTAAGGCCTTTTATCAATTCATTTGGAAACGTGTGGCACCTTTAGGACTTCTCACATCCTTGATGTCTTTAATTTTTTATGTGCCACATCGTACACAAAAGTCTCTGTATTCTCAGACTGAGATGAACTCTTTCAACTGATGACTGTTTAACAGAGACAGATAATATTTTTGCAGTTCTTAACTCACCTGATGACTGTCAAGCTTGTCTTTCGTGGGCTGATCAAGAGCTGCAGCTCACAGCAAAGGCTTAATGAGATTCTCTTTCCCTTGAAAGGACTGTTTCTTACAAGAAGAATCTGTAGCTAATCACTGCAAGTCTCAAGTTGAGAGGATGATTATTTGGTGGGGAGACAGAAGCTGCAAGTTCTGCACAGTTCAACTAAAGAAGCTTCATTTATATGAAATAAGCAGGTTTTGCAAAAACCAGTTGGCTGGGAAGCCTTAAGCTTGCAGTTCCTGTGCAAGACCTTATCACAGTCCATGGGTTACCACGTATCAGGAAGAGCCACACCACTTCACTACAGCAGCTGCTGAGCAAGCATCAGACTCAGCCAAAACTTCTCACACGCCACCTCATATCTTGGAAACTCCCCTGCTTTTCCTAAGATTATCACACAGTATAGTGTGTCACAAATATCAAGTAATTTGTAAAACCATTACTGTACACAAACCAAGAGTATGCTGGGTGTGCAAGTTGTTTTACAGAAAGCAGGCTGCAATTTCATGTAGTAATTGTGTCACTTCTCAGTCCAGGAAATTACACACTTGTATGACTGCAGTATGATAAAACCAAGTCACTGAGACTGTTTAAAACATGGGACAAAAATATGCAACACGTGCCAGGGTTTTGCCAAGATAGTTGAACAAGTGCCAAAGGAGCTAGCTGGGGAACTGGAAGCAAGACTAGCACAGAGTTTGGCAAATGCTAATAAGTTCTTGTCCTCTACAGAAGCAATGAACATATTTTCAGGCTGCCTCATCGCTTAAAGAGAAGGCCACAATCTGGAGGCCTGGATCAATCTTTATCAGCTTTGTAATATGTTATGGCTGCAAGACAGTAATGATCAAATGGTATTTCACCAAGTGACTACACTGAAGAGTTCTGACAAAAAAAACTAGCCATGAACCAGCAGGCATCCAGAATACAGCACTGAACTGACACCTATGGCAAAAAGGTGTTTTATACCAGGCCCAGTGTGAGATGTTTGCTTGGCAGTATATTTACATCTTCTACAGACTTACTGGGCTGTCACCAGTGCACACACACACAGGCACTGGAAAACAAAACAGTACAAAAGGCCTGAAGCAGATAAAGCACCTTCACAGGCATAGGATCAATGCCTCTCTATATACCAAGTCAAGGTAAAGAAAATGCAGGTGAGGCTTTCGCACACAAAACCCATGCAAATGCTGTGAGAACACTAACCTGGAGAACAGTTGAGATTGAGACAATAATTAAGGTTTGCAAACTACATTATTTTGCTGAGTACAATATTCACAACCTTAATTAAAACTGCAGTCACAATTATGCTTGTTGCTAAAGCAACAATTCTACGCATTTACAGAACAGGGCAAAGAAAGTGAGAAATTGTGCAGTTTCCATGATAGATTAAAACTATGTAAATGTTCTCAGGTTATTCTCCAAACAAAATTTAAATTGACTGTTGATTTTTTCTAGAAATGACAGCATTTTAAGGTTTAAAGTAAGCTTTCCCCTGTTCAGTAATGAAATAAGTCTTAACACACTCAGAGGACGTTTTTCCTGTCACTGAGATTCAAAAGAAGGAAAAAAATAAAAAAGAAGTTATCATGAAAGACCCAAAGGGATCTGAATCCAGAAATGTAAGTTGTCTTCTTCAGTAAAAGACCATGTGCCTGCCCATGCATGATAGGATGGGTTTTATTTAAGCAGAACTTGATAGCAAATCTTGTCAGAGTGACAGCCGCAGTCCCTGCCGGGCTTCATTGATACAACACAACAAAAAGGCATCCCTCTGGCACTGGAAAGCTCCCAGAATACTGAAAGCTCATGCAAGGCCGTGTCTTCTCTTCCTGCTCAACATGTCAAATGCTATCCGTCCTCCTCCATTTCTACAGTCACTCACGACCCCTCAAATTCTTTTAGTTTGTGTTCAACTACTCTTCTCCCTTGATATTCTTGCCCTATTTCATCTGCTCTATTTTCTCCTCATGCCCACTCCTTTCTGAAGACCCTTTCTCCTCTCTCCACCATGCATGAGTGCTCATATCAAGGGAGCAGGGCATAGTAAGTGTCAAGCTAACACCTCCCTCTTAGGCTTCCAGACACAGTGAGGTGCTGCTGTGAAATCCCTTCCCCGTCCAAACACAGGAGAACAGAGCAATGGCATTACACACAATGTTTGGAGGGATCTCCATGTCCACAACCCACAACTGGTCCAGCCCAGGGTGGCTCTACCTTTTTGGAAGACATAGGTGGCAGAGGCCTCAGGGCAGTGCCCTTTCCTACTGCACTCATGAAAAGCCAACTGGTCCCATACCCCCTTAGGGGAACAGCAGCACCAACGTGTTCCTGCTCCTGGAACTCTTCTCAGCTCTGTGTGTGATCTGCTGCACAGACAGCCAGAGCATGGAGGCCTCATTTTGTACCAGGGAGGTGGTACATTCAGTGGAAGTATATTGGAAGATTTGCTTTATTCCCCATTTCAACAATTCAATGCTATTGAATTGTTGCTATTCAGTGGAAGGATGTTGGAAGATTTGCTTTTATTCCCCCAATTTCAACACGCAGCCCACAGACAGGGTGCATACCTCTCACATTCTCTCCATGACTGGAGGTGCAATGCTAGGCACCAAAGCTGAGTTAAATTTTGTTCCAGTTAATTCTCTGGTCATGCTGGTCCCTGGGGGAATGTTTCTGGTGCAGGCCATATCAGCAGCCCATCATCCTTTTTCCTTGCCTTTGTCCCTGCTCCTGGAGTTCCAGATCCCACTTTCCCTCCAGGTTTTTCTTACCACTTTGCTTGTAACTTTGGGCCACATTCATCTTGTCTGACAATAAAGTTAGCCAATATGTTACTTGAACCCTTTCTCTGCCCCACTGCTGTTTAGCTGCAGCTGTGCCTTCCACTCCACTTCTTCAGTGGAGAATCCCAAAGTGTCTGTGTTGTCTGGGGCACAGCAGCAGGAATGCTATGGCACAGAGCCTGGGCTAGGGATGTTATAGCTCATCACAAGGCTGACAGATATCTTGACTGCTGGGTTTTTTTGGGTTTTTTTTTTGGGGGGGTTTTTTGGGGTTTTTTTTTGGGGGGGGGGTTTTGTGGGAAAGAGTGTGGAGGCAGTTTCTAGGATTGAAGGATTCTGGCTGTGAAGACCCTTTGGAGCTTCATACGAGCTGACATGTCAGCTGAGTGTTGACAGCCTATCAAGCAGCTGACAGGGCACGGTCCTCTGAACGGGATGCTTCAGCCAAAAGCCTAGGAAGAGGACTGGCAGGCCATTTCCTCTGTAAGCTGAAAGAAAAGCAGGGAAGGAACAGATGCTTCCCAGGGAGAAATACATGTTTGCTTGTTGAGAATAGGGGGGAGATGATCTCCATACTGCAGGACCTGATCAGAATGTACTACTCCCCTTCCTTCTCCTTTATCTCCTCTCTACAAGCTAGGGGAGCAGAAGGACAGACTTTCTCACCATTACTTTTGTCAGTTCTCCCTCCTTTATCACTTCTCATAAGAGAAGGGCACAAGTTTCACTCTTACCCCTCCCTTTTCCCACATGGTGTGCTGCTGCTACTTTTCAGCCATGTTTTTCCTCAGCATAAACTCAGTCCCAAGCCTGTAATGATTCCTGAGGGCCACTGAATCAGCAGCCAAAGGTACCTGCCAACAAGGAGAAAAAGTCAAAACAGGCATTCAAAGTCAGGCAAGAGACAAAGTAACTATGCCCATATAAAAGAGATAAACAGCTAAATGCCACCAGGAAAAGACTGGATTCTCCTCTCTTCTAGACACTGAGCTCTGCTGAGCCTCTCTGCAAGAGCAGTGTTTGGAACAGTGTTTGCAGGATGACACTGCAAAGCTGTCCTCCCTCCCCAAACTGCCTAACCACTGACCAACAGGTACTACAATCATGGGACAACACAGGGCAACAGCCACCTGTGAACATAGGTTTGGACTCCCAGAATTTCATCCAACGATGGCAAAGTCACAGCAGTAGCTTGCACAACAACAAAGTCTGACCTACCACACCATCCGCAGTGCGGAGAGGCAAGCACTAACCCTACCCATCCAACTTTGTGTCCCACACCCGTGGTACCTTCCCCAGTGGGTGTAGGGCAGAGCACACAGAAGAGCAAAAACTTGTAAGGTTAAAACACTGTCCATGTCTTCATCCTCAGATAACACTAGGGAGGAAGCAGGAGGCAGCCAGCCCATCTGGAGTGTGCTCACAGAGTAGTTGCCACAGCTGCCAGTGGCAAAAAGAAGTCAAGGGAAGTCATCAAGCAGTAGCTGCACTGGTAGCATGTATGAAAATGCATTAACAGAAAAAACCCAGAACAGACGTAGAACAGAAATCAGACATGCTTCTGAATGTGAAATCTCTTTACAAGTGTCACTTGGGCAGAGCAATGACAAGTACAGTCATAAGTGTGAGACAAGTGCTGGGACAAACCAGCATTTCCTGGAGTAGCCCCCAGAAGGGCTCAAAGCCAGACAGGAGCATTTTGCAGATACCTTTCCTGCAGACTGCTCTGAAACACATGCACTGGGATGTCCAGTGTACGGCAGAACACGTGACTTGTCCAAAGTAAAACCCTCAAACACATTTAATGGGGAGTGTAAACTCCCCAGAAGCAACTGCCACAAGCTGGCTGTCTGCTCCTCTTGCCCTACACTGCTGGCTACACACAATGCACAGCCTGACACCAGCCTGTCCTCAGCCCTGTGGACCCTTGGACATGACCCACCAAGACACTGTTATAGGCTGTGTGAAACAGCTGAATGTTGACACCATTTCCATCAGAACAGAGACTTTTTCTTCTTCACATTGGAACTTGAGGAATATGAATGCAAACATTTTAAAAAATCCTGCACAATCAATGTACATGTTTGGTGCTTTCACTATCTCAAGGTCAAGAGCAGTTGACACTCAAAGTTCCTTTTTTCTCAAAGGGGCTATACTCCACTCAGGATGAACCAATTCTAAACTTTAGTTTGTAGGAGATCTTAGCCAAACAACAATTTATTTTGTAAATATGTTAAGAAGTCCATTACAGTACTGCATAGATTTTGTATATTATATATATTATCTTTTATCTGGATAATGTCAATGAATTTGTAGCAACAAGTTCTTAAAAGACTCAGCAGATTACCACAGCGATGACTCCTAATCACTTCTCTCTCATAATAAAACCATGAGACTTTTACTATTTGAAGTTACTGTGCGATCTCCTGCTCCAGTTAAACACAGGGCAAGTTTTGATTCTGAGAAAACAGAAAAAAAACCTGTGGCTTTAATAATTTCACCATTCCATGAGAAATGCCTGTCTGCCAGCCTTGCAGACTGCCAAATCTGGCTCCCTGGCTCTTGAACAGCATCAGGAGGATGAAAACCACATGAAGATTGGAAAAATGTGCAAGGCCAGAGGCCAAAGAAAAGACACAGCCACTCAGAAAGATCACGTGCAGTTCCTGAGTTGCTGAGAGAAAGAAAAGGTTTCTTAGAAGTTGAGAACTCTTTTTAGACAGTATCTGTACTTTTCCATGATGTGAGTGAATTACAGCATTCATGTAAATGTGATGACGAAATGTACCTCTTGGAAGAGCTCACTAACTACACTAAGAAGAACCCTGAGGTCAGAGTAGATAAAATGAATGACTGAATGGTAAGAATGGAGTATTATAGAATCCAATCTTCATTCTAAGAATGGGTGCAGACTAGAAAGTTAGTAGCCACATGACTATTGTGACACACATTTTTTGACAAAGTATATGTATAAACAGAACATCCTGCAGATATTCCTTTCCTCCCTAGTCCATTTCTGGTTTGCACACACCCATTGTCTAAATACACAAGCAGAGTCCACACAGAAAGCGTGGCTATGACATCACTAGGTGTACTTGGGATTCCATAAAAGCATCTAAACCAAAACTGTTTCCAAGCACAAGTTGAAAACAGAGTTTCAAAACACATCATACTTACACTCTTTAACATATTTGAGATGTTCTAACATACATACCATATTCTATCTAAGGTTTCATCTAGTCTATAATGTATTATTCCAACACAAAATAGTGATGTCACAGTACAGCTGGATCTTGAGGGGACAAGAAATGCCAGCAAACTTTATGCTTTTTCATTTTTGAAATTATGTGAATGGTACAGCTTTTCCGCCGGTATGTGGTTGTTAACCTTTGGGCTAGAATAGTTAATTCATACTACTGACCAGCTTCTTGCTTTGAAGGACATGTTTTATTCCCAGTTCTGTCATAGTCATCACAGGACTTCAGCTAAAGCTCTTTGCACTTTCCGTTCTGGTATAATTAAGTGTAGAAATAAAGCAAAACTTAAGTGATTGAAGACTCATATCCCCAGGAATTACTCCTCTCAATGATATACATATGTCTGTGTACTGCACACCTCACTGATATACTGATACAGAACATACATATATATATATATATATATACACATAGAAGAAAAAGTGAGTGCATGCAGTCTATCATAACAAGGATCTAGATAAAACCAATAATTATGGAAAGCAGAGCTTCCACTTAGAAACTAAAATACATCTCACAGTTGTGCATCCTTATTTAAAAACAGTAAAGTTCAAATCTAATGACTCTTTCCAGCAATTACATTTATGATGTAATTTATGGCATTTATTAAACTCCCAACATATGGAATGCTCCTTTTATGTCAAATTGCAAATTTCCCAAGACACACAAGTGAGTTTTATAAACTGCTACAGCAGGAACATTTCATTTTGCTGTGACTTAAAAGTGGCAAGTCCTGAAGGGTTACTGGAAATTATCTCAGTTGGCTGGAGCAAGCCAAAGCTGTGGATTTGATCCCTGCATGGGCCATTTATTTAAAGAGTTGGACTCAATGATCCTTGGGGGTCCCCTCCAACTCAGAATATTCTGTGATTCTGTATTGCCACAGACTGGAATTCACTTGAAACAGAAAACCAAGCCAAAAAAATTCATTTCTTCATATTTGCATTAACAGAAAGGACAGAAGCTCCGATCCAGCAAAACCCTTATGCTGCTTCTTTAGATCACACACATATAACCAAACTAAACTGAATGAGATATGCACATGGACAAAGCTTTAAAAAAGGGGAAGCATTAGCAGAATCTGGGCTACAAAGCAATAATCCATTGGCCTCTCCTGCTCATCATCTTTCTGCTCTGAACCTGCTAGACATTAATCTGCTCTGAAGGATTGTTTTAGTCAGTTATAGGCAATCTATACACAGTCTGGTTCAAGTTATCACATCTCATAAATAACCTAACAATGTTTTGCCGTGCTAATTTTATTTCATCACTCTTGAGGACTAAATGGTGGTAACAGACCTGGTCAACTTGAAATACAAAACTCAAAAGCTAATTTAATTTATGTTCTTCTGCTTACAGAAATGAAAACAAAATTAAATAACTTTGCCAATGGGGAAATATTTGCTTTTACTAGTCTTAAATCAAATCACACCTGTAAATGCAGAGTTGCAGGTTTTTGTTCTTTTTTCAGTCACCCGGTTTTAGGTTTTTTTTCCCAGCTGAATGGTGAAGTGAAACAGAAAGCAGAAGTCAGGCACAAATACCTGCTTAATGTAAAAATTACTGATAGGAAGAGAAGGTAAGCATTGAAATCAACAAGTACTATGTTCTACAGCAAAAAGAACTTCCTTACCAAAAATGCATACACTTTTTACAGGAAAAATGCTTCTCTGTCCTCTACTTGCACAATTTCCAGTGCATGACACTTCAAATTCTGAATCAGACTTCTTTCCTTCTCCAAGGACAAAACTGAGAGGGCTTCTATTAATTTAAGCCAAAACTGAAATTTAATCTCAAATAAAAGACTTCAGTATGGATATACTCTTAACTATTGATTTTAATATAATAATGCCTCCTATAAAGGCCCACTAGCACATGATTTGTGTCTTGTATTAGGAAAAAAATCAATAAAAATCAAAAGCCCAGCCATAGCAGTTTTAATAATATGGTAGTAAGTGGTTTTTAAGCAGTATAACTGTCTCCAAAACATGATGGTAAAGTATCCATATGCTTGTCAGAACTTGAAAAATATATACACTTTCAAATTTTATATATATATATATATATATATATACATATAAAGACATATATATATATAGACACCCTAAAATGCCTCAAATAAGAAGGTTTCATGTATGTAGCAAATTTATTAAACTAGGAGTACTGTCCTGGTAAAAATACATGTCCTTAGACTACAACAATGACAACATTCAAGCAAAAAAGATGGTGGGAATGTTAGAATGTAATTAATAACCTTACTTTTAAATAATCTGCTTCATGTTGTTTTCTGGGGGTTTTTTAGTTTTTGGGTTTTTTTTTTACTAAAGAGACAAATTCTTGACAATCAGGATAAAAACCATATGTTCACGTATTCACATCATAACTTAAAAACTTCTTTGGGACATGTGAAGTATTGGTATTTTTCATTCCATCAAAACATCTGGATTTTAGTGGTTTTACAGCACAAATAGCTTGTTCAGAGTATAGCCTTTCCCCATTTAAAAAAAATTTATACCCCATTCCATTCTCATCACATGGCTAGCAGATGCTTCATGCCAACTTTATTCAAGGCCAAAACCTATCGTAACTCATCAGGCCAATGAAATACTACAGGAATGTAAAGCAAAACAGAAAAAAACCCCCAATCAAGTCAGTCCAAAAAATTCCCCTAAACTTCAAAAAATTCCACCCTATTCTGAGAAGTAAGGAGTGAAATTACTATCAGATTCCTGTTTTTCTCAGGTCATCATAACCAAAGACGTGAAAGAGAAGAAACAGAGGATGAATAAGTTAGCTTAGTTTCTGTATGATCTGTCTAAGCAAGGACAGTTTTCCAAAATAAGTAGATCAGATAAGAGCAAGGAAGGAATGCAGATTATTGAAATATTTCTCTTTCCAACAAAATACCAAAACAAAACAAACCAGCTTACCCCATAGAGGCTCTGTTGAAAACGTGGTTGCTTAAGACTATTCCATCTGCCAGCACATATCCCCTTGAGATTTGCTCACCAATTGCCTCTATTTCCAATAAAACTTGGAGATAGCAGAGACATAAGATGACCATTCTTCATCCCATTTTTTTATAAGGCAAAGGATGGAAAATAGAAATAATTTTTGACTTTTGGGCAGGGGACACAATCTTTTGTTGTTTCAGGTTTTTTTTATAGTAAAGGCCTGAAGTATTATAGAGTCGACCCTAATTTGTCTCTTCCAGCTTTGTGGCAAAAGGTTTG
The DNA here is from genome assembly GCF_027887145.1 of Ammospiza caudacuta. Taxonomy (NCBI): domain Eukaryota; kingdom Metazoa; phylum Chordata; class Aves; order Passeriformes; family Passerellidae; genus Ammospiza; species Ammospiza caudacuta. Next base: position 36,266,494 of record NC_080593.1, read on the forward strand.
CTGCAACTCTTTTATATTCCTCGGGTTTTTTATTGTTATAAAATTCAATCATTGCAACTAAACACTAGTATTGTCTCTAGGGCAGTGAGAAGACAACTTCCTCTGCACTTCTGACATTTTGCTGAACCAGCAATGAACCACCCAATTCACAAATATAGGAATGTCTTCTTCACAAGTAAAAATGTGTGATGATTTTATCAATTTAATTTAGGTGAAAACAGATGTGGTTTCACCTGAGGAAGAAAAGCAGCCCATAAGCTTTGGACAGTACAGATGACTAAGGATAGAACATAGAATGACACTGTCAAGGGACAACATGGAAGACAGACAAGGATTTCTTGGAAGAGGCCACCTTAACAGAAACAAGATCAGGCTCATAAGCAGATTTGTAACAAGCCAAGCATGCCCACCTCAAGCCTGAAATGTCTTAGCAAAGTACCCCTTACTCTTCAAGTGCCAGTCTACACTAGATAACCCTTTGCTGATAGCAATTTACATGCTTTTTTCAAAAAGTAAAGGACAGTGGCAAATCCAACCACTTTAATTCTGGAGAACCATGCAGATTATCAGGGTTGTGGCACACAATGGAAACTGATGGGCTCTTCATAGTCTGCTTTCCTTGAAAGCTTGGATAGTCTTTCCATAAACACTTCACTTTCAAGTAAATCAGTTTCTAACACTGGGCAACATAAAAATGAAGCTTACACCTGCAGCCTTAAATCTGTCTTTTGCATCTATGCATTATTTACACAGCACTCAAGTAAGTGATCAAACATTGTTTTCCACTGGACATACATCTGCATCAGTGCCAAGCAAGGCAAAAGTTCAGAAAATAATAAAAAAATTTAATAAAGGAGCATATTTTCTTACATTCTTTTAGCTGTGCATGTCAGAAGATAAACAGTAACCAAAGACAGCCAGCAAGCAAAGTTAAGTTTCTAGCTAACGTTCCAGAAAAATGATTTTCAGGACAGTTTTATCCCTGTTTTCAAGAGAGTGATGCTAAGGGAATGAGCATTGCCAGAAGGTCAAGGGAGGTGATGCTGCCTCTGCTCAGCTCTGGAGAGGCCACATCTGCAGTGCTGCATCCAGTTCTGGGCTCCTCAGTACAAGACAGACATGGAGTGTCTGGAGCAGGTCCAGCACACAGCTACAAAGTTGGTCAAGGGTCTGGGGAATCTTTCTTACAACAAAAGGCTGAGCAAGCTGGGCCTGTTCAGCCTCAAGAAGAGGCAACTGAGAGGGGAGCTCATTAATGTGTATAAAATATCTGAAAGGTGGGTGTGAAGAGAATGGAGCCAGGCTCTTCTTTGTGATGCCAACAACTAGGACAAGAGGCAATGGACAGAAGCTGTCACAACAGGAAGTTCCACCTGAATATGAGAAAGAACTTACTTACTGTGCAAGTGACCACACACTGGAATGGATTGCTCACAGAGGTTGTGGAGTCTCCCTCAGTGCAGATTTTCAAAAACCATCTGGACTCCATCATGTGCCATGTGCTCTGGGATGACCCTGCATGATCAGGGAGGTTGGACCAGATGACCCATTGTGGTCCCTTCCAAGCTCACTCAGTGATTCTCTGAGTTCATAAGAGTGTGAGCTGATTTAAAGAAGGTTCTATTTCTCTTCCTGACAATATGCTCTCTTCATTTCAACCAACTCCAGCATTCTTCAGACCCTTCCACAAGACACTGATACAGCAGAGGATAACCAAACAAAATAACCACATACCCTGCCAGATACACGAGTTAAATCAATTCACAGAGCTGATGGGAGGCAAGAGAGAGGAGAGCAGGATTTCCCCACATACAGCTGCAAAAACTTACCAAGAAAACCAGTCAGCCAAAGAGAACTTTAAACATAAGCCACATTCTGGAACTCATCTCTCATTATCTGGGTATCAAAATTGCAAATACACGCAGTTCTAAACTGCAAATATGACCAGTATCCACCTTTATGTCTCAAGTCAACAAGAGCTGCTTTTGGAACACAGGAAGAAATGCTAAGAACTTGGAAAACTTCTGGCAGCAACCTGTGAATTAGCTCCCACCTGCAACATGCAGATAATCACCTCCTTCTCACCATTAAGATTAAATAATTGTGAGAGATATAGTTATCAGAGCAATCATTGCAATAGAAAAGCTCCAGAGAAAAATGAGTACCTGTCTGCACTTCCAGGCTCACTAGCTTTGTAAACAAGGCCTAGCACAAGAATATAATAAAATACTCTGTAACCACTCATAATTTAACATGGCTTATTCTAAAAACCCAGTGAAGGAGAAAACCTGTGGAAAAAATGATGTCATGATACATACACACACTGGAAGGGCTAAAGTAGATTCACGGAAGATAGACTTCACAATCCAAATGGTTTTTTTTACACCTCTAGGAGCATTTCATTCTTAGAAGTCTCCAAATCCACACAGATAGAGGTGAAACACTCACTGTTAACTCTGTTTATCTGCAGAGGTTATTTCTCAGCAAAAACATAAATGAACCAGTGATGATGCAAAAAGGCTGGAATGTCATAACACCACGTAGTGCAACACGAGCCTTCACACAGCCAATGACTAGAACAGGGAGGGAACTGCCAATCCTGAGAGCACACAGTCATAAGTGGTAACTAAGGAAAAAGAGCAGGAACAATACTCTATCCCCCCACATCTGCCTATCTGCTGACATCTTCAGAGACTGGAGTGATGGGGATACAACATGTCAAAGCAGAACTCAGCAGAGCTGAAGAGCTTATGCTATTTGGCAAGCCCAAGAATCTGATAGAAGTGCTTCTACTAACAGTCTCCTTAAAGCCATGCCTCCTAAAATGTATTGTAACAATCTATGATGAGTAAGAAAAACATATACAAGTATGCTTTACAATGAACCTATGTATTTAATCAGACTTAGAAAGCCTGGGTTTAACTTTTTCTCTTTTTACCAGACATCCTCTGTGCCTGAAGCAAGCCACATTGCTACCACAAGTACTGATTCTTCCTCCACAGTGTCAAAGATGAGACTTCATGAGAGAACAGGATAATGCACATGCTAAAGCTTGAGAGGCACTCAGACAGAACAGTGATGAACATTCCAGAAAAGCCCAGAGAAGTGTGTCCTCAATATTAATTCATTTTTGCTAATGACACAACTTGCAATACATCTCAGTAAAAGCTGTCAAACTATCAAAGGACATAAACAGTTCACTTTGAAATAAAAACACATAAATGTCGAAACAACTGCAATACATAAACATGAAAAAAATTCCTCTCCCATTTGCTTGGTGCTCTCAATAACAGCAGTGCATCCCAATTAGTGTATCAAAAAACATAAGAGAACACAAATACAGAAGACAGGCACTCAAAGTCTGCAAAGACAAAACTTCTCGACTCTCACAACTGCCTGCAAGAGCACAGTCCTGTCCAATCACCTGTGCTAAACCTCCACCTTCTTCAAACCCAAGTTTGCTTGCAGCAGTTTTAAGACCCAGCCAATTCCCACTGCTCTGGGCTGACACACTGAGCTGCACGAGGTGTCTCATCAAGTGACAACCAGCAGCTCTGTCTCACACCACGAGAGACTTGAGGCTCCAGCTTCTCCTTTGACCTGACTTGCAAAACAAGAGAAGTTGCAGCACACTGCAGGGCACAGAGGCTCTACCGGGCGTCCTGCCAGCCAGCTCTAGCAGATTTTGGTACTGTGGTGTTTTATATATAGCAAGAAGCAGGTCCCAAACTTCTGCTCAAGCTTCAGATTCCCAAATGGTGTGAGGAGTAATTGCTTGTAGAACAGCTAATTCTGAAGTGAAAGAGGGCACAGGCAATGGTGTGAGCAACACTGTCAGAGATGCCTGACGTCAATCAGCAAGGAAAAACCCAGAATATCTGTGGATTGCCACAAGAATTAAAACCAGACTACTTCAACTGAAGAAAAAAACAAACGTAAAAAACGCATGAGATTGAATCTTCACCCCTTTGCTGATATTTTAGGTCTTCAGTGTCTCCCACTATCCTGTTTCCACCTACATGGGTGCACCTGTAAGTATCTATAACCAAACCAGAGTTATTTATGGCAAGCTATCAAAACTGAAGACACTAACTACAGCCTCTCAAAATACCTCTCACAGAGCCCAGAGGGCACAAGGGGAGCAAGGAAAATGAGCAATAAAGCATATAACCTTGCAGACCTGAACTGCTTACCATATGAAAATTGGATAAAATGCAAATCAAAGAAATAAAATGTCCACATCAGAGTAAAAACACAAACAAAAAAAAAAATCAAAGAAAACAAACCAAATAATGGGGGAAGGGTAAAAGAACCTAAAATCTGAAAACCTGTAACTAGCTATAAGGCTAAAAATTCACACAGAATTCTCACTAAGATCTCTGCATGGAAGCATTATGACTGAAGAAAAGGCATTTACGTAAAGAAATTGAAGACACTGTAAGAACTTAACAACTATTTAAAAAACATTACGGACCAATTAACATACCTACTTGAATAGAGAAAAAAAATCTAAAGAAAAATATTATGTACTTACTATCATTTAGTGTTGTGAAGTCCAAGAATCGATATTCATAGCAAACATCTATTTTGGTTTCTACCTGGGGCCTCTTCAAAGTTGAATAGATATTACCAGGTCGTTTTTCATCATGCTTCTCTAATTTGTTCAATCCACAACCCATTTCAGCAGTTCCTGATACAAAGAGGTAGGGAAAATGCATAAGCATGATTAACTTTGAGGTTTTTCCTTCTGGTTTCATGTCCCACACTAGTATTTTTAATTTTTAAATGCAAGCTGCCTACAAACTACATAAAATCATGTAATCAAATAAACACTCAGACTGAAGAATATACTACTCATATCTACCCTCAGGCATACTATTATTTTATTGGAAAATTGACAGTTTAATGTATGTATTTTGCAACTTTCAAATGTATTCAATGGTACATTCTGGAAGACACACATTCCATTATAAAAAGTAGCTGAAAATGCAAAATAACTTGCTAATATTAAGGCTGTCAACCTAGTAACAACTTCTATACATGCAGTTACTAAGAGAGCATCTAGTATTAACTTTTACACAGATCCCTGTAATATTCAAATTACTATCTAGCCTTGTAATTTAATGTAAAAAGCGAGTTCTCTCTGCAGAGAACTACCTGCATTTACAGAATAACCTCACTTCCTCCCACCTCATTTTTTTAGGAGATAATGGCACTTTACAAGCCTACCTTCAAAACAGAAGAGGCACCTGGCCACAGAACTGCATTAGATAAATCTAGTTCTCTTTAATAAGCTGCCAGCCCACAACATGTTAAAGGATTATTCCTGACAACCATTCCTGCTACACATTAAATGTTTCTCAATATCCTGCACATTATAGCTCATCTGGGTATGAAAGAATGGAAGAATTACTTGCTGAAAACATTCAGGTGATCCAAACCCTCAAATTCCTCTCAACAACACTGGTGGGGCTCAGACAAATTATTTCAACCAGCATCAAGTACAAAAATCAAAAGTGTGAAGATACGTCAGGTAGGCACCTGAGGTTTTTCATCACAACCCACCTAACATCCTGCCACCGCCTACACAGATAAAGTCATGCTCTGAGAACAGGGAGGGAAATGCAGAATAAGCCCCCAGTAACAGAAAGTGGCTCCCACAGGCCCCCCCAGATGCTCCAAGGCATGGGATCCATGGAGTGTGAACACACTGCATGGAGCACCAGGAAGGTCAGTGCCACAGCCCCCTGCCAGCTGTGGTACACAGCAGTGAGCACCTGAGAGAGCTCAGGCACAGATCAGAGCTGCCTTTACCTTGACATTCAGAAACCTAAAGCAGAGAATGAAAACCTTGCTCAGGTTCACCGTCTCCAAAGAGCTGCTCGTCAGCTTATGCCACAGCTCCATCCCCCAAGAGTTTACAAAGTTAGGCAAATATACAGCCCCAAGGTATTTGGAAACCACTTGCAGAAAATTACCTACATTTTTATTTATACTGTGGTTTAACTTTTATAAATTTTGTTCCTTCCTCATACTTCCTTGCAAAATCATTCTTATTAATAGTTCCCAAATCTCTTGCTGTATTTTGCTATGATAAATGCATTCTGCCTTTTCTGCCATTTCCTAGACAGGATCTGTGGTCCCTTCATCACCCCACTCACTCTCATTTGCATCACTTCTCATTTCTCTACATGAACACAGGTGGCCATATGCTCAAAATGAGATCTTAACAAGGCTGATGAAAATAACATTCATGCTTCCCTGTCTCTAGTGCAAATAATACACCTACTGCACCTAAAATCATCATTCACAGCTGAATCATCACATTCACAGTTTACTGTCAACTTCCTAGCAGACAAAGAATCTGTTTCTCCTTATTTTTATCCAACATAACTAACTGAGAAGTTTCCAGCTCATCTCTCATAACTTTTTTCTATTCCTTTGTGCTTCTAGTGCTCAGTAATAGCCTCACCCCATTCTCCAGCACCCCTGGAAGACAGAGCTGAAAGTTTTTCAGGGCTCAGCAATACCACCCACTTCTTATCATGTGCAAAGTCCATAAATGCACACCTACACCTTCCTGCAAAGTCTCTAATAAATACATCAAAATAGGACTGAACAACACATCAAACTTGAAAAAAGTAACACAGTAAATATTTGATCACACAGAACCAGGAAGCAGAAAAAACATTTGCTACAAAGACCTCTAGCATTGAGAAAACAGGCTGATGTGATGATATTTGTATTCCTGAAGTCTCAATATTTGGTGGATTCATCCAGCAGAAAACAACTTTCCCTGATTATTTTGAAGGAAAGGTAAAAACTACTTTAACAATTGCTATCAATGAAATCGAGGTTTGCAGACTCAATTTTTTTAATTTGGAATTTAAAGTTAAAAATCCTCATGATCTTTTTATGCTCCCAAAGTGATACTTTCCACCTTTTTTTTTTGTAATGACAACTATTACCATTAAAAGATTATTCTTTCATTTACACAGCAGTTTCTTCTTTTGCCTGTGCAGTTTATTTGCTTCAGTCTAAAATGTTGTTTATTTTAATACATAAACATGTGTTGCATATTAATGAGCCTAACAAGACACCAGGTATTTTTCCATGAGCTATAATGGAACACATCTAGCAGCATACTTGTGCTAAGGATGAATTAAAATAGTAATAAGTGTTAGCAAGTGTACTCAATTTCTTGTTTCAGCGATTGCCCAGTAATTCTTACACATCATAAGTACACAGGGTTTTGTAAGGAAAAAAATTTCATTTCAGAGGTCATTCTGCTGCAGTGCCTGCAACCTTTAGTTGTACAAATAACAAATAGTCTGAAATCCACAGGACTCTTAGACAGTGATGGCTGCAGAAGGAGGCCTTGGGGACTCTGCATTTCACATCACACAGTGTTTTGCATTCTTTCCCAAACTGGGGTGAAAGTACTAAAAAATAAAAGCCTGCACTTCCAGCAGCAGCCAGAGACACTCTCCTGTGCCTCTCCAGCAAACATTTTCTCAGCCCTTTGGAGAAAAACTCCTCCACCCTCACTACCCATGTGAGCAATGACCCCTGCAAACAGACAGCCACAAGTCATTCAGCATGAGCTACCTGCCCACCTGGGAATGGACTGAAAACACACTTTTTTTTACTAATTCCCTGAGTCACTGCTTCCTAGAAGACTGATTTTCACCTTTGTGCTGTTTAGCTAAAACATCAAACAGTATCCTTGAGGATAAAGGCTTCCTCACATTTCGCTAAGTATAGGCAGTTGTGTTACTTAAAGCAGGCATATGGAAAAGGATGATGAAAAAGGATGCTTTCACCTGAAAAAAATGAGGGATCAGAGGACAAAAATTAGGTTTCACAACATCAAAATCTTTTCCACAGTAATTAGAATACAAGTGCTACACCAGTAGAAAACAAATCTTCAAAAATTAAGTTCCTATTTTAATAGAGGACTTTAAGTATGAAAATAATCCCACAGAGGTAGGAATTCTTAAAAGTTTTCTCAAATATACTGATGATATGTGCATGACAAGTCAACACTCAATCACCAAATTCTGCTCAAAGTTATCCCACAAATGTCCTTCTGGGACAGCTTGCTTTATAACCTTTCAATGGCTTTTAACATCAGTTTTTAACAGTTATTACCTTCTTCCTTTCATTCACAGCAAAGTTAGTGCTGTTTAGTCTTTCCACCATCATCTGAAAGTATCTCCTTGCTTTTCACTTACAAATCTACTTGTCAACAGGACATTATTCACCTTCTTCATTTTCTACATTGCAGTTATCAAAGAGTGCTGTAAGAAATGTTCATCACTGCTGCATGCATTCCAAGTAATCTAAACTCACTCCCATGCACATTATCAGGTGTATTAGTTTGCTATAAGACACACTTAAGGTTACTGTACTACATACACTTATCCTGTCTTTCTATACCTGCATGTGAATTCCACTTTTATTCATATTAAACCAAAATATTATCACTAATATTCACTTTTTAGCAAGTTGAAAAACAATCCTTCAAAGACACTGCCAAATATTCAAATTCTTTTTGCTCTGCAGTAGGTTCTAAGATAAACATTTTCTTTTTCATTAATGCAGAAATTAATTATCAACTCAGAAGTTCTATACTTAGAAAAAAAACCTTGGAAAAGTAACATTTAATGAAGAACATTAACCCCTAAAATTATGATTTAGCTATGGGCTTTTACAATTACATATGCCAGAAAAACTAATTCTGTCCACAAACTCACTTAGATTGCAAATTAATCTTACATGTGCTCTATGATCTTGTTGATCTCAAACTGTTCATGTGTTCAGCCACATGATGATAAAACCAGAACTGAAACCCAAATCTCACAACAGATTGGGCTTTTTTAGTCTGCATCTTCACTTTAACTCTGCAAAGCATCAAGAATAGAAGATATGCTCAGTTGCAGAACAACAGCTAAGCCTGTAGTCAATTAATTCCTTAGTTCCTCTTGTGAAGGCCAGCAAAGGCCTTCACTGGTTAGGAAAGGAGCAGCTTGCTTCTGCAAACAATGCAAAATCTAACCCAGGATTTGAACATCCCAAACAAACTCCCAACTCACAAGCTGCAGAACAAACCTCTTGCTGCCACCTCCTCCTCCCCAGTAGGGTCCTGCATTGTGTATTTTAGGAGCAGAGGAGCTCTGGGGAGCATCTGAAGGTGCAGGTGCTGTACCTGGTGAAACCCATCCCAGCATGTCAAATGACCTGACCCTGAATGCTCCTCAGTATAAGTTTTATTGAAACCAGTACCATCCTTTGCCATGGAAAAAAACCAAATAAAAAAAAAAATACAACAAATTGTAGTCAGCAAGAGAAAAAAAAAAAAAGCCAGCAGTATTTCCACTTTTAATCACCTCTGTGATCCATGACAAGGAACGTATCTTGAATGTATCATAGGAATTTTTACAGCTCTTTTAGAGATGTGTCAGGTTCTCAACTGATGATTTCTGAACCTCAGCTTTGCTAAAATACCCTCTTGCAGCCTGAATTTGCTTTCTTGGGTTGCTAGTGTGTGTTCAAAATAGATGAAATACAACAACTTCAGAATTAGCAAAGAGAAAGGATAAAATAATACCATGTAGCTAACAACTTATTTTCTTGTTAACAGTGATTCAGAGCCCAGGATTCCCTTTCAGAAGAAAAAGAGCACAAAGAAAAGAGGGGAAAACAAAAAAACCCTTGCCTTCTATCTGATTTTCACTTGGGGGGTATACTGGGGAATAAATGAGGCTAATCTTCTGATTTATTGATCCATCCTTTCATGAAAATCCTTAACAATTTATCTCCAAGGAATAATAATGAAAATTGCACTGAAATGTAACAGAACCACATGGCTAATGGAAGCTTGAATAGATTACCAGAATAAGTAATTTAAGGGATGCTTATCAACTAAGTACATATTGGCTAAATAGTTTATTTCAACTAATCAATGCATAATGTCAATGACTACTAAGATGGATGATTTGAAAATAATTCCAAAACAATCATTTTAAATACTTATAATCTTAGAGTCAACTGCTAAGTATACAGCATTAGACTGAACATTCTAGCAAACATGTAAGTGAAATACACTACCAACTGAAATAGGAACAAGATAATTTTATTACTTACAATGGCATCCAAGGAAAACATGCTGTATGGAAAATTAATGCTTGTCAGCTTGTTTTTAAGCAAAATTAGTGAGAGCAAGCTTGCTTGCATTAACATATTTAAAGCATTTATGGGCCAAGACTAGTGAATGTATTTTGCAAGCTTTATCATGAATTAATTTATTTTTTAAAATACATATCCTAGGTTACTGCTAATGTTCTTTGCACAAAATATAGAATATAGTATTCTTACTGATGAATGCAGCAGCTGGAAAACAAGATAACTGCAATGTATTAACAGGTTTTCTCTCTTGATTTTGGTTAAGACCTTTCATCTTCATTCTTCCTTCCATGGGTAATACTTAGGTACCTCACAGGGATGCTGGAAGGCATTTACAAATAATTGCAGGACTTCACATTTGTTGTGCAGTAATGAGACATGCTTATTTTCTTAAACCCTCACTCCTGCAATCCTGACCTTTCCATTTTCAAAATAATAAGCACTTCATGCTCAGTTCACTTGCTGGCATGTGGTCACTTCATTCTTGCATCCTTCTCAGTCTAGGAAACACCAGAGTGTTCAGTCCCCCACTCAGCTCCAAACAAACCCTGAGAGTGCTTGCAAATTACAGTCGAGTCCCTTTCCTAGCATAGTTAAAGCAATGAAGCAGAGGAAGAATAACAAGGCAAAAAACCAGCATAACCAAAGCAGAGAATTAAAAACAGCAGACCTGGCAAACTGGGTGTACAGGTAAACAAAGAAAGCAGAATAGGATGCCAGGATGATCCTTTGTCAGTCCCCAGAAAAGAGCCATGCTTCTGACTTCTCATTTTTCCCACCCTGCACAGGTTTTTGTGAGATTACACCACCTAAGAAGGAAATTCCTTACTCACAGATACCCACTCAGTCGTTTATTTTTTCACTAGTATTACCATGCAGGAAGATATGTAAGCATATATTCAATAAATAATGCAATAATTTTTATTTGTATGGAGGGATCTGTGCTTAAGTAACTAATGCTTACCAAACAATTTGAAACATTCTGAAAAACTTGTGAAAAAGATACAAGGAACAATTACCATAAATCAGTCCCATCTATTGTCAGATGTTACAGCTGACCAATTTTTTTTTCACCACATATCTATGAATTTGACCAGTGCTGTCAGGATTTTAGACTTGAGGCTGATAACTAAATCTCAGCTTCTAAGAAGGTTGGTGAAAGAATAATCCCAGATTTATCCTTTATGATTGATTTGATTTAAATTAAACTGCAGAGCAACCCAAGTAAATCTGCAGTTAAGGTTTTCAATTTCAAAAAGTAAATCTCAAAAACTAAGGAATTCATTAGTAAGATGAACAGGAATGAGCAACTGGAGGATGTACAGGGGAGGTCTGGAACATGTTTAAACTACAATATGAGTATCGACAGAACTAGGAACCCAAGGAGTGACAAGAGAATTCATAAGAAGGTTTCCAGACACAGTGAGATGAATTACCTAATAAAGAAGGAAATGTAGAATAAGCAGAGAGCTTAAGAGACAGGAACAAAGTTCAGCAGAGGAACAGTCTCGGATCAAGAAACACCAGCATAAAATGAAACATGCCAGAAGCCAAGGCAAGCCGTGGAAGCCAAAGATACCACAACTCAACAGAAGCAGAACACAAATCAGGACTAATCTGGATTCATACCAAGACCTCTGGAAGACCTGTCATGATGAATTGCAGCCCCAATTGCTAGAATTAAAAACCGAACTATTTCATCAGATTTGGTACTGTCTCCCAGGGAGACAAGAAAATGTACTGACTACACAGAAAAACCAGAGAAAAACAGAATTTGGCCAATTAAGACAATTGCTGGTCTAGTTTCCAGAGTTTCTAAGCTTCAGGAAGAAAGCAAAGTAATACATGGATAACTATGATACGGATTCAGTAAAGTTAGAACACACTACCCTGACAGGTCTTGTAAACACAAGTTACAAAGAAAGCCCAGCACTAGCATGCAGCATGTCAAATAACACGCCAGCATGATAACATGATTTCAACAAACTCTTATTAGGTGCTATTGTTCTCATTGCAGAGTTCACATCACAGCTGGGGCTCGATTCTGCTGCCCCACATGACACGCTTACTGTGCCCTGTGCTGTCCCTGGGCCTGCAAGTCACCAGGCCACCTCTGTGTGCTCCCTGCCACCAGCCACACTGAAACCCCTCGAGGGAAACAGAGCTGGGCTGTGTGGGTGTGTGTGTATGTGAGCAACAGGGTGGGAGGAAGAGGAGCAAGCAGGATCAGAGAGAAGTGGTGCAGGAATAAGGCAAGCGTTGTGCTAGCAGCGGGGGCAATGTGAGGAACAGCAGGTTGGTGGGAGACCCCTGCTTCCCACGCCTCCCACACCACCCTGTAGCATTCATCCAAGATATTTAACACTTGCTGGTACCACAACACCATCTTCCAGTAAAGCAAAAGATTCAGATAATACCACATCTTTCTATAAAATACTTTTAGGCAGCGTATTTCTGGTCAAGATAACAAAGTGTTAATGTCAATGAACAATGCACAGGTAAATTTATGCCAAAATACCATGTGCAAATGTTCAAGCAAGTTGCCTCCATGCGGCAGGAGGAGACTACCGGATGCTAAGAAAGAGTACTGCTATCAAGAACATAAAAAGAAATCAGATTAAAAAACCTGACAAAAGTATCCACAGGAATTAGATATGAATCCAACTTTCTTTTAAAGTTAACCCCACAGCGAACAGGCATAAGAAACAGATGCATATTACAATGTATGCACAGCTGCTTGACGACAGTGAGTAAAACCATAGTAAAACACAAAACTACAGACTTGACAGTCCTGTGTTTACTGCCTTTTGCTAGTTTGCCTATGAGTACAACCCCAGCCACCTGATGAAGGCAAAAAGTAAAGTAGATCACTAGTGCAAGGTGTGAAGCTCTGGGATCTCACATGAAGATAGGGATGGAATAGTAGTTATGTGAATATTTTTTACTTACTTCAAATAGAGACTTCATCAACTTTGATTTTAATTCTTCACAAGTCTGTGACCCCAGATTTTCCACCACAGAGGCTGAGGCCAGTTCATTATACCCAATATGGTATTTGTGTTTCCCAGTACCACAGCTCAGAACTCCCTTAGGGTATTTAATCACAGTTGTATATACTCATTTCATGCTTCATTCTCAGACCGGGGAATGCCAGCATTCAAGAGGTGGAAAGCCCCTTGTCTAATGTAACTTACTTGAGGTTAAGCTAGATTCCTAAAATAACCCTTCATTCTGAGACTTTACTTTTTCCCTAGAAAAAACAGAAATTAAATACACATATGTGACCACTAGCATTGTGAAAACAAGGGTTACTGCCACTAACTTGTTATTCAATACCAGAACCTGAAATAGATTGGATTTATTAAAAATAAAATATAAAAGCAGATGTATAAAAAGATCTCCCCTTGTAAGCTAGAGGCCAGCTACATCTTGATAAGGTTATTCTCCTACAAAATAAATAAATAAATAAATTTTTTTAAAGGGAATTAAAATTGAAGCAGTATACAATCAGACCACAGCTTCCAAACTTTGGCTGAAAACACTCTTTCAGGTATAGTTATATTCTTTCAGGTATAGTCCTGGCACTCAGCAGCCCCTGGCTCAGCTCGCTCTCCGCTCCGAGCCGGGAGCGCTCCGGAGGGAAGCACGCTCAGGCGTAATGGAGAACAAATGTCTCCCATTAATTATTTGACTAAGCCGAAAGTATCAAAGAAGAACTGTAAAGTCCATTCAACTAAATTCCCCTTTTCTAGAAATACACGGGCTGTAAGAAGAGGCTGTTTTAACAAGAATTTAGACAAACCAGAGAGAAGAGAGATATATTTCACACTCAGACATAAAAACGCTGAACCACTGCCTCTTTACACTGTAAGAAAACCGTGCTGAAACAACATCAAGAACTTGAAAAGGCAATAAAATTGGAAAACAGCGACTGTAAAATCCCAGACCCCAGCCAGCCACACGATGGCACGGCACCGCCGCCTCCAGGTGCCCGGCATGTGAGGAGCGGCGCCAGGCTGGGCGGGCAGGCGGGCGCTCACCCGGCTCCCCTCAGAGCTCCCCCCTCTCCCGGCTCTGCCTCACCGCGCCGGGAGCTGGACGCAAATAACCATCCCACAGGCTGCAAGGGATTGCCGGCGATGTCGTCCCCGGTTTGCCCCGGCCGCGGGCAGCCCGGCGGAGCCCGGCAGTCTCCGCACCCATGGGCTGACAGGACGGCGCCGCCCGCCAGCCCTGCCGCCCTCCCGGCGGGCTCCGCTCCGGCCCCTGGGCAGGACCGCAGCGAGCGGACCCTCAGGAGCAGCTGCACAGCCCGGAACCCGGCCGGGGAGCGGGCGGCAGGCAGTGTCCCCCCTCGCCGGGCTCCAGCAGCCCCCTCCGAGCCCGGGCACGCCGGCCAGCCCGCGCCCCGCTCCGAACTTCGGGAGCCAGAGGACCACGACGAGTCGCAGCCCCGGAACGGCTTTCCCCGCTCCGGCAAGCAGACCCTGCCCAGCAGCAGCCCCCTCCCGCCCCCTCACCAAGTTTGCCCGCCGAGCCGGTGGGGTGCGCGGCAGTACCTGGGGCAGGCAGCGGGCGAAACGCAGCCCGGTGGTGCTGAAGGATGCCCGGCGGGCGGAGACGGCCCGCCCCGCTGACAGCGTTTCCTCCTCCTACTCCGGCTGTCGCCCGTGCCCGCCCGCCGCGCTCCGGGGCCGCTCCCCCCTCGCCTCCGCGACGGGGAGGTGCTGGGGCAGCGCCGCGCCGCCACACGGCCCCGCCGGCCGGCACAAAGTTTGCGCGGCGCAGCCCGGGGCGGTGGCTCCGCTCCCGCTCGGCCCGGCCGGGGGCCGCGGCCACTTCCTCTTCCTCCGAGCGGCGGCGAGAGCCCCGCGCCCAGCCCGAGGCGCGCAGGGACCGGGCAGCCGCGCTTCCCGCCCGCTCCGGCGGCACAGCCCGAAGGCGGATTGCTCCGCCCGCCGGCCGGGGCGGGAAGTCCCTCACGCACTGCCCCCCTCAGCCCCGGCCCCGGCCCAGCTCCCCTGTACTCCCCCGTCATCGCTCATGATACAAACTGGGAGCAGTCGCTGATACGTCGGAGCATTGTGCGGCCTTTCAGAGGGACATCGATAGGTTGGGGAGTTGGGCAGAGAAGAACCATCTCAAATTCAACAGTGGCAAATGCAGGGTCCTGCACCTGGGGAGGAATAAACCCACGCACCAGTAGGGGCTAGGAGCCAACCTAGGGAAAGCAGCCCTGCCGAGGAGGACGTGGGGGTCCTGGGGGACAACAAGCCGTCGATGAGCCAGCAGTGTGTCTGTGGAGCCAAGAGGGCCAAGGGAATCCTGGGATGCATCAGGAAAAGCATGGCCAGAAGGTCATGGGAGGTGATGCTGCCTCTGCTCAGCCCTAGGCAGGCCACATCTGCAGTGCTGCATCCAGTTCTGGGCTCCTCAGTACAAGACAGACATGGAGCTTCTGGAGCAGGTCCAGCAGACAGATTTCCTTTCGGGAAGGGAAACAAAATCTTGTGATTTCAATGGGGATCAATTTGGCAAGCTTTGGTCCGTGTCCCTGTACTTCATGGCATCCCATGCCTTTTGATGGCATTTACCCTTTTTTTCAGTATCTATGCTTTTTCAGTATTCTCCTGCTTTTGCAACATCTGTGAGGTTAGTTTTGGCATGTTTTGGTCCTTTGCCCTTCACCTCATGTAATCCCAGTCCATTTTCTTGTAGTCAGTAAATATCCCAATTTTCTGGGTGTTTTGGATTTTTTCAATTGCATTTCATTTGATCATATCTCCTTTCCAGAATGTTTGTAAGTCCTTCTTTTCTGTTTCGCAGGATTTCAATGGGGATCAATTGGGCAAGCTTTGGTCCATGTCCCTGCAGTTCATGGCATCCCATGCCTTTTGATGGCTTTCACTTTGGCAAAGATTTCTTTTTTTTCCAGTATCCATGCCATGTCACTCATATCTTCCCCTCAAAGTTCTGTCTTCATCCCTGATTTTTTCCCTCCTTTTGTAACATCTATGAGGTTAGTTTTGGCATGTTTTGGTCCTTTGCACTGCACCTCATGTAATCCTGGTGCATTTTCTTGTAGTCACTAAATGTCCCAATTTTCTGGTTCTTTGGGGATTTTTTCAATTGCATTTCTTTTGATCGTATCTCCATTACAGAGTGTTTGTAAGTCTTTCTTTTCTGTTTCACAAGATTTCCTTTTCAAAAGTTGGTTAAGGGTCTGGAGAATCTTTCTTACAACAAAAGGCTGAGCGAGCTGGGCCTGTTCAGCCTCAAGAAGAGGCAACTGAGAGGGGAGCTCATTAATGTGTATAAAATATCTGAAGGGTGGGTGTGAAGAGAATGGAGCCAGGCTCTTCTTTGTGATGCCAACAACTAGGACAAGAGGCAATGGACAGAAGCTGTCACACAGGAAGTTCCACCTGAATATGAGAAAGAACTTACTTACTGTGCAAGTGACCACACACTGGAATGGATTGCTCACAGAGGTTGTGGAGTCTCCCTCAGTGCAGATTTTCAAAAACCATCTGGACTCCATCATGTGCCATGTGCTCTGGGATGACCCTGCATGATCAGGGAGGTTGGACCAGATGAGCCATTGCTGTCCCTTCCAAGCAGCTCCAGGTCAACTGAGTTCAGCTCCCTCAGCCTCTCCTTGTAGGACATATACTCCATCCCTGGCCTTGTTGGCTGGCCACTGAGTTTGTCCCAGCTCGTCAACAACTTTTTGGCACTGGATTCTGAGAGGGGAATGACATACCTGGATACAGTATGTGGTCTACAAGAGCCCTAGTGAGTGCCAAATAGCTGTGGATTGTCACTTTTTCCAAGCTACTGGCATGCTGTTATCTTTGTTGGCTGTAGTCATGCTGCCTACTAGCTTGCCTGCAGCCTTTGCAAGAGAGCTGCTACCCAGACAGGCAGTCCCAAGCCTGAATCTCTGCAAGGTACCCTCCCTTCCCAGAGGCTGAATGTCCTTGTTAAATTTCAAAAGTTCATCCTGGCTTGTTCTTGAGCCTGCCCAGTTCCTTTTGGACAGCAGCCCAGCCCTGAAGCTGCTTGATCACATCTCAGTATGCAGCCATGTGCAAACATGGCAACAGTGGATCCTGTCATCTCCTCTAGGTCCTTGAAAGACATGTTAAAATACAAGAGGATCCCACTTGCTTCTGTCCTGCAGGCAAAGTGCAACCCATTTAACTGCAACTTTCTGACCCCAGCTATGCAATGAGCTTTTTACCCACCAGATTACAGAGTCTTAAGCACATACAAAAATAGCACAGGAGCCAGTGCCTACCACCTTAGTAAAGTTGCCACGGCATCAACTACCATCCCTGTGCCTGAAAATGCCTACATTTTATCAAAGATGGCAAACATTTGGTAGGGCTTGATGGCACAGAGAGCAGCTGCTCTCAAGGCATCAGCTTTCTCAGCACCATTATACACAGCCCAGAACCCCAGCCCAGCCTGATTTGTCCAGGTCAAGTTCTCAGAAGAATCCCTCTCTTGATGCTCATCCACTGCTGGTAGCTCTTCACTTGCTCCAATCTTGCCTCCAAGTGCACAGTTCAGGTCATTGAGGCACAGGCAGCTCTGAGTACATCAGCCTTACCTGTGCTCACACTCAACAGCTCTTTGTGGTCCTTGTCCAGCCCCTTACTGTTAACAGAGGTTGCTGAGAGCAACATGAGATTCCACAAGCCCTTGTGTATGTCTACACCCTTCCCTACATGCTTTGATATTTCTGTAACTCTTTCACTATAACCTGTTCATGCTTCCACCATGATATTTTCACCATGGAGTTCAGTCAGGTGTTCCCCACTTAGTGTAGCTGGTATCCCAATTCATCAACATCATTTCCTCCTACTTGGATGTGTCACTCTTGCATCAGGAAAAGGCTCCATTAAAATCTGCCTGCCTTCCTAGGCTCCCTTCACTTTTCAAAACTGCCTCCCATTTACCAGTTCCATAAATAAGCCAAAGTTTGCTCTCTGAAGTCCAGAGACTTGATATACTAACTCCCTTCAGGATCTTGAGCTCCATTGTATGACCATGACTACAGCCAGAGTTGCCATTCTCACATTCCTAGACAATTTTTCATTGTTACTGGACATCCATTAGTGCAACACCCAGGATATCTACTAAGAAAGCTTCCTGAAGTTTGCTGGATTGTTTCCATCCCACCACGTTACTCATCCAGCTGGCAGGAAGCTTCACCCCTCCCCAAGAATCAGTGTCTGTGACCCATAGATGTCACAGAGCTGCTATTTTAATCAACTTTCATCAAGAGTAGCTGGCCTGTAATCCACCACTGTCACCCTCTGATCTTTAGCGTTCTCAGCCAGTCTGATTGTCAGTCCAAGAGCTCCATACACTCCAGCTGCTCATTTTACAGAGGGTGCAACCCTCTGCCCTCATCTTCCCTGTCTCTCCAGAAAAACATGGATGCATCCCAAATGTACTGCTTATGAACCAGGTCTGGGACTTTGTGCACCACCTTCATTGTACTTTCCCTTATTAGGCCAGAAACCTGTTCAGCATCTCCTAAAACACCCTTGACTAGTATGGAAACTACTTGAAATCCTTGTGCACAGCAGGCACAAATACATTTGCTACACCTGGTCCACTTGAGAATCTCTCCCTACTGCGTAGGTGCATAAACGAAATTAAATTATGAAAAAATATATACAGAAACCACTACATCGGCACATTAATTCCTTCCTAAGTGCAGAATATTTCTCTATTAAATGCTGGTATTGTGATGGATGACATCTATTTGAAAGTACTCCCCCCACTTTTCCCTCAAGTGCCATCAGGGAACAAAAATAATTCTTCAGTGGCCTCAAGTCCTCTTCAAGCACAACAAGCAGCATTAGCAAGTAGTCAGTAGCCAAAAGCCTAACATCAATACATTGGAAATGAAGAAATCAAGTTAGTTTACCAGCACTAAACTATGAAACAAACACTAGCAATGCCTTTTGTTTGGGAACTTTACTCATCTCCTTTTTCTATTTCCTTCTGTGTGTTTTGGTTTTATCCTCTCCATTTCTTTTAATTATACACACAGGTTTTCCTCTTTCCTTGCCCTCTATCATTTTTCCTCCACTCATTAGTTTCTCTGGCTTTCCAACCACGTGAGAAAGCAGCATGCAGTCACATCAGGGTGCCATGTAATTGAGTTGTTTTTCTAATACCACTGTTAAAGCATATGGGGAAGGATTGCTAAGTGTGTAGGGAGAAGTGAAAGTGCAGCTTTCCCTGTATTGTAAACACATCAGGACAGAGATGGCTCCGGAAGAAACATCCTAGCACCAGACCATGGCAACACCGTAGAAATTGCAGATCTACACCTTGGGGATTGAACTGAAAGAATGTCTAACAACATTGAAGACTTTTGCTGGTGCAGAATCTTCTTGGATACACAAAGGAAACCAGAAAACCAACATTCCTGGATGTCTGTAGATTGTTATGAAGTAGCAGTCCTGTACAGATGAAAAGTGTTTCAAATTAGTGTTTGTAACAGGTCACAAAGCACACACCTAGGCACTACCAACCATTTTTTCCACTGCCCACTTCATGGTCATGTATCAGACATGACTGTGAACTTACAGCCATCATGTTGAGGTGTACTGATACACCATTTCAACCTGGAATTCCTCTACTCCAGCATTATATACACGACCCGTTAGGGCAGTCCTGTGCTTTTCAGTAGAAAAAAATTGGAATTGAAAGTTGGTTCCATAGGAGTTTTGATGCTAACATGTTTTCCTCCCACTACAACAGCATATTAGAGAAGCAGCAGATTGATTACCTGAATGGGATACCTCTATTATCATCTATTTAGGTGTCCCAATATTGAAATTATGTAATTCATGCAAGCTGCAACATAGCATAAAATGTAAAAAGATGATGTACATCTAAACTATTATTTTTAGATTACCACTGTGAGAATTTCAGAATTCAATTCTGGCTTGGTAGTGTTCAATTATTTTTTTTTAAGTGTGCACTTTTGACATATTTTGGGGTTATTTGCATCTTTAAGAGCCATTTTGACAAAGACCTGTCAAGATACAATTTAGAATTTAATCTGTAATAGGTATTTCATGTGGTACTCCAAAAACAGGCAACAGTCTTACCATGAGAAATCTGATCAGCTTTAAAAAATCCCAAACAAGGATCCTAGACAGATTCCAGAGTTGTGGTGAAAATATATACATCTGTATGTACACACATACACACATCTCCCTGCAGAGCAATAAACTACTGCAAAACAGTAGCAATTTACTTACTTAATTAAGTATAAAATACTACTCTAACAACCATTTAACTATAAACAACTGAAGGACCTTATTGCTTTAATCAACAGGAAGACGTTGCCCCTAGACACTCCATTAGGGAATATTAGTTTGCCCTGGGAGTTAAGAAGAGCTTTAAAATGTTTTATTTCTGTGTCTAGTCAGTGTAATCTCTCTGGTAAATCCACACATTTAGCAGTGCAGAGCTCTACAAGCTCCTGTACCACAAGCAGGAGTGATCACGTTTTCTATTTGCACTTTGTAGTCCTGGGTGCAGCTGAGTAAGGCAAGTTCAGCATAGGTGTAAATTGCTACTGGTGGGCTATTTAAGAATTCTGCTTGGCCAAATGTCTGTGTTTATTTTGGCCTAGGCAAAAGTAGCATGAAAACACATGCACAGCATTTCTGTCTTGTGCAAGGTGTTTCTAGTTGTGCCACTAGGAAACTCCTTACTTCACTACTCCAAGCACTATTTGAACAACTAATTAGGAAAGATCCACACTGGTCTAAGTAAAGTCTTTTTGGTTTTTTGGCATGACAATACAATGCCAGTTGCTGTTATTTTTACTACAAACTTAGACTCCAGCACTCAAAGTAACCACATCCCATTTTTCTAGTTTTCACACTTGTGTGAAAAAGACTTAAAGCTCATTTAGAATAAAATTTGTTTCTTCTGCCAAAAAGCAACAGACACCTGTATCATCACATTGAACAGGATTCAGCAAAACTTAAGTTACTTCTGAATGACTTCTGTTAATCAGAAAGAGATACCAAAATATCAGTCAAGAAAATTAGTTTTATTTGTCTACCACTTTGCAAAATCAAGTTTAAGATCTAATGAATTTTTTATTAACAAGACAAATTATGAAAGAAAATGCAAAATCAGAAAAACTAGGCTCTACTTGAGGTAGACAAGACATTTAACATATTTTCCTCATTTATTGTTACTGTTAGTTTCAGATCACTAGGGCAAACTGCTATGAAACATCTTAATTACTCGATGATCAGACTTTTTTCTCTATTTGCTGAAAAAATACATTTTTGATTTCTAGTTTGTATTTGGGTCCTGTAGTAGAAAGTACCTCTGTCTTACCAATGCTAAATATATCATTCCCTTGTATTCATTTGCATCTCCTCCTCAGTTGGTATGAATTGGTGTGACTGGTAGGGAAAAGCATTCCTTCAGTGTTGCACAATTCCTTAGTGCCAAGCAAGCTGCCAGCTGGTAGCTCCAGGAAAGGCTCTGTGACTGTCTGGCCTGTGTCTGGTTCCAGTTTGTTTTTCTAAGATTCTTGCACTTGCAAGATCTTGAATGTCTTGTAGCTTTCAACGTTGGAGTCTTCCACAGACTGAAGCACTCCAGACACAGAGGTGATGATAAGCTTGAGTGGAAATGTAAAATTTCAGTTTTTGAGAAACTCTTTTTTTTTATGGCAAAGAAGTAATGCCATTGGGTGTTATTCAGAACTAAGGCATAACTTCTCAGAAATACCAGGAAAACTGCTTCCCAGTCTGAAGAAGTGGGACAGATTAGAAAACTCTGGAGAAGTCAGATCTATACTGCTGGTGGAGAGAGAATCAGACCAGCCCCCAGCTGCTAATGGTGGTGGTGGTGTAACCCTTTCTGTCCCAGCAGCAGCACACAATCTAACCCTTGCTCAGAAGCAGCAGCTATTTTTGACTTTCCAAGGTTCCAGAGCTAGGAGGCAGTCTACAACTCAGACTGGCTCACAATTTTAGCCCAATTATTGGAAAAAGCTCACATTTTATTTCCCAAGGAGAGTAACTTGAACGTGAGTTCTACCACTACAGCATTTTAATGGCACAGGCCAATTTTTTAAAAAAATTATTATCATTAAAGTGCTTCTGTAGTTCATTTGAAAGCAACTACTAGGGAGCTGCAGAAGCTAGATTTGATTAATAATCAGTTTTCTGCTTGGAAGCTCTCTGAAAGCTGCTTTCTATAGTCTTGAAACCTAAAATGCAATTATAGACATAAATTTCTGAAGACTGTACATAGTTATATAACATTGTGTGGATGTAATTTTTCACATGATCATTACTGACAAGATATGCCTCTGTAGGAGCAAGAGGAAAATTGTGGCTACATTTAAGAATTTCTGACAATTTATTTGATTCATCTCTATTTATTCTGCCTTTCTTGAATGTTTTAGTACACATCTGGCAGATAACACAGATTTCACATTCTCATCTAATTAATAATTTTGATTAAATCCAGGCTGTAGAAGAACCTTCAGAAAAAGGAGAGATATGCCCCCAAATGACTGCATATAGAAGACCGTTGTCCAGAGAGAGAGAGAGAGAGGTTTATTGCTCTATCAACTTGGCACTAAAGCTGCCCCTGCTCAATGTGATGAGAACAGTGGCCAAATCTTCCTTGTCAGAGGAGCTACTCTAACAAGCATGAGAAAAGCTATGACCTGTTCAGATTACAGAACACAAGCTGGTTATCTTGCATAGATGCTCCAAAAACCTGGAAGTGAAAGCCCTCTATAAAAGGACAGCTAGTTACAAGCCAGTGCAGAAGGCTGACTTGTGCTAACAAGAAGCACTAAACTACTGAAGGAGTTGGAGTATGTGCCTTTCCTTTTCTATGGATATCCAGATTAAGCACTACTTAGTACCATCAATAAGGAGTTAGATACATACTCATACATATTTCTGTTTCTGAACATTCTAGTAGTTTAACAGAGCACTATGAACAAATCACTGCATTTTCCCCTTCTACCATTGCATTAAGCTAAATCACATATAAAGGAAAGTAATTCTTAGAATTTCCCAAGTTGTAAATTTCCACCTACCTGATACCTGGTGCCCAACTGTATTAATGAGGTCAGCTGAGATTCTCATTTGAGAGATTTCACTAATATGAAAAAGGCGTGGACAACCAGGCACTTTAAATAATGCAAAAATTCATGCAATTTTTACTAAGTGTTAAATAGTCTATTACTTTTGTAGTAAATGGATAGGTAAGATCTGCCCCAGAAAATCAGTATTCCCTGAATTTCATAGAATCATAGAATATCTTGAGTTGGAAAAACCCACTAGGGTCATCAAAGCCCAACTCCTGGTCCTGCACAGGACAGGCCCAACAATCATACCATGTGCCCGAGGGTGTTGTCCAAACTTCTTGAACTCAGACAAGGCTTGGTGCTGGGGGACTTCTCTGGAAAGCCTGTTTCAGTGCCTAATCACCCTTGGAGAGAAGAACCTTTTCCAAACTAAACCTCCCCTGACTCAGCCTCATGCCATTCCCTCAGGTCCTGTCACTGTCATCAGAGAAAAAAAGATCAACGCCTGCATCACCAATTCCCTTCCTGAGGAAGTTGTAGATGGGTATTTACAGGAGCCCAGCTCTTCCAGTAGCACAAACAGTGACTAAACAAGGCAAAAGACAAGAGTGGGTCACTATCTTATAGTTCTGAGCAATTGATTCTAGCCTGATTGGTGATAACTTGTGGGAAGAGTTTGCTTCATTACCATCTGAATCAACTCTACATAGATACAGTCCTAGGAAATTCAATACTTAATGAAACAATCTGAAAAATGAATAAAAAAAGTAAGTTATAATGAATTAATCCTTTCTGCAAAGTTAGGATCTCACAGAAGTTGCACATGAACTGTGCATTCCGAGTGCATTGTTTTATACACCAAAAGTATCACTGTGGCCTCAACTACCCTACCTCTATTTTCTCTTAAAACTTCTCAGACCAAAAGTTATTTGAACAGTGCTTCACCCTCCACAGTAAAATCTTTCCAGATCTCTTTGTGCACCTGAATCAATTATACCTAATTAGATAAGGTTTGCCAAGACAGAATATGAACAAGGACCATGATCTAACCCAGACTCCTAAGAAACAGTGGGGATAATAAGTACCAAAGTGCACTTTCTATTCTAGATCCAGCTAGAAGTGACAGCGCAAGAGAGAAAAGCCTCCTCCGAAGAGAGTCAATTATCAAGAGAAAATCATAAGCAGGGTACCTATGGATTACTTTCAGATTTTGAAAACTGTAAAATCATGTCATTCTAGGCAGTTCCATTAAGAAAGTGATTTCAGCATGCAGAACTTTCTGACACCAAAGACAGAAAGCCAATGGTGATGAAAAGAAACTGCTTGAGCACATGATGAATTAACAAAGTGAGTAGCATTCAAACAAGACAAATGTGGACTCTGTATTCATTAGAATTTACATACAGACAGAAAACAAACCTATGCACTTGTACTAATAAACAAATCTTTTAGTTTACTAAATTTCCATAACTGCAAAGATTGGTATTGCCTGCAGTATTTTAGTTTTCTGTAATGATAAGATGAAAAAATGTGCTGCAAGTCTTCAGAAAC
The DNA here is from genome assembly GCF_027887145.1 of Ammospiza caudacuta. NCBI lineage: Eukaryota > Metazoa > Chordata > Aves > Passeriformes > Passerellidae > Ammospiza > Ammospiza caudacuta. The sequence continues at coordinate 36,291,341 of NC_080593.1, forward strand.
CTTACTTCACCATGCAGTGCACTTGAGGAACTGCAAAAAACAAAACCATTAAGTTTCATCCTTGACCTTACTGTTATAAGCATATACAGTATAAGTATATCCTTGTTGTGACAGGTAAAAAATACAGTAAGAAAACACTAGTGGCATGTCAGAGAAACACATTTTCCCCACCAGCTCCATCATCTCTTTGTCACTAGGTATGAAGTGCAGCAAACAGGTTGAAAGAGTAGTTAATAAAATTTCTTAAATGTAATATCAAAACATCAAGTTAGGAAACTTTAATTTCCTAACAGGTCAAAGAAATGGAAGTTTAATTCTCCATGTTACTTAATTCAGACAAAAGTAAAAATAACCTTGCTGTTGTATGAGGAAAGACAGATTCTGTCTTTTTCCCCCACACAGCTTTGCCAGGGGCACTTAACTGACCAATTCCCTTAACTGCCCTTGTCCTTAACCTAAGATAGAATTCTGTTTCCAATTAAGTATGAGACATCTGCTTTGCAACTGAAAAGCATTCTTTCCAGAATAACTAACAGTACTATAACATAGTTCTGTTTCATCCTTAGCTTATACATATGTCAGGGAACAAACTAGAAACATGAATTTCATAGTTTCTGAAGCTGCACATTAAAAGCCAGGCAGGCTGGTTTGAGGTAATACCTCCTACCAAAACACAGACCCCTGCCACTTGGATTGAGAACACTCTGGTAGCTTGTAACAGGATCTGTCACCAAAACTCAAAGCTTCAGGACACAATCAGAGTCATCATTAGATACAAATGTCCCCTACATTTGTTACAAAAACCTTATTCAGGCAATACTTCACCAGATATACCAGAACCTTTCTGACTTAACTTGTCCTGTGGCCTAAGGAGCTTCTTCTAATTCTGCATAGAGGATTTTTTTGGGTGCATGCACTACCATATTCACAACAAAACATACAACAACTACCATAACACAACATACATGAAACTACCATATTCACAACAAAGAAAGAATATTTCTGGAGACCTGCAGGTATAAATACATATTCTTACTAATGACTTCCTTTTATTTAGGCAGTTCCATCACAGGATTGGGTTTTTCTGTACAGAATTCAAGCCCTTTTCAGAATACTGAGTATGGCAAAAAATCTGTTAAAGAATCCTAATGTTCTATGAAAGAAGTTGGCTTCATCTTTTGAATTTTTTTAAGTAACAGGCTTGTTACAATTTAATGGATTTTTATTTAGGTTAAAACACTACGAAGTCTTAAAGGCAATGATGAAAACACACTGCACTCATGCAGCAAATATTATTCTTTTTATTTATAAATGCATTTTATGACATTGTGGCAAAATACTTTAGTACAGCCTGCCTTGCTACTCTCTTCAATATATAGCAAAAGGAAGAATAAAAGACAATATGAAAACCTCAGACACAAGCTACTAGAAGCTGAGCCATGTTCTCAAGGATCTATTTTTTTCCTTTTTACCCTTCCATTTACAGACAGGTTTCCAATAATGAAAACTACATACAATACTGAACTAGAAAAACATTGATCTGGACACACAGAGTAGCTCTTAAGTAAGACTATTTAGGAGTCTCTTTAAAATGTAGGAACTCAGCAGAATAATATTTTATTATTTTTTCTCTTCTTTAGTGGTGTTTCTGTAATAAGGTAAGCAAATATGTAAGTGAACCCTAACTCTTTTTTTCTTACTCTGTTCACTGTTGGCTTCATAATACCCAATCATAAAGTGTCATTTATATTGGAAAATGTCATCCAAGAAAGCAAACATTTCATAGAGTGCATAGTTCCCTGGGGGAAGCAGACATAGCAACTGAAAATTAAGTTATCCACAATTTCTGCCAGATAACTGCTTCCCTTTTCCCAACCAACCTAGAGGGATCTGGTTCTAGGAAACACTGAAAACAGCAGGTAACACCAAGCACCTGGTAGGAAGGGTAAACCACATATCTGAGTTCCCACCCACTGGCAATTACTGTGTGCCATTCACAAGAACAGAGAGATTGAGTATCTAGTTTAAAGAAGTGGTCAATGTTCTTACTCATTTCAACACTACCTCTGTAAAAAAGGAAACAATGAAGGTGAATAAATAAGTAGATTCAAAATATACTGAGTTTGGGTAGCTCTACAGGCTTTTCTTTTTGTTGTTTTGTATTTGTCAAATTCTTGAGATTGGAGAATAAACTAGACTTACCTGAAAGCAGAAAGGAAAACCAAAACCCTTTTGGACTTATAATCCTTTGAAATATTGTTGTGTTCATTTAAGGATTTAATTTGTAAGCACTGTACAATAAACAGAAGTGAAAAGAGTTACAAATAAGCTGTGGGATTTTTTTAGGTAGGGAACACATCAGGCTTTCAAACTTTCCTATGGAATGCCCAGCTCTGTCCTGATGACATACTTGGAACTAGTGTCAAACCAGCTCACAAACCCCACCATTCTTCCAAATCCACTACAACTCATAACATGTTTTTTGGCAATCTACAAAGCCTTCTCATGGCATTTCTTACAGCTATATTTTTAACAAAAAATGAATTAGCCCATAATAAGAATCGTAACATTTTGCAATGGACAGCTTTTATTATCAAAAGGACGAACTGCAGTGTTCCCCAAGAGAAAGGTTTTATAAATGACAGTATTTGGCAGGTTTCTGTTAGCTTAATGCCCCACCTGCTGGCTGACGACTAAATGACATTGGTGACACTTCCCAAAGAAGTCACACGGCTATTATTCTGCCACCAGTAGGTAGCTATATGCTGTCATGGCAACTGCTACCATTCTGCGTACGAGATGGACCGCACAGCTGGGTCCACCACAGTGTGAAGATTAGCAGGCAGAAATAGAACCGAGATGGTTATAAACCAGACATAAGCCAGACAGATCACACTGAAGTATTACAAAGCAGAATGTGAACAAGAAATAATATAAAAACAGTGAACTCCTCATGTATCTTCAGCTTCTAAGAATTCCTACACCTTCATCTGTACCCAGCTCAGTCACCATACTGATCTATGTTATATTCAGGCATAGTTTCTCAAAAATGGATCAAATAGTCTAGGACCAGAGGCTGAAGTCAAGGCTTAAAATGTAAAAAATATTTCAGTCTCATTTCTCTGAGAATGCTCTTTGAAAGAGAGTTTTAAAGCTTATTTTAGAGAATGGGTACAGTCTACTGCTCACTTTTTAAACAAACCTCACTTGCCTGGAAGAGTTCTTGCTTGCAGTTAGTGCCGGCCTGACTTTAAGGCCTGCTTATGAGTTTGAAAAAGCATGAATAAGAGCCCTTTCAGAACTGGATGTGCTTAAATTCCCCACCAAGCTAAGGGAAACTGAAATGAACATGAAATATTTCTGCAGTGGTCCTGAATTTACACAGGAACATAGAAGATATTCTTTCCCTGGATACAGAAGGACTTGCTGAAGTGTGAGTTCCAGGATTATTTTTACTTCAATCTACTGACTCACCGGGAGCTCAAGGCTCCTGAAGTCTTACAGGTATATCTTCATGGAATCAACTGCCTAAAAGGCTGTTTTTAAAAGCTGAAGAGATACAATCAAGTTACATATAGCATGGGAAGTAAAAATAAAAATCCCTTTCCAGGCTTCCTTCAGCCCAGCTGCCACATTTAGTACTGCCTCAGTGCAAAAAGCAGGCTTTGGTGTGAGCTGTCACACAGCACAGAAGCTGCCCATCTTCTAGAGCCTGGCATTCTGAGGTTTGCTGGGCACCTTTCTGAGTCCATGACACCACAGCAGAACAAAGCTCATCAGCCCTACATTCACAACCTACTAATGGGCAACAACAGCACTAAAATACCATTTTGGAAACTTCACCATTATTGATCATTTTTATCTTACTTTGAAAAATCTACATTTAAAACCTGTTAACAAAACGGCACTTTTAATTAATGAAACTACCACAGATGCCCTAAGAAAATAAGTAATTTCACTGTCTTTCTCCTAAGTCAGGAATAACCAATGCAACACTCAGATAATCACAACTGGCAATTTCGGTTTTATGAATACTGTAAAGACCACACACTTACTTCACTGTCAAAACCACATGGAATCCAGCCTTTTCAGGAAGTGCCTTACCAATAAAGATCTGTGTGCAGTTAGTTTTCTTCACACTGGCTACCATGAGGATGTTTTGGTTTTGTGCTGAATAGTGTGCTGGTAATAGAGATGTTATTGCTGAGCAGTGCTTACACTGAGCCAAAGCCTTGTCTGCTTCCTGTACTGCCATGCTAGCAAAGAGACTGAGTGTGCATGGGAAACTGGAAGGAGACACAGTGGGAACATGTGATCCCAACTGACCAAAGGGATGGTTCAGACCACAGGACTTCATGCTGAGTTTATTAAGTGGGGTGAAGGAGAAGTGGGGGACATTTCGAGTGTGGCATTTGTCTTCACTAGTCACTGATACACTGATGGGCCCCCGTTGGCCTGGAAATTGCTGAACACCTGCCTGTTTATGTGAAGAAGTGAGTTAATTCCTTGTTCTGCTTTGCCTGTGTGTGAAGCTTCTACTTTTTCTATTACAAAGGCCTTTACCTCAACCCACAGTTTTTCTAGCTACCATTCTAATAATTACCTCCCTGATCCCACTGGAGAGCAAGCAGCAGTGTGGTACTTGGTTGCTAGCTGGGGTTAAGCCACAACTCATCATTCCAACACTTTTCTTTAGAAGAGATTCAGTAAGTAGGTTGCTTAATTATGTATAAAGATCTCTACTCTAGTGAAAGTAAGGAGTACCAAGTTTTCTCTCTAGTAAAATCAGGAGTAGCAAGCAAGCAACCTCAGTTAATGTTCCTAACATTTAGTGCTGTATTGGTAATTTTTATCTGCACAATTGAAACATTTAACTGAAAGGAAAATACCTACTTTGGGAGGTGCCCTTTCACACCTCTCCTTCTCCCTCAATATTCTTAGGGATATCAATTCTGCACAATTGCTCAAAATAAATTTAATAAACAACACTAAGGGAAATCTTATCCACACTGTAGGCTTTTCATCTATATGCAGTGAGCACATGCCTTCATCAGTGCAATTGCTCTTTGGCATTTCATAGCTACAGCCAGAGTCTGTTATGTAGGCCTGGATGTGAGAGCCCTCTGATGGCTGTAATGAAAACATCACCTGCAGCAGACTTGAAACCTACCTGAAAATCTCATGTGAGCTGCTCAGTTGCATGAGGCACTGCAAAACAAGCTGGTTTTCCCCAGTAAATTAAGAATCTACCTTCAGATTTCCAACAGTTGCTCTTGGGGTACTCAGCACCCTGACTTCAGTAAACTTTAGCAGAGCTTTTGATAGTTCTCCCCTGCATTCTCCTGGGCAAACCAGCTGCTCACAGCTTGGAGAAGTGGATGCTTTGCTAGGTAAAAATCTTCAAGATTACCAGGCCCAGAGAATACTGGCAAACAGAGGTTGAATCTGGATGGTCACTAATGGGGCTCCCAAGGGCTCAGTATTTGACCAATTCTGTTTAGTGTCTTTATCACTCTTTTGGACAAGATCAAGTGCACACTCCCCAGGTTGTGGAACACAAATTTGAGCAGGAGTGTTAATCTGCAGGAGGGCAAGAAGGAGGTCTGCAGAGGGACCTGGACAGGCTGGATTGATGAGCCTCAAGACCAAGTGCCAGGTCCTGCACTTGAGTCACAACTGCATGAAACACTACAGGCTTGGTGAAGAGTGTCTGGAAAACTGTGCTGGCAGAAAGGGAGCACTTGGGCAACCCCAGTGCTGGTCACCTCTACCCCAAGATGCCCCTTGGGTTCAGAGCCACAGAGCCTACAGCTGGACACCATGCTGAACAAGACACACCAACAGGCCAGTTGGATTACGCTTAAGGGCATCAGGTGGGACCACAGGGAGCTGCAACCTCTGCAGCTGAGTCCCATTAGCAACCACAATCTCTTCTTAAGAAAATCTTAAGTCATTCCCACCGTGTACTGCACTGCATTTGATTTCTTCACTTTGACTTTCTGGGCACTGGGATGAAATCACATTGCATCAACACCCACCACAGACCTTTGCAATGCTTTAATTAAGCAGTCAGATTTCCCTGGTCCACAGCAGTCCCAAAATAGCTGCTAGGCCCTGAGTGAGACAGGACTGCCTGAACATGAGCCTGCAGTGTTCCCAGGTGGCAAACTGCAGCCTGTCTTGTGTCACAAAATATGACAGCCAGATCCAGGAAGCAATTGTCTCCCTGTACTCTCCTCCCAGGAAGCAATTGTAACTCCCTCCTCTGGTAAGGCCACATCTTGAATACTGTGTTCTTTTGGACCCCTCACTGGAGGAAAAATGAGACACCAGAGCATGTCCAGAGAAAGAAGGGCAACAAAGTTGGTGAGGAGTCTGAAGCACCAGTGTGATGAGGAACATCTGACGAAGATGGGGCTTGGAGCAGACCTTGTCACTCAGCACAGGAGGTTGGGGGTCCACCTCTTCTCCCAAGCAACAGGTTACAGGACAAGAAATGGGCCTCAGATTTTGCCAAGGGAGGTTCACCTTTAATGTTCAGTAAAAATTTCTTCACAAAAAAGAGCTGTCAAGTGTTGGAGCAGGCTGCCCAAAAAAGTGGTGCAGTCACTACTCCTAGAGATACTGAGAAGGTGTGGCACTTGGGGAGACTTGTTCAGCTCAGCAGTGTTAACAGACTGAACTCAATGATCTCAAACATCCTTTCCCATCTAAATGATTCTGATTTCATGTATGGCCTCTGACCAATTCATATTCTACTCCCTGCCTCACTGTCCTCGTAAAAGCTAGAAATGGAAGTGTTTGTGCTCAGAACACATTTCCACATGGTTACTTTACCACATGTATGTAGGATCCTCTTTACAGGTCTTCTAGAAGGCATCATTATTTTATTGTGATATACAGGACCCACAAAACCCATTTTAAAAATTTAACTGCTTCCTTACACTCAGGAATAATAAAACCAGCTTATGCTAAGAATTGAATGGCTGCACAACTCATCAGCATGACACTATGAACTGCTACAGGCCAAAACACTGGGTTGTTTGTCTCCTTTCCTCCCAAGGGAAGTAATTCTGTCCCTCTGGTGAAACTCCACCTGGAGTACTGACCACAGGAAAGACATGGACCTGTTGGAGCAGGTCCAGAGAAGGGCCATGAAGATGGTCAGAGGGCTGGAGCAGCTCTATTATGAAGACAGGCAGAGCATGCTCCAGGGAGACATTATTGGGGCCTTCCAACACTAAAGGGAACCTGTAAGAAAGACTAAGACATTTTAGTAGGGCAAGTTGTGATAGAAGGAGTAATGGCTTTAAACTAGGACAGCAGATTTATATCAGACAGAATGAAGATATTGTCTTCCATGAGGTCTGTGAGACACCAGAACAGGTTGTCCAGGAGTGGTGATGTCCCACCCCTGGGAACATTTATGGTGAGAGTGGAGAGGGCTCTGAATTACTTGACCTAGGTTGGATCTATCCCTGCTCATTGCAGGAGGGTTCACTAGATGACCTTTAGAGGTCCTGTCCAACCCAAGCCATCCTGTGAAATGATCCACAAATTAATTTGCAGTTCTAAGCACAAATTCTTTCCCAGGAAAAGAGACCACCTCTATTTAAATTGGTGAGTTTAATCCTAAATTGTTCTAGAAAGACTTTACAACAAGTTTAGAAGTTCACTGAAGAGTCTTTCATAGAGGAGCAAAAATAATTAGGGAAAAGAGATTTGGTTAGGTTTGTTCCAGACAAAAAGAGCATCACACATCAAAACATTCTTTTAAATTTAAGACAGCCTACAAAGATTAAATCCAGAGTGATCTTGGATGGGATAGGGGAAAGCAGACTCCTTGACAGGATCATAGAGCAGTTTGGGTTGGAAAGGATCTTTCAAGGTCATCTAGTATAAACACCAAGTAGTTTAAACAATAGCCTGAAATTTGGACACCTACTTAGAGGAAAAGTTGAACAGAAGCTTAAAGGGCATGATACACACATCCCAAGAGGAGAAGTACTGCTGAAACATCAGTATTGTCTTATAAGCAGTACTTCTAATATCCCACTGCATCAGCAACGTATTAAGTACAGCACAGACCTTTATTTGACTACATATTTAGAAATTTTGAGATAGTTTTTCTGATTTTAAATATCCATACAGTAATTGCTTTTGGACTAGCAGCATCAATATTCTACAGCAACATTTTAAAATATAAATCCTGCCCTCATTTCTATACTTTCTACAGTCTCCAACCTTAAGGTGAAGGAGTAGGAAACCCTTTTCATGCTTGTCTTGAGCACTCACTACACAAGTTCACACTACTCAGAAAAAAGAAACGCCCAAATACCCAAAACAGAACAGAAACCCCCACATAATACAAAATCCCCACAAACAAACAAGTCCTTAAGTTGAAGCTTGAACAGTCACTGGGACAATACAGAGGCCTTTTTAAACTCAGCTGGGAACTTTTTCTTTGAAAGAACTTACAGTATGAATTTGTCTCCCAAGCTTCAGCCCAAATTTTAGAGCAGAAACGAAGCAGAAAGGAAGAATCTGAGTTGTAAAGCTAGTTAAGTGATTTTTAAGATGCATAGTCTACCTGAAGAAACCTCAATTTTTTTAGTAGCTTGGAATCACTTTTTTTTAAACTTTCCCAGCAATATTAGAAGTGGCAGACATTAAAGCTCCTAAAGTTTTTATCTCTTCTAAAATACTAGAAACTAATTCTAGAAACTAATTCCTAGAAGGAATATAGAGTGTAGATTTGTTAGAGGACTTAAATCTCTCTCAGTAAGGCATACAAAAGAAAACCCTGTGAAATACAAAATAGAAAACACTTTTGTTTCTTTATAGCAATAAAGAATCACATCACCTTCAGATAAAGATAGTTTAGCACACAAATACCTAAAAGGAAAAAAATATTTCCATTTTGACAGGGAATTAGCATCTGTGCCAGACAATCATTCTAATGGAGATCCAAGAATACCATCTGTCTGGCTGTCTGATTCCAAGAATAATTCTGTCAGGTGGCAAAATGTGTAAAAAGATATGAAAAGGCCATCAAGCAGCAAACTGGGGTACTTCAGGCAGGAAGTAAAACAAACCAAGTGTCATAGCTCTAGAATAGCAATTAAATGTAAGCATTGTATTTTTCTATCTTGTCTAAGCAATTGTTTCTTTTGACAAAGAGCTGTCTTAATATTTAAAGTACATCCAAAGCTTTTGAGTTTCTCACAGAATGTACATACTGTGTGCAAGCAAATGCAGATGCACAAGGACTGACAAGCCTGCTAGCTTACAATTAACATGGTCCACTTGATTTGAGCATACAAGGAGAACCATGCACTGGTTTTGGAAATGCCTTTAATCACAGCAATATTAACATTCTGAATGCAACAGGAAAGAGATGTACTTATTGGTTTTGTGTTATGCTTTATGTTACATGTTATAGGGTATGTCAAAAGAACAATAAAAACGCATGGGCTGCTCTACAGGTAAGCAGGCAGCAGAATCAGCACAACGTGATCTAATGGTAGAAAAAATAAATTATATTCATAAGGCCTTGGCAATTCCCTTGTGATAGAATCTCTCAGCAGGCCTGTAAGAATCTAGTACCACTTTAAGTGCACTGCACAATTAACTTGCTCACCAGATGGTCCTGTGCATAACACTCAGTCAAATAAACAGAAGATGTGTACTCTATGTAGGCATCTTCTGGTTCAAACTCCTCTTTTGGTGGTGAGACTCTTCAATGAGACAGCTACGCACAGGGCCGTTTGCATTTTCTAAGGGCTACAGCAGAAAGCCTCATGTAAGGTCTGGGGCAACCAAGCCAACATAAATCAAGGCAAAAAGAAATCTGCATTTGCAAAGAAACAACTACCTTTTATCAATAAACTGACATCACAGCTTTGAAACCACAGGCAGGCTTGTTTAGATACTGGAAGTTGGAAAGGACAGGATCCTCATTCAATACTAGAAAAACCTTTGCAAAAAAGCTGCTAACACAGAAGTTAAGTAAAATCAAGCCACTATCTTTAAAAGCACAGTCTGAAAAAAACATGGCAAATCAGTATCATGGGAACACTTAATACTATCTTCAGTAACATGAAACAGTGAGTAGGGAAACTGGTATGGGCTTTGCTTTTTCCAGGTTAATTTATGCTATCAGAACATCAGTACAAAGCTGCATAAAGTAGCTCAAAATTTTATCATCATTCTCCCTCACCCTCCTTTAATAAAGTTTTATCCACAACACTCCTGAGAAGTCCTGGGACATTTGCTGTAGCCATATTCCCTCACACATCCACTCCCCTTCTACATATTTCACTAACATGTATGTCTGGCTAAGTCTTTGCCTAGCCATTTGCATCTCTAAACCTTCTGGAAATTTGAAGCTGAACAGGCAGTCCTAAACAGCCTTGTATATACATCCTTAACAAGAGAGGCATATTTTTCTTTTATTGTCTGGAGACATTGAGGTGTTTGAGTAGGAGAAGAAAAGCAAGCTAGGACCTGACATATAAAAAGACTGTTCTCTTTTCTCAGTTCTACTCTTTGGAAGCTTCAGCTAGTATCTACACAAAATGAAGGTTTGTTACTATAGATTTATAGTAACTGGAAATTTCACACAGAGCAGTAAGTTTTTAACAGCTTTAACAAGTTATTATTTAGATTTGTCACACCAGAAATTTAGGAAACCAAGGCAAAGTAAAAATTTATTTCACTGTTTCACAATACACACCTAAAATCTACATGATTATTAAAACAGTCATACACATATTCTTTGATTAACAGTTTGCATCACATAACAAAGGTTTATATAAGTGCAGTATTTTCTCAGAAGTTTAAAATACAGGTATTGTTAAGATTTTTCAAGTAAAAAACCTTGTATTGGCTGACTGAGCGTCCAATACAGATAACATTCTCGCATTTTAAGTTACAGACAGGAATTTTAGGATTCTCTTCATTACTTACCCAAAAATAATAGTGATGCTCAAGACTGTAGGTACATAGACTGCCATCAATGAACATAATCACATTGATTATGTCGTCTAAAGGCAAGCAGGACTTACAGGGCTTCAGCTCAGTTACACCTCTCATCTTCCTTTGCACTGATTTAAAAGCTCAGTCTTAAAATACATTCTCTTGGGCAAATAATTACTTCCATTTTTAAACTGCAGGAGTTAACTGGTCAATGAGTCAAGTGGTAGTTAACGAAAAACCATGTGTTAACGAAAAACAACGTGTAATATGCAAACTGTACCTTAAAGCTCAGAGAAAAATCCACATAAAGGAAACATATAAACTCTCTAACATTCCAGTCAGTTATCAGGGGAAGCACACAAACAGTAACACTGAAGTTTTTTCAACTCTTACAACTTCGAACCTCAAACTACTCAAGTAACAACAACAGTATCAAAACATGTAGAACAGGAGTACAAACATAACCTGAAGTAACTTTGAGGAATGTTACATTCTGTGTTGCTAAATTGAACTGTAGTACCATCTAGTTAATTAATTTAGATACTTTGAAGTCTTTGTTGATCAAATGGCTTTGTGTACTGTCTTTCCTTTTCTGAAGTGGTATGTCTTACCCTCCTGGGATGGGATAGAAGAGAGGACAAGAAAAAAAATTCCATTAATCAGAATAAAGGAACCAAAGTCTCATGAAAACTATCTCCCGGCACCCTGTACTCTATTCATCCCTCTCCAAAACTGACAAAACACAGCTTCTCCAGTCCCATTTCAGAGTACGCCTGTCGTGTTCACATATCTGTTGTTTTACAAAAAGGAAGCAAGGTCTTAGAAATTAATAACCTGAAATTACACATGACTTGGAATGTAATCAGAAATTGCAAAACTACAAAGATGGAATACATGAGCAAAAAAAGAACAACCAGCTTACCAACCTGGACTATGATTTATTGGTTAAAGCAGAGACAAAGCATAACAAGGCACCATCCACAGTAGCTATTTCACTGTACAGACTATCAAGGTATAAAGTCAACATATCCTCTGTCCAAGCTAGGGAGTAATCTACTGCTTTCAGCCATGTCACTGAGAAATGACTAGCCAGACTTATGCTCTAATTGTTCATTAGTTGACTGCTCAGCAATTTTTATGCTGTCCTGATTAAACCCACTGAATCCAATTTCAGCACTTCTTTCCATCATTAAGCACACATCTCAGAGTGTGTACAAGGAAGAAAAAATTCAAGTGGCATCCACAGATATGAATTGCTTCATTTTTATGGTATCCTGTAGGCGAACACACTGAAGGGCATCTATGTTTCAGGGATATCTTTTTACTTTGACTACATACCTTTACATTGCTGTCTTGTGATACAAAGTCATTTGTCAGCTGGTTCTCGGGATTAGACAGACAGGATAGTACTGTTTGCATGCCCCTGTCCACAGACTTCTGAAATACAGTAAGAGGTGCATATATAGTAATAGGTTATTTTCTTAGTTAGGACATTACTAGCTAGCAATGCCAGGGTGTCACAGGGTTTACTTGGAAATCAGGATTCCTCAACTGCCTTGTGTTTCCTGAGATACTTGTAATTTTTTTGTCCCTCCCAATCTTCTAAAATTACTAAGTCATTATCCCCCCTTCAGCATTACAGCATAACAATTCTAATCAGTGACATGCCAGTTCTCTTGTGGATGAGGCTGACAGCAGAGAAATGGAATTTCTCCCTTAGAAAACTGAATTCAGAGCAAATTTTTCACTAAATTGGGGCCACCTTCCACAAAAGAGTAAGAAAGGGTGAAAGTTACCAACTCAGATATTTGAAGTTTAAAATAAATCTACCTAAGACAGCAGGCAGTGCTATTGAATCTGCTTTTTTAGTACCTCTGATTTTCCCTGGAATTTCCACAGATTAGGCAAAGTCTTGTCAGTAGACTTAATCAGGTAGTACATACACTTTATCCAGCCCTCAGCACTGCAAACAAGCACTAACAGTTTCAAGGAAATTTGAGACTTCTGAAGTTGTACACAGAAATCAGATACGTGGGACTTAACAAGAGGCTGAAAGGAGCAACTATAACCCTGACTTCTAGGATATCTGTCCAAGGCCCCTGACAAAGCTATATAACCCTCATGGGCAAATTTCTGGGAATGGCAATTATGATAAAGAATATTAAAGTTTTGAGAAAGCACTTACCTTTTGTGGGCTGCTAGGCAACTGCGTGGGCTCTGGAACAGCACATTCCATCTGTATAAATCCTGGATCCTCAGAGCCATGATAGTTCACTGAAGTATACACCTATAGTGTTTTAAAGTATTAGAATGTTTCAGTAACACTGGAATAACATGCACACTTATGGTGTCACTGATCCTCATCTATCCACAAGATGTGCCAAGTTCATCTTTGCAGTTTTGGTAAGTTTCATGAGTAGGGAAATGCTGTGCCATGACCCGTTTTACTATGACAGTTAAGAATGATACCTTAAGTTGCTTAGCTGAGATAGTTCTAGAACACTTGTCTGCTCCTACAATCAAACTTGTAACATTTAACAGTGAAACCCCCATGCACACCTACTCTAAAAACATTTTGGCCTGCTACCATTGAATTGTGAAGTGATACATTATGGCTGTATAATGTATCCACATTCACGGATGTTATTAAAACAACTATTTCAAGCCAATAGTGTAATCAATATTTCAATGACTTCTGGCAGCCTTCAGGAAGAGAATACCACTCATGAGAAAATTACTTACTACAGCTTTTAAACACCTAATCAAAACTGTAGTCAATAAATACACCTAAAAATACAAAAATACCCAGAGGACAAGTTTAAATTCTGACATTGTAAACAAATAGAATATTTTTCCCCCTTCTCACAGGCGTTACTCGCATGAAGTCACAGAACACAAGGAATTTTTTCAGAGGCCAGCAGCACCATCTACAGTTTGTAGTAGCCTGAGAAAATTGTTAATGTCTATTGGAAGGAGCCAAAAAATTCATCAGTATTTGCAAAGAACATGGAGACTTTTTTAACTTAAAAAAAATTGTACATCAGGTGAGCTTACTTTTCCTTTAACTTTTCCTGAAAAACCAACTCTATTTTACTTAGAATTCCAGAGTTCTGTAACTAGAACATGTAGTTCTAGTGCCAACACCAGGCAGATCTCTTCCACCAGGTAACTCAAAAAAGCACTTACATCAGTAGAAATTCTGAACGACAACATACAATCTTATCAGCAATTACAGATTTGCAGACCAGATTACAGATCCAGACAACAGACTTTTTTGTGAAGTATCAAGCTGTAAAAACAATGTGCTAATCAAGAAGACAATTTCAGAAGTCTAACTTTGTAGACTTACCGGAGTTGGAGGTATTACATAATTTCTTGGCTCCCCAGCAAGCCACTGTGGTTGAGCCTTAAACAAAAATTGGACAAGAAACACTTTTACTCATTTATGTCCAACACAGACAAGTAACTGCTCTGTAGGAGCCACTGGTTATAGCATTTTATATCTGGATTTTTCACAAAACAATTAATTGAGTCTTACATCCAGCAAGATACCTTTCTTTATTCAACAACCACCTTCTCACTCCAAGTTAAAGAAAAAATTAAAAATATTCCTAAATATTAAGAAAATAAGAGCAACCAAACACCTACATTGAAAACAGATCTCAAGCCTCTAGCTGCTTCCAGTTACTCCCAGTTTAGCATCAGTAACAGGACTTAGCCATGCACTTCACTTGTGAGTTGAAACCCCACTATCAGCCTAGCACCTTCTGACATTTTCATAGTGCAAGAGCACATCCTCCCCATACACAGCTAACATGGTATCAGCTGATAAGACTGATTCCAGGTACCTAACATCCTACACTACAGCATGTACAAATGCAAAACTCCCTCCCAGAAGTACTACTAATTCACATACATTCTTCTAATTTCAAAGTTGTTTATCCCAGTATATTTAAGAAAATAGTAATGAAACTATAAAAAGAAAAGAGTATGCTAATTTACTCAACAGTTTTCATCACTATTTTGTTTTTGCTTTAGTAGCTGTGAAGAAGTGAAGGAAGACTGATTCCAAAAAATGAGAAGCACAGAGATCAGACTCCAGTTAACACTTCATTCCAGCTTAGTCAGGTATCCAACAGCCTTTCTGCTTCTAGTAAAACTTGACATACCTGATAGTTGTAAGCAGGTTGATATCCTATGGGAACTTGCTGCTTTAGCAGTACAGCTGGTGATGAACTGTATGGATAAGGCTGGAAAGAAAGCTTTTTTTTAAAGAAAACCCTGCAAGTTTGAAGCAAGATACAAGTATGATATTTGTAGAGGTATTAGCCAGGAGCACATTTTTAGAAGTCACACTGTTATTTCAATTCCTGTGCAGACTAGACTCACTATTTAAAAGCAACTTTTAGACTTCCCACAGGGCTTGCTTCAGCACTTCAGGCACTAATAACATCTATAAAGTGAGATTCCAACTCATATATCTAAAAATCCCATTTCTGCTTGTAACCGATCTTTTATGTAATTTCAGAAGTGCAAGTCATGCCATAAACTTTAGAGAGGTAGATCTGAAGCAGACTGACATCTCCGAAATAACAGAGTACAATCTGAAGGATCAGTTTCTAGGAGGAAAAGGAAGCTAAGTGCTCAAATTAAGACATTTCCTAGTATTTCTTTCCTGAAAGTATTCTGACACTGTGAACATGGAACTTTCCCAGATTCTTCAGGGAATACTGAAAGGCAAATTCCAACCTTTAAGAGAATTAATGCTCTTAAATTAATAAACTAAAGAGAATCAGCAAGAATACTATTATCAAGCTCTCTGCCTTGCAAGAAAGTATTTCTGCAAGACTGCTCTTCCTCCTTGCTTAAGATATACAAAACAGGGTCAGATTGTAGTCAGTACTGCTCCATCATACAGTAATGCAGTAAGAGAGCCTGATCTGGTTCACTCCCACAGCACAGGACTCATATCCAGGCCAGAAGCACTGTACCCACACCTCAGAAGGAACGCTCATCAGCAATACTGTGCTGGGCACAGCTATTAACAGCAGATGCTGGAACACAGTGCTCTTGTAACACAACAGCATATTAAAACCAAGGATGTGTTTGGCTAGGAGAAAAGTACCTGAGATAACTTCTTATCCCACTCTTAGTCTACAAAAATACATTTTATATTTCGTAGTTTATTCTGAAGCAGGACAGCAACACATTAAATATCTGGATACATTTCATTTGTGAACTGCATCTGTGGTAGGCAGTAATAACTCAATCTTCCCTCCACTCTCAACAGCTCTCATTCTTAAAGGGTATCTCCTTTTTGTTTTAGAATGAGTTAACGTCACTGAATCAAATTTTCAAGGTTGCTGGCATTCCTTTGAAATGGTTTGAAGTTGGGTGCTTCTTACTGGGGAAAGCTATATGATGACAGGCAGGTAAAATCAGATTGGAATCCAAAAGTTGTACGTGCTTGCACCTTCCAAAATATTTATTTATGATTCAAAACCAGTGTCAGGAGCAGTCCTACCTGAACATAGGGTGTTACTGGGTTCATGACAGCTGGAGGCTGCACATATGTCTCCATACTCTGATTACCCCACACACTCTGGAACTGTGGTGGAGGAGGACCAAGAACTATTTGTCTGGGATGCACGCAGGAATCTTGTTTTAAAACAGATAAAAAATAGTATTAAAGACATTACCACATCTATTTCATAAGGAATCTGAATTCAAGCTGGAAAAAACCTTAAGGGTTCTGAATCACAAATTTACCTCAATATTAACTATATTGTATTGTGCTACCAACCTCACTCTTATTAAAACAACATCATACAAGTGAGGTCACAGAAGTCAGAACCCAGGTGTAACTGAAATATACATACTGCATCAGATAAAAAGTACTTGCAACGATAATGATGTATAATTAAGAAAAAAACCCTGTTATATTATAATACCTGCAATATGAAAAAATTTACTTAGATATACTTACTTAAATTTTGTTGTTTTCTGATTGCTGGCCCCAGTTTCAGCTTTTTACCGTGGAAGTTGATTTGTGACTGAAAGACAGGTTATTCTCTGTAAGCTGGGAATCAGCAAGGTGAGAAGTTCGTATGATTTTAAAGAGACTGGACTCTGCTTCTACATCACAGTACAGCAACTCTCATAAAGGCTCAACAACCTCCAGTCTCCTCTCTCTACACCACATGCCTTTTACCTCAGATTTCCTGCAGTGCCCTCAGCTCAGCAGCCTACTCACCAACCTTCCAAAATTATGTATCACTGGCCCCAATAGTAACATGCACTGCTCCAATTTGCAACTATGTATCAGTGACCGTCAGCCCTGCTGCTTTACACAGACGGGTGTTAACTATTCCTGTCTCAGTGACAGTACTACTGCAAAGTGACCACAGTCTCAGGTCTTGAGTGTAAGATTTTTGGTTTAGCCCTATTAGCACAATTCTAGTACCAAGCATTAAAGTCAGTATTGGATGCAGACAGTCTGTCTAGATTCTCTATCACATGCAACTCTACAGCAGTGCCTGCTTCACAAGAAAATACATGGTTTTGCAATTTTCTCCAATTTCTGCTAAAGGGAAGTGCTTTGAACAGGCAACAGCAACTGTATTATTGCCTGCAAAATAAGAATATCATAATTACAAAAAAACTTGCTCATTCTAATTTCTATTAGTACAAGAAGATGATTCAACAGATATGGGGGGTGAAAAAAGGTGCAATAACCTGACTAGTTTGACAGGTGGACTTGTTTGGGTTTTTTTTTTCAGATGTAAGTGTCTTGGTTGATTTTGAGCATTTTAAAATTAATTCTGGAATCCTGCTGTGCCCAAAATCATGCAACTACTTTCTCCACCTCAACAATGGGAGGTCCTAGGAGACAGGCCTCCTCTCTAAATGAAAGACAACTTTCCAATCTGAACTGCGAACAGATTCATGCTGGACCAGAGTGCAGTTACATAACTAAAGCAGAAGAAAAACACTGCCAGGGCTGAACAAGGCTACAAGGCCTTGTCGAACAGGCAGATGAACACAGGCACTGAGAGTAATTTTAGTTAGAGAGGCTCTATTATGCTTATTTACAGAAAACACTGTGACCACTCAGTGCAGATAGGGCCTCAAGTGATTTAGTGCATTAACCCTTGTATATAATTTGAGCTCTACAACCCCCATGTTAATGTCTTCCTTTCTTCAATCCCCTCCAAAAGACAACATGCTCTATCTGAACATGCTTCTTCCTGAGATGGCAAGTATTTGTACTGCCTGCAGACCTGAAATGTGCACTGAAAAGAAAATCCACAATATGCCTCTGGGTCTTCCAAGACCTCTGGTACACAAACTCAGATCAGTAAGTACTATATTAACAGAGGAACACTGCAGGCTCCAGTTTTGAAGCACACACAGAAAATCAGTACTCTGCATGACTCAAATGTCAATGCTACTCAAGAGGTCTCCACAGAAATTGTTACCTCAGAGCAAGCATGCCACACTGATGCAGCATAATAAATGTAATACATAGTTAAAAGGAAAAGGTGTTCTCAGATGAAGTCTGTTGCTCAGTACAGCAGTCACTGTATATTTTTGTCATCATACCACATCAAGTAACAGTAAGCTTTTAAAATCTTTTGGTGAGTATCAAGGATCTCCTGCTGGGGTTTCATTACTCTCCACTTTATTCAAACATGTTCTCTTCCCACTTACAGAGCTGGATGGCCAGTAAACACATCTGCACATCACAGAACACTACATTTGTGCCTGGCACATCTATCTGGATTTGTCTTTCTGATCTACTTCCCTATCTAAGAGCTTCAGAAGCAAATGAGAGACTGTTCATCCTCCAGAGACACAGCAGTTTTCTGAGGCAAATACTTGAAAGAGGCAAGGATTTCAATACACATTATTTTCACAGTTACTGTATTCAGGCTGGGGAGAAAGAGGGAAAATAAAAAGCTTTGTCAGTGGTTTGTGACCTGCCCAAGTCTATCAGAACCAAGTAACTGATCTGGTTTTAAGCGCTGTAATCTAAAATTTCTCTGATACCAAACTCCCAAGATCAGAAGGTCTGTAACAGTTCTACCCCTTCATCTCCTGTGTTTGCTACACAAAAACTATATGGTGACAGTGTTGTGGTTTAACATCATTTGGTTTTTAGTTAAGGAAGAAATCCACCAGCTACCTAAGTGATTCCCTATAACAGCCTTGGCAGGACCTTTCTTCAGACTGACAAAACCAACCAGCTGGCTACTTTTCAATACTGACACCCTATTAAATGACTTAAAAAAAGCTGAACACATCTCTGTGAAACCACACTTAAAAATGAACAAAGCCCAGGAAAAACGCTCTTGCTTCCAGCCTTTGAACACTGGCCAGGCCCTGCTCCGCCTCACAGCCAGGTTGGTGGAGATTCTGCCACCACCGAGCCTGGCCTCGCTCTAGCTGTGAGCTATCCGCTGGCACTGTGGGAAAATCACACGGCTAAGGACACAGGCAGCCCTGCAGCTGGAACTGACTGCAGCAGGGGCCGGCAAGCAGCCACGCACGCGGCCAGAGCGGCCGGCAAGTAGCAGAGATCACATGACCACCTGCAGGCCTGGTCTCCTTTACACGGCAGGAGAGGCTCCTCTCCCTAAATGAACTGAAGAAAAGATTATTTTAAAAGTGGTAAGCTGACTGAAAATACCACATTTGTCTTTTCAAGTTGTCAGTAGGAAAAGACAGAAGACTTGAGAGTAGGAAGTGCTCTGAAGGTTTATTCTGATTTCTTATTATTTTTCTTCTAGTCCTGTTAATAAAGTTTTCTTTATACCCTTTAAAGTTTTGAGCCTGCTTTGCTCTCCTCCTAATCCTTATCTCACAGCAGAAAATGAGTAAATGATTCTAGTGGATGCAGTGGTGTTTGGCCAGTACTTAGACCCACTACACACATGAACAGCCACAGCACAATCTAGGAGGCTTAAAAAATACTTGCACCCCAGGCAGCATCCAAATGCACAAAATACTGCTAGAGAAACATATTTCAATTACTGAGACATAAATAAAAAAATTAATCCTGTCTTCCATGATACTGTTACTCCTATGCCCTAGGTAACCCAAAATGTTATTGTATTTTATCTGTCTGTGCCCAAAATTGTTACTGTCTCTGAAGACCTTGGAGTCAGAAAACACAACCATGGGGCAAGTGCCCCAGCCTTCTGAAAGGTCAAAGCAGAGACAGCACTCTTGCCTCATGGTATTTGCTCAAGGCAGAGACTCTGCTCTGAGGTTTTTTACCCCTCTTTTCTCTCTTGCATCCTGGACAGGCTCAGGGTGAATCCCACCACTGCCTGTCTGCACCAGCATGGAGCAGCCCTGCAGAAGTGAAGGCACAGCCACCCCAGCCCAGCTGCCTGGCCAGCTGCTGCCAAGGAAGGCAAATCCCTCTGTGAGTTCTAGCCCTTGACCAAGTACCAGCTGCTGAAGAGTGCCAGCTGCATTCAGCAATGAAGAGGCAAGAAGGGGGAGGCTGTCACCATTTCCCCCTTGTCTTTGGAACTACAAGGTTGGTCAGTGGCAGAGGCCACTATTTTGGGGAGGTGTCACCCCACCATTTCAAGTTCCTCTTTGTTCCCTGGGAATCCAGGAGATTCCAGCAACTTTGTAACTAGTGACTATTACTGTTATTTTTTTGCCTGTTGCTATTTCCTTCTTTATTAGTAAACTGTTATTTTTTCACTTATATCTATCCATATTTGTTTCTACTTATTCGTGGAAAGGGATTGGTCAACCTAAAGGAGAGATGACTCATTTCAGAGTGTCCCACTTTAGTTATCTTAATCCAAGACATCTCAATAACTAAATGTCTACATTTCTGCCATAAGCAAAAGGGTTCTATGACAATCATCCACTACCAAAAGCAAGCAGCAAAACACCATAAGGCTTTCAAGCACTAAATAAATGAGAGCAATCAAACAAAATTACATGAGATGTTTGACCACACCAGGCTAAAAACTAATATGCTGAAGACTAATCTTGCTTCTTATTTAAGCAAATACACAAAGATTTTACCACCAGCACACATTTTAGGAAAGTTCACTTTTTGGGCAGCCCTAGACTTTGTGTGTCCTAACTTACTCTCTCTACAGGGTACGTAACTTGGCTTCCACAAACTTGTCTCTAACCTTTGTACCTCTTCATACCTCTAACTTCTTAGTCATTTGGACAAAGCTGAGCTTACCTCAACTATCTTTTGAACATCCACATTGTCCAGGAAAGACACAAATCCATACCTAAAAAGGAAGAACAGACTACTCAGTAATCAGTATCATTTGATTATAAGCCAAATGTTTGAAACAAGACCAGTTAACAACGTGCCAGGTACATTATATTGCGCATCAAAATTATCAACTAGGACATTAATTTAGGACTCAGGCCAGATGCAAGAAACTAAACGCCAGATTTTAGAATAACATGAAATAAGGCCTATTTTTCCATTTTAACTACTCAGAATGAGGACTGCTGTTAATATTAGCAACTTAAAGTTAAATTTTTAAGTAAGATCTGACTTATCTTTAAATTTTATATTTACTACAGAGGTCTGGATGGAAGCAGGCATTATAGGAACAGTAACACCAGTCAGTGGGAGGGAAGCAATTCTTGAAGAGGTTTTTCAGTTTATTTCACTGCATTCCTAGTTTATCTGGTCTACATAATTAAGATAATTTCAGAGCATTATAGTAACAATTGTGTCCCATTAATGGAATAAGTCAAATGATTATCAATACTTGTAACATACACTAACAGCACAGCAGGGTTCACTTCACAGACTAGGAAGGGATATGAGAAAATGCATTTATTTCCAGCTCTTCCATTGCTATATATGCTGAAGAAAAAGATATGACACTGTAGGAGCTAAGCATAGAATGTAAGAAAAATTCTCACTGGAAGGAACTTCAAGAGGGAGAAGTCCCTCCTCATCAGGAGGGATAACCTCAAAACTGGGATGGCCTCCCCAGAACTCAGCAGGGTAAGGTCCTTCATCTTCTTATTTAAGGGTTTCACCACGGTTATCCAGAACTCCTCAATATATTCAAAGGGAATTTCCTTGTTTCAACTTTGTTCATATACTTAGTCTTCACCCAAAGAAGTTCGGGCTGTTTGCCTCTAGAACTTATTCACAAGTGTCAGGAGAGGGCAGAGTCACTGCCCTGAATAAGCCATTTAATTCTCTTAATCATCCTGAACTGTCACCTGATTTTTAGCTACTCTAGCCAGCGGAAGAGTCCTACATAAGAATTGGCTGCGTAAGCATCACACGTCAGGCTTTGTTTTCAATGATTGAGTGACAGTGAGCTTCTTTTCCCTGAACAGAGAGGTTGAAGTAAAAAAAAATTAATGCTATTCTTTGTAAGATTATACAGATTTAGTTTGGGGCAGTATAAGATTAACTGGTTTCAGTCTTAACTCACAATAACAGCAGACTGCAGTTAGTATTAAGGCTTCAGCATGTCAAGTGTGTTGCTAAGCATCTGCTCATATCACCTATTACAGAACGCTGTCCACATAAGCAGCAACTTAAAACAACAACTCTTATTCTACCCACCCCTTTGAAACACCAGTTCTGTCAGTGATGACCTTCACCTCCTTCACAGTACCATATTGTTCAAAGACACTCCGAATTTCTGCTTCATTCATCTAAAAGAAAACAAGGTCTTAAACATCTTCAAAAACATTCAACTGCTTAGAACTGATTGAAAGCAGGCAAGTACCACTTTTTAAACCCATTTTCCACTACCATAAGAACTAAAAGTTCGTTTTGGAAGACATGTTCCAGAATTCTCCCATGATGTCATGTCAATATCTTCTAGATTGGCAAATGCACACACAAAGGAAAAAAAAAAAAGAACTCCACCACAAAAAAAATTTAAAAATCCACACTAAAACAGGAGCAAAATTTCCACTTATTCTCCACTGATGTACCCTATACCCTATCTTAAACAATTTAAAGTGTACACATACCCTTATGTCAATTCCACCAACAAAGACTGTGTTGGGCATGACTTTTCCTTCTGGTAAAACATAGCCCTGACTGACTGTTGCTGAATAGGCACTGCCCTCCGTGGCACTTGAACGTTGGGTCTCCACATGTGCTGCCTAAAAAATTTAAACACAAATATTTATTTTAGTCAATTAGATTACATTTTAACACACCAGAATGCCTGCACCTTCCTATAGATATAACAGGTGACAAGGAATTTCAATTGCACAAATGGACCATCATTGGCTCTAACACCTCTCAGTTCAAATGAAACTGGCTCTACAAAATCTGGCAGGAAGATTAACACAAAGCAATCAGTTTTTCACCCACCTGGTATTCTGCTTTTGTTTGGCTGCATACCCAGCTAAAGGGCATTTGAACTGAAATCTGAGATGGCAACTCCTCAAGCTGACCTAACTGCTGCTTCTACTTCTTTCTTTCTGGATGTGTCAGTGAACCAAGCTAGAAGTGGTATTCACTTTGCTGTGCAAGTTCTCTGGCAGCCCTAAAACAGGAAACGGCTCTCAGGGGAGGAGCCCAGCAAGTGCCTGAACCAGCTGAAGGAAGCTGGTAACCACAGACACTGCTGGTAACCACAGATGCTGCTGGTACACCTGTCACAGCCTTGGCCACCATGGAAGTGCAGTGCTCGTGTCTCACACTAATGATGCAGAATTTCAAAGAAAATAACTTATTTAACACTCTCACACATTATGTACCTGAAAGAAAGAAAGAATAAACAGACTACTTAGGCATTCCAGCAAGCTGGGAAACATGAGAAATAAGATTTATTAATACATGCATTTCCTAGGACTTGAAAAGGAGATCAAAACCGCACAGTG
Source organism: Ammospiza caudacuta (assembly GCF_027887145.1). NCBI lineage: Eukaryota > Metazoa > Chordata > Aves > Passeriformes > Passerellidae > Ammospiza > Ammospiza caudacuta. Next base: position 36,315,182 of record NC_080593.1, read on the forward strand.
GTAAAATTCTCCTAAAACAAAAAGAAAGAAAATCTCCCTCCGAGGCCACTTTTCAAGTCCTCAGTACGATGATGGAAAACGCTTGCCAATGCAAAAAGATTACTATTTTATCTAAACCCAAATAATTTTGTCAACATAGCACTACACAAATGACTGTTCTATATACATGATGCACAAAGATCTCACACTGCTGCTGAATCTGTGTCCAAAGCCTAAACCACCTCAAGTTCTGAAGTGAGAAACACTGCCTATGATACTGGAACTACAGCATCAGCTGAAGTGACTCACCCCTTTAGAATTACTCTAAAAGAAGTCTACTTTGTCTATCCCATGAAGTAGCTCTGATATCAAACTTCCAGACGCCACGAATATTGGGGTTTATTCAGTTTTTCAGCTTAACAGAATTAACAGGTGTTTTTTTGCTTCTCTCATCAAAAGATCAAATTAATCTGTTTGCTCTTAACTATTCAAGTTTAAATTCATAAAGTTTAAATTGATGAGGGAAAACTGGTGCAACAGTAGTCGGGAGACTAGTTAAGAATTTTGGCAAAAGAAAAGGTGGAAAAGGACGTTTGCTGGGCTACGTGGAGGAAATACCTACCTACCCACCCACGTGTGTTACAAACATAACTCAATTTTATGCTCATCCAGGAGAGAAAAACGTTCACTTTTTTTGGCCACACAAGCCCCTGATTTTTCAGGCTTCTCCCTATCCTCAGCACATTCTCAGTTAAAAGTAAGCAGTAGTTTTTTGTTGGTTTTTTTTTGTTTTTTTTTTTTTAATTGAAGCATTTAAACCCCGTGACCCCGTCCCGCTGTGCGGACACTGAGCAGTCTCCATGACAGCGCGGGCGCCTGAGGGAAGAACGCGGCTGGCGCCGCAGCCTTCCCGCTGGGCACTAAGCGGAGCCCTCGGCCCAGCACTGCACGCTAGGCACAACCTCTCCTGTATAAAAAAATAAAAAAAAAAAAAAAAATAAAAAAAAAAACCAAAAACCAAAAAAAGCCCCACCACCTTACTCGTATAGTGTTTGAAGCGTCAGCGCTACAGTCGCAAAGCACGTTTCTCACATAGAAAGAACAAACAGCAAGCAGCATGCCGGTGCGGGCCGAGGAGCCCGCGGCACGCCGGGCCTTTGCTCCAGCAGGGGGGGACGTAGGACCTCGGGCAGGCGAGGCGCCGCTCGTGGTGCCGCCGCCATTTTACCTCACACTTCGGCTGCTCAGCGCCGACGGGGCGTGGGCAGGACGGTTTGGCGCCTCAGGACATTGAAAGCTATTCGCAAGCCCCAGACAAATGGCCCTGCCGGAGCCTACGCGCAGCGGGTACACCGCCACGGGCAGGTAGCGGGGCACCCGCCCAGCCTTGCGGGACGGCGCTACTTTAGCGCCGTCACAAAATGGCCGCTCGAGGGTGTGAAGCGTGTTCCGACGCCAAGCACCCACACACACACCCCGTATAGCAGACAGGTACGAGCCAGACGTTCCCCTGCAGAAGCCCCCGGCCTTTTAATGGCGGTACTCCCTCCACCTTAACCGCTCACCTCGTAAGGTGCTAAAACCTTTAAGATAATTATAATGCTAGTAGCCATCAGGGGTTCAGCCCCGCCACCGCGTTACAAGCGAACAGTGCTCCAGCTGAGGGCATTCCCGTTTCTCACCCTAAGAATAACCCGAAGAAGTTACTGCTCCACTCTCCCCTCCGCTGCCCGCTGGGGTCCCCCCTCAAGGCACTACATCCCCCAGCAGAAGCCCGCCCGTCGGCTGGGCGTTCAAACACCCCCTATTTCACCGCCGCAGCGTGCCTCCCCTTCGGCGTTCACTCACCATCACTCACTGGAGCCGAGGCTGCGCTCACCCACTTAAAAAAAAATAAGGACTTTCAAGCAAAACCCGTATGAACTTTTTTGAGAAAACTAAGCGCAGGCCGTCAGTATTCCGTGTTCGCGAAGCTGAATTCCCGAAAAAAGCCGGACAATGGGAATTCCGTTCTCCTTAAATAGCCCCATTGGGGGATGGCACAGACGAGGCCACACCCTCCCTCCTCTCTTCGCACTCGTCGTGCCCCCCCACCGCCCGCCACATGGCGCCGGTCCCTTCGTGACTGAGTTTTAGAAGAAAAAGGATCGAGAATGCCGTGGCTTTTCTGGGTTTTTTTCCGGGGGGGAGCGAATTAAGTTGCGACTATCATTTGCGGCATTGTTGCACAGGAAGTTGCTGTTGAGTGCATGGCCCAGCAGCAGTAGTTCCTGCCGTTTTGATGAGCTTGTGCTTCCCTTGTGGAGGTTTTGAGAATGGTGTGTTGTTGAAGAGGCTTTCACACGCTTTGAGGCAAAAGCTCGGTCTCCATCCTGTGACCACCCGGGCTGAATTCCAGCTTTCTGTCTGATCACCAGTGGCCAAGGCCTTTCTAGAAGGAAACCTCTCTGGAACTCCTCCTGATTCTACAGGAATAAGATGGGATTTGGAAATTAGTTTTAAATGGCTGTTTACCACTAGAATCAAATTTATAGAACAGATACTGATTTTAGAAAGTAGAATCTTATGGACATCTCACCAAAATTAACGTCTGACTGGGCTAGGTTAATAAGATGTTTAATTTATGGTTTGGGTTTTTTGCTTTTCTGTTTGTTTGAGTTTTAGGGTTTTGTTTTATGGTTTTAATTTGTTTTTGTTTTGGTTTTTGTTTGTTTTGGTTATTCTTATAGCAAAGGCATGCAAGTGATCCTTGTTAAGGATGAAAAATTGAAGTAGAAAGTAAAACTGATGGAGTGTTTTTAACACGTAAGATGGTTTTTCCAATCAAATTTTATGACTTCTAATGATTAAATTTTTTAATCCATTGACCAAGTGTTTACCTTTTCCAGTAGACTGCTACACTGGGTTTACATGGGACCCAGAGCTGGTTTAGGTAATAGCAATAACAAAGACCTGATCACGTAGATATGTTTATGTTACCTATAGAAGAGATTTTGTTAAATCTGGTGGGGTTGTAATATTATCTAAAGGTAAGCATATGCCTGGGCTTTCGTGCAGCTAATGCACACTTACTTCAGTGAAAGGTATGCTGTACAATACTTTATCAGATCTTATTTGAAATGGCTGAGACTTTGAAAATGGGCCCCAACAATTAGGGGAAAATAATACATAGTATTTACTTTGGTGTAATGTATTCAGATTTGACCTTAAGTGTGGAAACAAGTGAGGCTGTTCCAAGCTTTTTGTACTGGGTTTGGGGCAGGCTTGTGCCCTATTTTCCTTATCTAGGTATTAGCTTCTAAAACCGGAGATCTGTTGCTTAAAACAAAGGAAAAAGTAATTTATTTTCTGCTGCCAGTACACAAACTTCAAAAGGAGTGGAGGAAATGGAGTAGGAAATTATTGTCTTAGCTTGTTTTATCAATACTGCTATTAGAATGGTTATTGATCAGTAGATTTATTTGTTAAATGCACTAAGTAGCAGAAGAAGAAACAGATTTTATATTCTGCTGCACCATGTAGTACTTGCCACTTTAATACACCTTTTTTTTTGTTTCATTTTTTCTCTTTAATTAGGACATTGATAAATCAATTAATTTAGTAAATCAGAGTAATTCAGGAAGAGCCTCTGGCTTGGGTTCTGAAGGCTGCAGTGGGTGAGAATTCTACAAAAAAATGTCCTGAAAAATTACCAGTCTGATTACAGACAGATGAAGTTGCATCTTGAAATTTAATACTCCTAAGTACAGGACTACATGCTTTAAAAGTCAGGTTAGATTTAGTCTTCCTAGAAGTAGACCTAAAATTGGATAGCAAGGGTATCATATAGCATTTGAATTTTTGTAGCATTTCTCGTAACTCTTCTGCAATTTTGTGATCTTTTCTTGTGAATAATATTGACTCTTTCTGTAAAGTTAAAGCAGCTTACTACTCTTAAGAGATTCATAAGTATAAAAAGGAGAATATGAAGGAGATATTCAAGCTATTAGATTAAGAACAAGAGAAGGTCCCAATTTTTAGACAGCAAGCTTGCCTAAGAAAAAGATGCTGGGTAACCAAAGAGGATTTGAATATCTGAGTTTCCTACTTCATACTGAAGAGAGTGCCACATACATTTCACAGCAGGCTTTAAAGCTAAAAGGGTCATTCTATATCCGGTTAAACTTTGGATGTTTCCTTTGCTGCTCTTTAAGAGGATGCATCATAATGTTCTGATGAACATCTAACTTTTTTTAAAAAAATATACACTGTTATAATTTGCACTGAAACCACTGGAGTATCCATAATCAAAACACAATCTATATTTTCACTAGTACAATAAAATCCTTCAAAATGTAGTGAATATTTGCTGAATGGTTTTCCTTATATTCCCCCCAACTCTAAGAAGTAGTGCAATACAAGTAACCTCTTTAAAAAAAAAAAATTAATTTCTGAATGTATAATTTACCAATAAAATTACTTCTCCCCCCCCCCTTGATTTGGATGAAAACTGAAATATTATTTTCAACATTAATTATTTAATTTTCACTAGTGGAATTTGGGAGCTTATTTTTTCTAGAAGCTACATTATTTTAGAACACTTTAATTCATCTGATAATAAATTTAACTCATACAGTCCATATCTAAGTAAAAACTTAAGAGCTAAACCATACATAACTTATCTGTAACCTAAGTCAGGACACTGTTGAAATTATTGCATGAGGTTGTCAAGGCTATGTTTAGCACTATCAATAATTATGATTAGCCTTTAGGCATTTAAATTCAGACAAGTTCTTTAAATTTAACCTGGAAAACTTTAACTACTATAGCAAAGCTGGTCCGCACTTCAGTTTGTACTATGGCATGACTGAAAAATTTCAGTGTATTGCACAGGTATGTAACATTCTTCATCCAAACATTCTACGAGAATGGCTCCTACAAATACATAGGAATGTGTAAAGACAGCTGTGCATGATTCTGATCACAAGTACCTCCAGCTCAGTGTCTTTGTTCAGAGTAGCCAGGAGTGCCTAGAGAAAGGATGTGAAGACAGGGCAGGTGTAGAGTGATTTTTCTTACTTTTAGCTTTTCCCTGTGCTTGCCAGCCTCCAAAGCACGTCCTGAGCCCCTTTCATGACTGTATTTGATGATACTCAGTGTATTAAATGATACACAGTGATTTTTTCCTGTAAAGTTCTCTGGTCTCTTTTTGAACTTGGGGTTAACACATGCACAAGAGCATTTAACACTGAGGGACAGAGGACAAAAAGGTACTGTATGGAAAAAGTACTTGGTTGCTTAAGCTTTTCTCATTATAACTAGAGCCATGTCATTCGTTCAACACTAAGAACAAAAGTAGAATATGTTTATGAACAATTTCTCCTTGCTATCCTATGCTTCCAGGACTGCTCTGAATTACAACAAACTGTATGCATCTCTGGTTTCTGAAAAGAGATTTTTCACTGTACTGGGAGTTTTAATATCTGCCTGCTTTACAATTAATTTGTTAGCAATTCTTCTACCTTTTCTCTAACCTTAGAGACCCTGAAAACTTTTCTTCCCTCACCATGCTACAAGTTCAAATTACTTGCAGTGACAGGAGCCACGTCCCTGTCCCTTCCTTCCGGGTGTTTCACCTTAGTGTCTTGTGTTGAAAAAACAGAATGTAGAAGGCAGAACAAATAGAACAAATACTGTCTGTTATTGGTCACTTCCTTGCGGAGCGTTGTGGTTAAAAACGGGAGCACACGCCCGGTACTAAGTGATTTCAGCTTTTATTATAAAAAAAATAAAGGCTTAAAGCAAGGGGGCCCGCGGGCCGAGCAGGAGCGGTCCCGTCGAGAATGCTGCAGCGCCGGCGCTGGGTTGTCCCAGCAGCGATGTCCCCGATGTCCCAGGTGGAGCCGCACGGATTCACTGGGTCAGATGCCCCTTTTTATCCTGTTTTATGTCCCTTTGGATTGGTTTCTGTTGGGATTCTTCATTTACGTGAAGGTTTAAGGCGCTTGATTGGCCCATTACAGTTCTGTCCAGGCTGGCTCGTTTTGCTTGGAGCGGGGCGGGGGCGTGATGCACTTTACTTCGGTGTAATACGGTACGTGGAGTACCGTATTTCTTATAACTACCCTTTTAACCCCCTTTGCAGTATAATAACCAAACTAACAGTACATGCTTAACAATTATCAACTATTTTACAACAGTTTTGTGAGATTTCTAACCTATTTCTGACAATTATCCTTCCATCTGCTATAGAAAAAAGGAGTAAAAGCAGGATCCTTTATTGCTTTTCTGTATACTCTTGAGCGGGTTGCCAGCCTCTACAGAAACATGGCTTAGAGAAGACTCTAAGCTCTCTGCTTTGCCCCTGATTTAGCCCATCTTTCACTCAGTTGTTCTCTTCTGAAAAAGCAACAACTTTTCACAGTCTCCATTTTATATTTGATTAAATATACCCCAAGTATCTGGTTTTTCTCATTTTCCATTTTTATAAAAATTTTTCTCTGAAAAGGATAGAACTGAGAGACAAAGTCCTAAATCAAAATTATATTTACAGTATATGTTTTAAATGGTCTGATATTTTTAAGATTATTCCTGACCACAGATAAAAAATCACATAGGCATTTAACATTGAAATAATGACCTACAATCCTATATCCAGACTCCTAACACTACTGTATAAAATGGGGAAACCCTAAAAAGAAAACATATAGTCTGCAGATGTCTGCTTGTTTTTTGAACCTTGAACAAATCCTTGTCTTATTAGGACTTTTTTCATATATGGCTAAAAGTCACCACCTTCTTCTCTATCTTGGTATTGCTTGATCCATACTATGTGCTGGCAGCATGAAGAAAGAAAACCAGCAGTGGATGTTTGCCGTCTTTGTTCCTCCGAGGAACTGCTCAGTACGAGTCCCCAGCTATCAGTGCCTCACATCAGCGCTAACTGCTGCATTTGCATCTCAGTGCAGCACGAGTGCTCCAACCGCCCTGGTGCATTCAGGAGGACGGTTTGTCCATCGCAGCGTTTGTACTCACTCAGCTGGGAGTAACCGCCCGCATTCCACAATGCACTTGACTTGAGAGTCATTTTCCAAATCCTTCTCAGTCTTCCCTCCAAGTGAAAGTAATAAATTTAAATAATGTAAGAAATACACAGGGTATTGACTCCATAAAGATTATCATTGTGAGGTATTTCTCACAAAGCTAATGGGTAAGGGGTTATAAAAATAAAACTGCAGTTCCGTCCATTACGGTATCATTTGGTGGTCCCTCATTTGAAAAGGCAGCCAAAAAAACTTCTCAAGTATTCAAAAGTGTTTGAATCAAAGGAAGCAAAGAGGAGGAATAGTAAAGATCTGTGTTTCCTTTTCTGATGGGTCCTTGCCATGCAACTGTGGACTGTGAAACGGTTCTGACCCTCATGGAGGATCAAATTGTTTATGAAGTGAGAGGAAGGATACATTTACATGGCTTGATATGTAAAAGCCATTCTTCAGAAATTTAGGCTCGTGTGTCTTTGTGCAAGTGCGTATTTTAACCTCTCCCCTCTACCAATGAGGAGAGACAAATGCGCAGAGATATAAGTGAAAGAATAACAGTTCTTACTAAGAGAAAACAGCAATAACCAAGAAATACAAAGGCAAACGGTTCAACCCCACCCACGATGCCGCAGGAGATCCTGCGAATTGTCCTGGGTAACGCGGACACAGTGAGGGACCGTCCACTCTCTGGCCATGCGGCTGAGTGAGAGAACAAACGAAACCACACGGCAACAACTCGCTTCCAAGAAAACAAACTCCCTCCCCCGAGAACTGACGAAACTGTGGGAAGCAGCAGAAAAGCAAAACCTGGGAAAACTGGTTTTGTCCCAGAGGACTCGGTGCTGCCTGGGCGCTGGTGCAGCTCAGCAGGCTCTCTCCACGGCGCGCCCGTGGTCAGCAGCGCACTGCGCCCTCTCCCGAGTGGCAGGGGCGGCAGTCAAGGGATTGGCCTGCCCTGCCATGAGCTGGGGTAAAACACAGGAGTTCTGATCCTAACTCCGGACCTTAAAGAGACACTAAACTAACTTGCGTGGGTTGATGTAGAGAAGATATGGAATACATGATTGTCCGTCACCCCTAAAGCTAAACTCCACCTCTTACCTCTGTAACAAGGATGCCCACACATGCTGTTGTCCATCCTCACAAATGTTCTGTTTATTTCTTTGAAAACAGGGCTGACATGCTTAAATTTGCTTATTAATGAGGTAGTTTTTCAATCTTGGTTAAAGGAAGATGGGAAAGGAAGTAACAGAATATTAAGTGGAAGCAAGATTTTGGGAGGTTAGCTTTTTCTTGCTCCTTTTCATTCACTTACAGTAGAATCTCTCCTGTCAATTTTAATTATTTTTCTATGTATTTTATGGAAACCTGTAACAGTTCTAAAGACCATAGCTAAAGACCCTGTTGAATGATCCTTGAATCATGGATCCAATTTTGTTTCATTCTGCACCCCTACATAACACAGCTGTACAGAGATGGCTGAGTTAGTTTGAATCACCTTATTTGCAGGAGAAATGGTCTAACCGAGTTGATGCAGAGCTTTAAATCATTACTGCTGCACTTGGAAGAGAGAAATGGTGAAGTTAAGGACAATGATTTAAGTTCAAAGGAGACTGTTAAAAAGAGGCCAAACTCTATAAAATTCAAGGGGAAAGTTTAGTGATTTGGCAATGCTCACAGCTCTCTGGTATTTCCCACTGTTTGGCAAGATTATACATGAGCCTGTAGAAGTGGGGACTCTCCCATTCCATCAGTCATGGCTCTGACAGCCCCAGTAAACATTTCTGCATGCATATGGTTTCCATACATCTAAATAGTTATTCTTGCTGAAGCTAAATTGCCTCTAGTTCCAAACCAAGCTGCTTACAGTTAGCTTGGTAACTTCTGCCCTACTATGGGACTTGCAGTAAGTACCCTGGGAGATGTCACATGCATTTACTGCTGCATACTGACTTCTTGTCATCCAGAGAGTTGATTCTTGCCTGTGACTGGGCGTTAGAAGCAATTCCTGATGTCGTAGTAGTGATCCTATGTCACATTTTTTATAATGTTTTCATCTCAAGCATTCCAAAATCATAGTTTAGGTCAAAAAAATCATTGTATGGCTTAAAAATTGGACACTTGAGAAAGATACACATTTCTAGCTGGTGTAGTCTGCTTTCTTGTCTTCCAGTGCTTTGGATCTGCATTTTTAAGCTTTTTTTAGCAACCAAAAATTAGAAAAGTTTTCTGTGAAAACCAAGTGTTCTAAATAAAGCATCAAAAAATAATTGATATTACAAGTATGACAATAAAAATACTTTGGCATAGATTTCTGGGTGTGTGTCAAGCTTTTACTGTGCATGTACTTTATATTTTGGGGACTTAAATGGCTAATAATGGAAAGTTAAAACAAGAAATATAGGTTCACATGACTCAACTTGAATAACAATAAATGTACCACTTGTGATAAAATCTGCATCTGTTACTTACTTTTCTGCATTGCCTTAGTGTGTCTACTTAATATCTAGATTATGCACTCTACAGTAGAGCAAGAGAATCTGCAAATATCCATACAAAAACCTAGTGAGATGAAATTAGCTTTAGAGAATAATGTTTGCACAGTGAATTATGTCCTTTTTGTATGTTGAAAGTTTCTGTGGCAGAAATTAGTATCGACATGTAGTTTCTATACTTACTGTGATGATGAATGTTCTAGAGCTGTCTGTAATAAACAGTTGCACTTGATTTTAATGTCAAATGGAAAGCAAAGGAATAGCTGGCAGATGCTCAGCATTAAGTATTGTTGACCCTTGCAAGGTATGTAGTCCATGGAAAAATGAAGTTTCTTTGGCTTTAATTAAAGTAGAACTACAAGAATTTAACCTACCCATAGTTCTTTAGTCAAAGACTTTCCTCTATTTGTGATTTACAGAAACACAATAAATTTTTATTTGTGTTCTCATTCAGATATATTGAGCTGATTTTAAACTGCTAGATGTTTTACTACTGTTTTTAAATGATTGAGCTGAAGCACCTCATTTTTATAACAGGTGTCTACTCTGGAGATATCTGTCATAACATCTGTTCCTCTCATTAAAAAAAAAAAAAAAAAAAAAAAAAAAGCTGTTCTTATTGTTACATTCCTTCATTCCTTCTGGGAATGATAGTTTTTATTGGAGTGGTACAAACCCAGTGTGTCTACGCTGGGAGTGCTTCGATTTCATTGACTGATACTCTAATACTGATTAACTGTAAATAGAATAGTAATTCCACTTTGAATTAATTTTCTGTCTAGAGTAGTTCATATTTAAACCATTAGGCTGAGTAAATTTCTTCATCTTCATTAAATTAAAAGTATGTTTTAACCTGCATCATCTAAGTGGAGGAAGAATGATTTTTCAGAGCTCCAGTCTAATTGGCTAACAAGTTGAAAACTGGCAGGGAATCTAATTTCTGCTTTGCTCACTTTATGAGCAAAGTAACTCATATTTAATTTCAAATTTTTCATATTTCACTTTATGAAAAAAGTGAATTTTATGTCTTCAGTAGAACTTGAGCCCATCTTAATTATGATGCCAATTCTAGATTACTAAAACTTGCTGTCTCAATGTTTTGACAACCCCTAGATATGGTTAGTCTGTCAGTGTTGTTTATGCAGGTGGTGTCCAGAAAGAAAGTGTTAGTGTCCTGCGTTGTCATAAGGAGTGCTGCTATGCCAAATTACCGGAGTGGTAGAATTCTTATATTACAGGATAGCTCTTTATTTAACACTGTGAAGTTAATTTAACACTGTGAAGAAAATACAAATGCCATGTTGTATTTGGAACAACTCTTGCAGTTGAATGAAACCCATACTATTTCACTTTATTTGATTCTGAAATATGCAAATCAGCAACATAGATGGTTTATCTATTTCAACACCTGTTGAAACACCAGAAAAATGGTGCTAATTACAAAATTTTCTTTAACACTTCCAGGTTTTTTTCTTTAAATGGAGGCTTGCTCAAATATATGCACTGCTAAAAGTTCTGATGTGGATATGGGCCTAAACAGAAACAGTTCCACCTCAACATGAGGAAAAATGTCTTTGCTTTGAGGGTGGCAGAGCACTGGAACACACTGCCCAGAGAGGTTGTGGAGCCTCCTTCTCTGGAGATATTCAAATCTCATCTGGATGCTTTCCTGCTCTAGCTGACTCTGCCTTGACTAAGGTTTGATGATCTCCAAAATTCCCTTCCAATATAACAATGCTGTGACTCTCTGATATTACCTGAATAATCACAGCTTTCCTCAAATAAGGGGAAGTAGATTTTTGTCCCAATTTCATGTTCAACTTTGTTGAGTATTTTCCCTGGTGGGTTCTGTGAAACTGAAACTTTACTTATAAATCTGAGTTGAACTACAACAATTCTCTCTTGCACAGATGCCATGCCTGCTTTTTGTTCTTCATAATTAAGGAAGATTAAAAAAACGTGACAGTGGTTTTCTCTTTGTGTCTACAGACATGGTTTATTTGTTAGATGTAGTTTTTGTCAGCTTTTCCAAATATATTGAAGCTGTCTTTCCACACATTTCCAACTGACTTAAATTCACTCCTGTGACACTGTATATGAGCTACTTTTCTAACTGCAAATCAAATCTGTGACAAATGAGAGCTCTCAAATCAGATGCTATTCTCAGAAAGTATTCAAGAAGAAAATTGATGGTCAAGTTCTAATTTTAAAGTAGCTCCATTAACATATGCAAGACAAGCTCAGGGATTGTTTACAACGTAGTGCCTGCTAAGAACACAGGAATAGACTGTGTGTGAGTGAAAATAATGCTAAGATCTGATTATTACAATTACTAGAGAGATGCCTCTTTTGTAGTAAAGGCACAAATGACACAATATACTGAAGTCAATAGTATAGAGTGTTATTTAACAGTAAATGTGAGGTAGAGAGAGGGAGGGGGAGAGGAAGAGAATGACAGACAAACAGATTAAGTAGAAAAAATATCAACACTACAGAGATTTCAATGACATGCCATTTGTTCTCTTTTTTCTGGCCTTCTCAGTGGTTGGAGTCTTGTTGAAGTGGTGGTTGCTGATGGTATCCCTTGAGTAGTGGGGGAAAGAATCCAGGAAACATCTGGTCCCTGGGATTTGTGTTATGCTGAGCTAGGTGGAAACACCTCCTGTACCTCCCCTAGCTGATGAAACAGTGGATCGTGGGACATTTCATGAGTCTTTGACACCTTCTAAGGTGTTGCAGCTGTCTCTTACGTTAGTGTAAGAGACCAATTATGGCCCATCATGGTATTAAAGCATTTATCCTTCATATAAGGTTATTTCATGGCACAAAATATGAATGTCAACCTTTTCTCTGGCATCATGACTATGGGCCTGATTTTCTACACTTTAGCTGGGCTGTTCTTTCCCTTAATTGAATGCGAGAATTACCCAAGTTAGAAGTTAGGCAACTGGGTACTGGAGTTACTCCTGTCAGTAGTTCAACACTTAAACCATTATAATTTCACCAACTTCAGTGAAAGTACATTGCTTTGACCAGTAATAGTGTAGCTGAGAAAGAGATCTGTGTCCGTCTGTGTTTCACCATGCGATACTACAGGAATCAAAACAGAAGAACATTGAATAAACAAATCCCCCTTTTTGTGTTTCATCAATTTTTTTAACAAAATGCATGAACATGAAGAGTTGGGGAGAGAAGTATTGTGCAGTATAATAATAGAAACATTTATTTTTTTCTAGCTCATGTGTACCTCATGGGAGAGATGAAGACTCTTAATCTGTTCTACCACGTACTCAATATTTGTGCTCTTTCAATTGTTAGAGTGTTAAGTGGTGTTTTCATTTGCAATCAAAGTGTGATTCAGCTAATTTGTCTTCTTTGTTCTGTCTCATAAAATAAAAATGACTAGAAGTCACTGGATAGTTTTATGTGGGACTTTGTCTATATAGGAGATTTTTATTCATATTGTTGTCAATGTCTTTACATTGCAATGACCTTATCAACTTGGGAATTATGAAAATATTTTAAAAGTTCTGGTGATGAAATATTTCAATAATAATATTTTTAGGCTTTTGCAAGACATCAAAGGAGTTCTGAACTAAGCAATTATGCTGTGATTTCAGCCAGTGCCTCGTGGCAGATTAATAGTAAGAGTATGAAATGCTTTTACAAGAAAAATAATAATCTAATTGTGATTCCAATTTCTTGTTAATTGAGGAGCTGCCCATATCTTTGTCATAAACTGTCACTTCTGGTAAGCTGATGACTTAGAGATCAATAAGGCTTTTGATACAAGAACTTGTTAAAAGGCAAGAGCTCTTCTCAGGAAAAAAAAGACTGTCTGGATTCCAAAGGCTTAATAAATCATGGACTTGAAATAAGCACTCAGCCTTACAATCTTGTCTTCAATTGACTTCCTAGTACTGAAAGTCCTCAACCTATCAACCTTTCAGGAGACTCCATAATTGGTAAATATTTTTTTAATTGCATTTGACTTAATTGTGATTAATCAATTTGCATACTTACACCTACAGCTGAGTTGCTTTTGTCAGGCTCAAGTTGACATGATTATGTTGCATGGATGTGAGTCAATTATTCCTTTGAATATGATTCCGGCATGGCAAAAATAAGGACTGTTAGAGGCCCAGTTTGAACTTTTCACAATATCAACAAATTAATAGTTTACTTCACTGACTCCAACTCTTGTGGCAGTGAGACTGATTCCACTTCCTGCTGAGGCACTGTGACATTTGACATACCTGATTTTTAAAAGTTCCCATAGAAAGCTCTTTACAAAATGCCTTGCAGATCAAGAGCTAAGCAGTACGCAAAGTAAATGTCAAAGTGTCATCACAGAAAATATTAAAACATTAATCAAATACAAACCAAATTTTCCAGTTACAAAGTAGCATATTTTCAATGCTACAATATTTAAGGTGGTATCTTTGCAAACCTGTGAAAGCATATAGAGCAGACACAAATTTGTAATCCTGAACACATTGACAAATCATTGCAAGATTTAATTTTATTTTTCTGTATTTTGCTTCCCCTCAGCTCTCAAAGAGATTAAAATGTAATGTTATGTGCACAAATTCTTTAAAGTCTCTCTCAGACTGTTGTAATAGTCCAAGCCAGTGATGCTTCATCATTTATTTTCAAAAGAAATAGCTATCATATTTCAGTTATTCAGATTCTCAGGTGGGCAACTTCAAGCCAGTTTCTCTACTTCTCTCAGCTTCCTTGTAAAGAACCTTCCCAGCCCTTTTTCCTAGAGATCATCATTTTCCAGTGTAGAAATATCTGTGTATGTTCTGAGTAACCAAAATCAAGCATATTGTATTCCATATTTTTTCTATGCCAACCTACTTAAAATTCTCACTTTAAGACCTGGGAACCTGGAGCAGAATCAGGGTGTTTTTCCCAGGTTTGTGAAGGAGTTTGGCCCAGGTAAGAGACAGGCAACAGAAACATGGAGTTCTTATTTCTCACTGCGCTGCCAAGAGAATTGCCTGGGGCGAGGGCAAAGAGAGGCAGATGCCTTTTCTTTTTCTCCATGAGAAGTTGCCTGGCACAGATCTCCAAGAAACGGCATTCCACAATCCTAAACTGTTTTGGAGCAAATTTGGCAAAAACTTTTTGGCCAGAGTTGCAGGGGGCAACCCTCATCTCTGGATCCAGAGCTGTCAGGGCCAGGCCTGTGAGTTTCAGTGCCCAGCAAATCCATTTTTCTTTCTGCTGCAATGCAGAAGCAACCCAGAACTGCAGCACCAACACCAACTAGGTCCAGCTGGCCCAAAAAAAGCAAAGGGACTGACTGCAGGTTCAGAGCTACCCCAGATGGAGCTGGCACCCCTCACCTGCTCCCAGAACTGCTTTGTAAGCTCCTAACTTCCTGTGTTTTGTTCCAGGGCAAAGGTTCAGCTATGTGAGGCTTCTCTGCCATATTATCTTCATCTTCTGATCTGTGGTCAGCTATGGAGGCCACCATACTGAGGAGGGGCTTCTCCTCCTTCCTGTTTTAATTTCTTCCCGGCAGTCCATGGGATTCAGCTACATTGTATTTAGTGCTTGTTGATGTTGCGTTAATTGTTGCTGGTTTGCTTTTAGTAAACTGATATTTTTTCACCTATATCTTCCGGCATTCTCCTTATTGGTGAAAAGGGAGTGATTAAAATGGGAGCTAACTAATTTTGGACTGTCCACCCATATAATTGTCTTAAACCAAGACAGTATATTTGCAAATGCTGCCACTGTCCACAAAATTAATGACTTTATGTTTTAGTGACTTTGTGAAATACAAGCTCTGCAATCATCCTTTTGCAACTTCCCTTGCAAAAGATGCAAATGCAGCTGTCCCTTACATCTTTAAAAGCTCTAACAAATTACTACCATGATGCACAGTGGTTGGCTGAACTGCTTGTGGGCTTCCAAAGTTAGACAAGTATCTAAGAAATGGAGCAAGCAGTAGGCATAGAACTTAATGTAGTAAACCATCAATCTGTTTTCACTGTTGAAGGCTCTTGTAGAAATTAATTCCTTATCTCTGTGATTGTGCTAATAATGTTGTGGCTATTAATGCCAAAATTTAGTGTTGTTTGCCCATAACAAAGTACTTTGTTGATGAAGGCAATCCACCCACTCAAACTCCACTGATACAGAATGTTTCTGAGCATCCCTATCGTTTAAGTGCTGGCAGAAAAAGATCTAAAAACCACAATCTTTAGCAAAGCTGAAGTGATATGAATGAAAGCTGGCAGTCTGTGTGAATGACTATGCCTGAAGCAGCAAATAATCTTTGATTACTTATGGTGGGGATTGGGAAAAAGTAAAGTTTTTCTAAAATCAACTGTCCGATTCAGTTTTCTGGTGGGGCAGAGAGTTTGTCATTGAAGTAGTGAATGCAACTGTATAGTTGTCAAGAACACATGGAAGGGGCCAAAATTAGTAATAAAAATATAAGCAAAGCTTTGTGATTTCATAATGGTGTAATAAACTATAGTCATTATTAAATAATTTTCAAGCTGGATTAAGGATTAGGAATAAGCAATTTCAGGTATTAACATTGAAAGAAAAAGTGGTACAGATAAAAGGTATTTAGCAATAGAATTGAAGATTAAACATGAACATTTGTCATACCAGTGAGATTCTGTAATAATTAATTTTATTTCCTGCTTGTTTTTTTCCCCCACAGTTATTATAGCTGATATTTGTATATATTATTTAGTTGCATTAGTTAGCAAAATGAATAAGAAAGATCAAATGATGAAAACCAACAGGATGCCCACAGAGGTATTTGAAACCAAGAGATTGTGCTCAGGAAATGAATACTGGTCCACATCTGAAATTGCATCTTTCAAATTAGAAGAGCTGAATGATGTTATAATGGTTAATGTGTGTCCAAGCACTTTCAACAGGAAAGGTCACAGAATTAGGGACACATTACCAGAAAGCAAAAAATGCAGAGTAATGTAGAGCAGTGGAGCAAACAGGAGCGAGATCTTTATCTTGTCTACTTTTACAGTCAACAGGCTATTTCTGCTGAGAATCATGAGAGAATGTTAAAATGGTTTTCTTTTCTAAAAAGTATCATAAAATTGATCATTTTAAAAAGAAATGTGTATCTGGCATTGTCCTAGATCTTATACTCTGTTGTTAAAATTTGTGTCACCATTCATTCTGAACAGAGACCGTTCTCACTCTGCAGCATCCGCTACTGCAATTGTCAGTTTGGGGATAACATGAACCATTGGCTGGACACAGAAAGGCATTTCTTGACCTCCTAATTACTAAATCCAGCAGAATGATGCGGGATCCTTTCCTGGGCTGAACAACAAGGGTTGTTAAGCCCAGGGGGAAGAGGACAGTAACACAAGATGGGTCAACTTCTGTGCTGGACATCTAATTTACATCACTTTAGACAGAAGATGAGATCAGACCTTCACTGTCACTACAGCACTGCTCATTTGAGTTTGAATGAAGTTCAAGACATCTGATGTCTGCCAAAAAAAAAGGGAAAATATTATGACCATATATTGGAACAACTTTAGTGTTTTTACCCAGCACTATAGAGGCAAACAAAGTGAACATCTGTTATATTTAAACATTTGTTTTAAAAAAGAAAAATTTACACAAATTCATACCATATACATACATATAAGTGTAAACTTCAAGTCTTATAACTGAAGGGAATTCACAAGGGATTATAACTCATATAACAAATTTATACCAACAGCTTTGGTGGATTTGGGTTTTGAATATTTTCTTCTGTACATCAAAAGGAAAAGATGGGTGAAACACATGTTCTTTGTCTGCTGTCTTGGAGAAATCCTTTGGAGCTTAGGAATTACACAACATACTTTTTTTCATAGGGGCCAGGAATATACAGAATGCTTTTTACTTGGCCCTGAGTAAAACAATGTCTAAGAAATCCCTGAAGGAAAAGATTATAGACTTCTTTCTGTTCTTTTGTATTATTCTTAAGAGGGCAAGTGTTGTTTTAAAAGTAAACATTCCATTCCCCCAAAATATGTGTTTTATAATTTTGTAGTGTGCGTGCCTTTAGGGATTTTTTAAAAAGAAATTCTACTATTGTGTTGGTTGCAGATCACCTTTAAAGCAGTAATTCAGATGTCAAAATCTTTGTTTAAAAAGTATTGTTTGTGTCAATGGGCCGAAATTATTTTTAACGCTCAGCTCTGAGAGCGCTAGCTGATGTCAGTGTTTATATAGCAGTTGTTATGCAGATCTCACCCCTTTTAGCTCTGCTACTTCATGAAATCTCACAGCTTCTTACCAGCCCCAATCCTGGAAAAAACCCTTTTTTTTCCCCTGGAATGCCTTTAAATATCCAACTTTTGTAAATGCCCAAATGCCCCAAATCCACCATATAATTTAGCAGCAAGGAAGAAAAGGAGAAGGAAAGTAAAACCAGGACTTTCACCATCTTGACAAAAATGTCATGTTCAAACCTGGATGCTGTAGGCTATTACTTTTTCTCATCTCTGCTACTTTTTCCTCACTTTGTGTTCATCTGAAAGGAAGAAAAATAGATAATAGGCATAATTGACTCATTTGATTATTCTTACTATTGAGATTGACATTAAACTATTAACATTTCCTGCAATGTATTATTGATATATTTGTAAAAAATTTATATTGCATTTTAGGGACTAAACAATGTCATTTTGATATGCACATATGGGTTTTTACAACAAATTTTAAAAGCTGCTCTAGCTGTTTTCTTTTTTTTTTTCTCTATTTTAAAATTTATCCCAATGGGAAGCAGAACAGATTAAAGGAAATTTAGAGTGGGAGATGGTCAAAATTGGAGAATATAATCCAATTTTCCTAGATTAGTTCCCAACCCTTCCAGGCAGCTTTTGTTTGCAATGTCCTCCATCTGCAATGCCTTCTCTCTTCTCTGGACATCTTCCATGCTGCAGATCTGGGTGATGGGACAGGGAAGAGGCAGAAGTGTAGAGTATAGAGCAGGGTTTCTCCTCCAAGCTCTCTAGGCACACTTTACTACTGTCTGGGAGGAGAAAACAGTGCTGAGAGCCTCAGTGATGGGTAGGAGGAGTCAGAGATCCAGCACTGCCTTCTGCTCTCAGCCTCTGAACCTCCAGGGTACTTTCATTAGAAGAGACTAAAAGAGGCATCAAGAGCTGCACTGTAAAGAAATAATTGGCTTCATGGCCAAAGGGGTTGTTGGCAACCTTGCTCCTAGAAATGGATTTGACATTGTTCTATACTGCAAGCAAACAGTGGAGTAGAGTGTAGAGACAGAGCAAAAAATGGCTCTTAAAGTTCAGTAACCAGTGTTTTGCTTCAGACTGAGAGGGAATTTTAAGTTAGGTTCCAGCAGAGTCTGTCCTAAGGTCATTTCTATTTCATATTATAATTAAACATTTGGATAGTGGAGAGAAGAATGTGCTTACAAAATTTATGGATAAGACGAATCTGAGAGAGAGGGCAAGTACTGTGAAGGACAGGACTATCTTAACAAATTGGAATCATGGTCTACAATCACCAGGATAAATTCACATAATAGATCTGGAAAATCAAGGCTTAAGAAATCAGAGCTCAGATACACAGAAACAAAACAAGGAATGACCATATGTCAGTTATACAGCAGACCTTATGCTGGATAGCAAGGTAAATATAAGACAGTGATATAGTAGTGGTACAAAAGAGTGAAACAATGCTGTTTTGGGAAATACTTGCAGGGACGTCAGGTGTGGGATCTCAGCACCTCAGGTCTGATGTGCAGAGTGACCGAGACCACCCTTGGGGGGCTCGGAGGTCCTGGAACTTTGCCAGAAGTGTCTGGTGGCTGGACTTTGATCCTACACGGGAGACGACACCTGTATGAGGATGGGAGGATTTCACTGGGGTAAATGGTGAAGGGATAAGTTAATTAGAGTGTGAAACACAGGGTTTAAGATTTACAGGGGGGTCTAAAGAAGTAAGATGGAGGAATTGGGGCGTGTCCTGTCCTTCTTCTTCTTCTTAGCCTCCATCTTCTCTGGTGATGTTGGTACTTTGGGATTGGTTATTACTAAATGTGCACTGGTCAATAAGGGTAAAAGGTATTGGGGGAAATAGGTAAATATTGTATACGTAGTTTTGAGTATAAAGATATGTGACCGCCCCGGGGGCTCGCAGTGTGCTCATGGCTGGCTGCTGTGCAGACCTCTGTCGGGCCGAGAGAAAATCTTTTAGATAAAAATCTAATAAACACTGAAGACCAAGAAAAAACCTGAAGCCTCTTCTCGTCCTTTGGAGCGCGGGCTGTCCCAAGGCCACCCCGGGCCTTTCCAGGTCATTAAAACAGCCGAGAAACCGACAGTCAGGAACAGGATAATGAAACAAATTATTCTGGTATGCTCAAAAGTGGTGAGATCTCAGCTGGAATGCCATGTTTGCATTTTGCATTACTCTAAAACAGGTAGACAAATGTAAGAGGTACAGAACTAATGGACAGGTTCAGTCTGGGTAGTTTCCCAAGGCCTCATCTACCCCTACATGTCTGTGAAATAGCTGAAAGTTTTATCTTCTGTTTGCCAAATGCACTTTGCATATTGTACTTTTATAACTTTACAATTTTCACCACGATTGCATGATTTAAGACCCCATTTGTCCATTGCAGGTGCATGAAACCAGAAGTCCTGATTTAGTAGAAGTCTGTGTTAAGTTTTAATAATGAATTCACTAGACTAGGGTTTAGCCTGAAATGTTTGTCAAAATATAACACCGACTTTTCAGTTTTGTTTTATCTTGTATTTTATTATTACATTTATGGTAAATATTAGCTGTGCATGAATGTTATTATTGTTATCAGCATGAAGGAGTAATTGGGTCTTGGTAAATAAATGTAGGGCTGAAATTTAGCAGATTCTTTCTTTATAGTTTCAGTATGATTGCCTTTTTGCCCTAGCCATGTTTTCTGAGCCCTAAATTTCATCTATTTAAGAAACAATGATTCATGGTTAGTTTTTGAGGATTAATTCTGGTTTGCATGGATTCGAAGAAGAATTATGCTAAGCATTTTTTATGATTGTGTCATTTGTTGCATTTTTATAACCAACCATTCTTTATTTTTTCAAATGCTTTAGAAGGTGTAGTCAACTTCTGAGATTAGCTGTGCACTCAGCTGTTCAACAGCATCTGGTAGATTACAGCTATCAAGGAATTCTAATGTGGTGATTTATATGATTGAAGAAATGGATTTATATGATTGAAGAAATTGATAGAAGCCTCATGAAGCACAGTGAGGGGAACTGCAAAGTTCTGCACCTGGAGAGAAACAACTCCAGGCACCCCCATAGTGGATTGATGCTGGCTGGATGTCAGGCACCCACCAAAGCCTCTCTATCACTCTCCTCCACAAGTGGACATGGAACAGAAAATATAATAAAAGTTCATGAGTTATGGATGGGGAGAGATCACTCAGTAAGTATCATCACTGGCAAAACAGATTCAACTTAGGGATGTTAATTTAACTTATTACTAACAAAATCAGAGCAGGAGAATAAGGAGTAAAATAAATTTTAAAAACACCTTGCCCCCCTCTCCCTCCTTCCCAGCTCTACATCCTTCCCCATCAGCAGTACAGCAGGCTATCACACCACACCACGTGCCCAAAAAGGACCAGCTAGCGTGGCAGAGCTTGGAAAATGCAAAAGGTTTAAGTCCTCTAACTCAGAGGTTCAAATCCTCTCCCTGGCTTAACTCAAATAATCTCCCATGAATAACTACCCTCTCTTAATCAACCTCATCATAGCCCTCTGCTATGCCCTTCTGATCTTAATCGCAGTAGCCTTCCTCACACTAGTAGAGTGCAAAATCCTAAGCTATATACAAGGCTGAAAGGGCCTAAACATTGTTGGCCCATTCGGACTCCTGCAGCCTCTTGCAGATGGAGTAAAACTATTTATCAAAGAACCTATTCGACCATCAACATCCTCCCCAATCTTATTTATTGCAACCCCAATACTAGCCTTATGTCTAGCAATCTCAGTCTGAACTCCTTTGCCCCTTCCATTTTCCTTAGCAGACCTTAACCTAGGCCTGCTCTTCCTATTAGGCATGTCAAGCTTGGCAGTATACTCCATCCTATGATCAGGCTGAGCTTCTAATTCAAAATACGCCCTGATTGGGGCACTACAGGCAGTAGCTCAAACAATCTCCTATGAGGTCACCCTAGCAATAATCCTCCTCTCCATTGTCCTTCTCAGTGGTAACTACACCCTCAGCACTCTTGCAATCACCCAGGAACCTCTGTACCTTATTTTCTCCTGCTGGCCGCTCGCTATAATATGATACATCTCTACGCTTGCTGAGACCAACCGTGTCCCTTTTGACCTATGGTTATGGTCAGTTATTCCTGTTATTCCTGCTTCTGCTTGGGGAGAAAAGTCTTTTCTTTCTGAATATCAGGAAACACTTTTTACAGTGTGGGTGACTGAGTGCTGCCACAGGTTGCCCTGAGAAATTGTGGAGTCTTCATTCTTGGAGATACATATTCAAAAACCATCTGGACATGGCCCAGGGTGACTTCTTCTAGGTGGCCCTGTTTGAGCATGGAGGACTGACCAGGTGACCTCCAGCCATACTCTCCAACTTCAACCATTCTGTGAGTCTGTGTTTATGTGAATACATTGGAAATAGAAGTAAACTTCATCTAAACACTGGTTGAGAGAATAGGACACTGCAGAGCCAAAGAGTGTAAAATAGCAAGACCCATGTAACAAAAAGAAAAGCAATTTTTTGTACTTCTGTGAACAAGGAATCCTGAGTGAACTTATTACCTCATAAGAATATTCATCTTATCAGTAATTTTGTTGGGACATGTCTAGTAATGTTTTCATCTCCTGGATGACATTACTGTCCTTGCTTCTTTTACATAGCATCCACTTGAATCACTTGTCTTTTTTTTCCCTGAAATTTATACTGTTCCTTTCCAAATATAATACCTTTCTTTATATTCAAATTTAAAGAAAGGAACTAATTGTGTCCTTTTCATAATGAGTCTTCATGCTGTACTATATTTGGAAAGATTAAATACTTAGTTATTTCTCTCTATTTTCTTTGCCAAACTTCTTTAAAAAAGGTTTTTGTTTAATTTGATAATAGGTCTCCTAAAAATAAGAGGGTATGTCCACCTTTGTAGCTGATGTATCATGGAATAAGGTTGGTTATAGATTTTTTTGTCATATGTAGTGTTGACTATAAGCAAACTATTAATTCCATTAGAATACCTGCCCTCTTTTAACATGTGCCGAAGATTTTTTTTTAAATTATTGTTAATTGTGAACAGTTTAACCGATATAAAGTTTTGATTAGGGAGGTGTCTACACTACTTCATCCTCCTACTATTGGAGGCTTTTCTATGTCTTTGTAAGGTTTTCTACTTAGAAATTCAAAGGTAGACAATTCTTCAAGGCTTAAAACTGTTTTACTCTGTGTTCTTCTGAATAGAAGTCCCAGTCCATAAAACAGTTGTCCTGGAGATTTTATTTTCCCTCTTCTACCACTTGAAGTTAACATTGTACACCAGCCTACATAGTGAGTTTGTATTTTTAGCTCAGAGTAAATTTATCCTTTCTGCTTCTTTACAGACTCTTCTTTTCAAAGTTGTCCTTAAGGGATCACTTAGTAGAGCTTTAATGTTACAAGCTTTGCTCCAAGCAGAATTTACACACCTGAAAAGCAAACTGTAAATGTAAAAGTTGTGTTAAGTCTGATGGGTAACATCAGAGGTTAGAATAAGTGGAGCATTTAGAACATGAACTGAAAATTAGCCTTTTATCATTCTCACTCATGCCACTCACAAGTTCTTCTTGGTCTTTTCAGGTCTTCTCCTCTAAGAGAGGTCCCTTAGAGACCCTTGGTTTTTTTCTGAAGGCATGTCTAGAGATCATAGAAACTTGTGAGTGCAGCAGATGTCAGCATCCTAGATTAGTCGCCCATTGCTCTCCAGTACAGAGCTGTATTTTGGATTTAGGATGATAATAATGATGTTAACAACTGATAGTGTTAAGTTGTTGTTAAGCAGTGCTTAGTCCAAGACAAAGGGCTCTCCAATGTCTTGTGCCCTGCTGGCCTGGAGGTGCACAAGAAGCTGGAAGGCAGCACAGTCACAACAGCTGATCCAAGCTGGCCAAAGGGACATTCTATACCACAGAACATCATGGCCAGTACATAAACTGGGGGGGAGCTGGCTGTGAGAGGCTGATCACTACTCAGGGACAGGCTGGGCATCAGTCAACAGGTGGTGAGCAATTGAACTGTGCATCACTTTTCTGTCTTGTGTTTTGTTCCTCTCTTTTTTTCATTTATCTTTTAATCAGTATCATCATCATCCTCATCACCATCCTCCTCGTTATATTTAATTTCAATTATTAAATTGTTCTTATCTCAACCCACAGTTTTTGTCTTTTTCTTCTGATTCTCCACTCTGTCACACCAGGGGAGGGAAGCAGGAAGTGAGCAACCAACTGCAAGGTACTTAGGGACAGGATGGGGTTAAACCAGGGCAATAGATGTCTTCTGCTCCATGAGGGAAAAGTCTGTGCTGCTGCAACTGCACTGCTATGGGTAATTCAAAGCCCAGGCTACAGGTAAACATGACAGTCACATTTCCTAGCTGCTGTGCACACCTGTCTTTTGTGCATATGTTGTTAACCACACTGTAAATCAAATCTCTCCACCTAAAAAAGAGGTGCTTAAAATAATTAAGTATTTGGAAAATGTGGCTATTTGGTATTTTCCATTTCCTAAATAACTGCCGACAGTTGGGCATGTCCACGTTCTGAAGGATTTGTCTGTTAACTGGGATATCATAAAATGAGGAAGCAGTAGAATGAAGTTAGTTTATATATGATATAAAAATAGCATTAAAGTATGCATTTTAATGTGCAGCATAATAAATGTTTTTTTCTATAGCTGATGGAGATATATTAGTGAAATACATAGAATTTTAATGTTGAATTTGCAGGTTCACTTCTTCAGATAAATGTAAAATCTTCATATGGTGATGCTTCTTTGCTTATCCTTTATGTGTGCAATTTGCTGCATTTTGAAGCTCATATTTATCATAGAACTGAATGCATACTAAAATAGACCAGAATGTATCTGCATTCATTCATCACTGCAATATTTTCTTGTGCAGCTCCACATATCCCTTTCTACCTCCAATGCCATAAGACCTTGCTTTACTATTTATTCACCCTTAATATCTGATCTTTGTCTCATAAATCATTTTGACAATGATTTATTTTGACAAATCCAAAATATATTCTCTATTAACATGGAATTATGTTTTGCCTCTTGGGTGCCATTAAAAAGTACATAAGAAAATGCAGAATTTAATTGCTTTCTTTCCTGGGACCTTTATCACATTATCACAATGGCTATTACTTATTTTTCTAAATGGCTTTTATTATACCTTTTGATCCCCAGTTTTATTTCTCTTGACTTGATCCAGCCAACTCCTCTTAGCTTTCCACATCTGTGCTAATTTTAATTTGCTCCTTAGTTCTTTCAGCCCTTCCAATATCTTTCCTGGCTATTCATACTGACACTCATGTTTTGACTTCCTTAAATTTATGGATGTTAGCAAGTCACTTCATTTGAAAGAATTATATGTATTTCTTAATTGGCTCATGTATTCAAAACCAAAACTCTTCTCTTCACTCTTGACACCAACTCCCATGTGGTTTGCTTAAAAATTTGTTTCAAAGCAAAAAAAGAAGCAAAAAAAATCTTCACAAACCAAAGTTTTAAGCATGGTGTATGTATAATTATAATCTGAAAAACAGTGAGTCCCCTTTCAAGCAATTTCTTTGACATAAATTAAAACAGAAATTTAATTCATATTTCAGCAATGATTTACTGCAAGGATTCAAACTAAGATTAAAAATTATTCAAATGCTCTGAATGAATATAGATAATATGCTCCTACGTAGAGCAGAATGTTCATATATATATATATATATCTCCATGCTTGCATTTTGCATATTCTTTGCAGCAGCTGAGCTTCTGATGTAGAATTTGTTTGATTGCTGGGGCAAATTGCTTGCTCTTTCTCCCTTCACTTGTAAAATATAGATATAATTTCTAATTAAAATACTGTAAGTATTTATGCTAGTAAACCAAGGATAAATGTTCATCTATTGGTCTGATAATCATCTAATTTATACCAATAGAATTCCATTGAAAATTACTAGTCCCAATAATTGATAATTTTTTAATTCCTTGAAAAAAAAACCTATTTCTGTAATCCTTAGAAAATCCAACAGAATAAATTCATTAAGGTTTAGTAAGTGATTAAGATTAATAGAGATTTACTGGTTTTTGCCTTTTCTGGTGGTATCTACTAGTTTGCTTATATTCCTGTAGTATCAGGAAAGCACCACTGTTTCATCGTACAAATATACAGTAAAACTATGGTCTTTTGCAAAAAATAGATCAAAATCTCAGCATCAGTTCAGAGTTCCAGCTATGGCTGTCAAAGCATAAAAATTTTAAAATACAGTATGAGAATAAATCTGTAGCATCTGGCCTAAAGACGGCAATATCAGACAATATAGCCAAACTGCAGCACACCTGAAACTGTAAATAATCCTTACCAATCTCCTATAGTACTGAAAATTCCTAATGTTAGTGATACCACAAATAGATAGTTGTTCTATATCCCAACTGACTTGTTGCTCTCTTTTGCTTGGGCAATCAAAGATTGATATCTGCTTTCTTCAAGGAAATGTAATTTGTATAACTATAGCACTTGCCATAACTGGATAACCTAAAATTCTATAATCTGTTTCTCATCCTAATGGGTGTGTCCTGAAAGAGATTGAATTCTGTTGCTGTGTACTTCAGCCTAATATTATAACATTATTTTGTGATTCTTTAGTACTTTTCATTGTCTTAAGCTTATAAAGCTTGCAAATATTGTTGAAAGAACATTACAAGCAATGCAAAGTTGTGCACAAAAAAATTACACGAAGCTTTGCTTATCTTGCAACAGAGCAATTGCCTTTAGCCATCTTATGTGTGTGCAATATGATATAATTTTTAATATTTTGGTTGTTTATTCAGCCCTCTGTTTTTACTGAGTGTACATCAATTTGTCAGTTTGCTTTTGAGGATCAGTTTGTAATTTAACTATGAACACAATCTTACACCTTTCAGAAACCTCAGCTGGGTCACCTCAGGTTTGCAAGTAGAAACCTTCCAGATGCCAAGTGTCAAAGAACAACCAGCCATGATGTTGACTGATACACAAATTAACAATTAAAAGGATACACACAACAAGTGGAAATAAGACATCATAGACGCTCCTTATCCTGGCATTTTAAACATTGTACAATACCTTTTTTTTTGTATTGAAGGCATTTTACTTTTTCTAAATGTTCCATTGTCTGTGGTTTTATCCATTCATATTGAATAAAAAGAAATGTCATTGCTGACATCTACAGAGGCCATCAGCAAAGTGGTAAATTCTATGCTAATTGTTGAAACTTCTGCCAAGTGCAGCTGACAATCCTGAACTCAATGTCCTTGTTGGCACTCCTGGTCATCCACTAAACTGGCCATTTCTAGCCTTGTTTCAAAGAGAGTTGATAACCACAGGGTAACAGAGACCTCAGCACTTTTGTCTTGCCTTCCCGGATTTTCCTTATGTTTTTCTTCCTGAGTCCCAGGCCACACTGCCTGTCCTCCTGCAGGGATGGTGCAGGGTGGATAACTTCCATTCTGTTCTTCAACTGTTGTGCTAAGTCAGCATCCCAGCTGCTTGTCTGAAATCCAATGAGTCATTTTCAGCATCACCATCTACTCCCTTTTCTTGTTCCAAATCTGCAGATATATTTGTGCTGCACGCTGCAGTGCAGTGGTTTCATAAATCACCTACTTATATGTAGGTGTATATGCACAGGTATTGCAAATATCTCAGTGGCAGCAGCATGGAGCTCAGATAGCTTAATTTGTCTTACCAAGCTGGTCTGCTTCTGCTGCCTGGTTATACATTTGGCTGCATCTGTTTAAAGTATCCTGAAAGAATATGTGTGTCCAGTACTGTGAAGACAACCACCCTCAATGATTTTGTAGCTCACAGGGACTCTTTGATCTAGAAAACAGTATATTTGTAGTTGGCAGCCAATACATTCTTTAAAACCAAATGCTTGTTTAATGAAGGGAAACACACTGTGTGTGTCTTTTGATATTCTGTATCTGAAGTCATCACTGCTTACAGTACATGGCAGGTTTTGAAAAACAAAGCTGCTATGGCTTTTCTTTCTGTGCTATTGCCTACTGGGACTGCAGATATTATAAAGTTGTCCTTGGAGCAATTAGAGCAGTGGCACTAAAGGAAAAACCTTTGAATCTCTGCTTTATAATTCTTCACAAATATAGTCCATAATTTTACACAGAAGAGACTATATGGCTCCACTAAACCACACTGATAGTGACAATTACGAAAAGCTTTGAGGAATTATTCTGAAAATTTCTGAAGTAAAAAAATTCTAGAGGTAAAATAAGATCACAGAGAAACACTGCCCTTTCACAAGAATACTTAAAACTGAAGATGGCACATCTAGAATCTAAGTAAATGAAAATTTAAAAAATGCAAGACAGGAGGAGTGTTAAGAAAATAGGAACTTTTTCTTAACAGAAAGGTAACTGGTATGTAACTCAGTCTTTCAGTTTGGAAGTAAATACATCACTGTGACATAAGACTGACTTGCCCAAAGATTTCGACTAGAATTAGCAGCAGTATAATAATTGAAATGTTGTGGTGATATCTGGGTTTCCAAAATATGTTTCAGAGCTTTTTACAGCACTCTTGTACCAGTCACAGCTTCTGGTTTTCTGAGGATGCTGATATTGATAGGCAAGATGGGTGCTAATGTCTTTACAAACAATTTAATGAGTAAAGGTCTTTAGGAGAAATGGATGTTAATTGCCTCTATGAACCTCAAGCCACACAAGTTTGTTACAGAGCCCAACTAGTTTGACTCCTGAACTTTAGGGTAATAGTCAAATGGGTCAGCACAAAGTCTATTGCAGGACCCACATAGTCTGAATTTCCAAATTTCAGAGGAAAATGACATCTTCAAGGGGGCAATATATGGCAGGTGGTTCGGAAAAGTTTTACCTTTCTAGTACCTCAGCCAATAGGGAAAGTAAAGTGCAACATGTGAGCAGGAGTTCAGGATAAAATGAAGCTACTGGGTCCTCCAAAACCTCCAAAACCAAAGAATCCCCATGGGGGTATGCCCCAGTGGACACTCTCCCTTTATTTGAATAAAGTTGCAGGACTCCTCCTTTGCAGACACTGGCTTTTCATAGAGTGATTTCCCACACAATATGTACCTGACATTAGTCTAAGCCTAATGCAGGTCACACCACATATATTATCTTGTGATTTGCAGATTTATTTGTCTTATCTTGAAATTATTGAGTTTTTTGTTGCCATTACTCCCAATGAAAAGCTGTTCAGAGCCTCCAAAGATTAAAAGTATTTTTCTGACTGCTAGGTTAAATGTGCTCATAATCCATTTATACCATCTTAGATTTCACATAAAAACAACTGTCCTTTAGGTTTGGTCTCTTTCTCCAAAACGTCATTTACCAGCTGGTTTTTGTATCGTCATTTTCCCTTATTTTTGCAGACTAAGGTAAACAGCACTCTTTCAGTTACATTTCAAAGGGAGGCTCTGTGCTCTCTTTTGTCATCCAAATAGTTGTGGTCCAATGTGAATTAATCTCTCCTGAAGAGTGCACAGAAGGAACACAGCATTTTAAATAAGAATTAATAATTTTTAAAATGGCAGTATTCAGGTATTTACCAGAAACACTTCTCCTTTACATTCTTTGTGATATTTGCCTTTTTCACAGCTATGCACATCTTGTCTCATAGTTTGAGTGGCTAACAGTTTCCTGTGACTTTTTTTTTTTTTTTTTTATTTCCAGCTCCTTGTGAAGATTCTTCTTGTTGCTTCCCAGCAGCATGACAGCATTTGCACTGCAACATTTCATTCCATTTTATTATTCTGTTCATAAACGGCAGCCAAATTTTCCAAGTCTGTCTCCTGGTGTGTTTCTGGGTTCAGTACCCCGTGTATGCAGCAGCACAAAGAGAGGAACATTCACCTTATTTATTCACCTTGTTTAGCACCCCTCAGGTGCTAAACGCACAGTTTAGTGCATCATTTACATTCAGCCAAGGCTGGTAGGTGTGTATAAGCTCTGGCAGCGAGGAGATTTTATCTTTGCTACTTCTTTAGCTGTAAGACACATTTTTACCAATTCCCGTCTTTAAATTTAGAAAGAACATTTCCTCATTGTACAAATTTTCTTTATAACCTTAAAGGTAGAGTTACTGGTTCTGAAACTATTTAAAAATATTTATTTTCAACTACTAGTCTGAAGAAAAACTATTTTTAACTACTAACTCTGAAGAAAACAATTCCTGTAATTGTGGAAAACATAGGGAACTTTTTTTATCGTCCCAAGAAATCTGAATTTAGCCATATGATTAGGTGTCTGTAATGAAATGAAAAACTGCAGGATCAAAAGAGATATAGCCTGTTTCCTACCCCATGAAAGAAGTATGATATTTTAGATCTGATCTAAAATAACAAAGGATGTAGCAATGAAGTATGATAAAAATTCAATCAGGTCAGTGCTTGGTTATGCATTTGCATGTCAGTGCATCTCTTTTAATACAGGCAGCTTGTTTCTTATTATCTGGAAGTACATTATGAAATCTTGAAATTGTAAAGTCTGTAAAATTTTTTTTCTATGACCATGCCTGCCTTGGTGCACTATATGTAACATGAAGTTAAAGGTCACCTTGTTTTCCAAGAAAAAATTTGAAACTGGCAGAACCTGACCAGTGAAAAATATTTAACTAATGCTCTCTAGGTTTATTCTCTCCTAAAAGCTGAAAAATACCAAAGCTGATAAAAACCAAATATTTTTTCTCCTAGCAGGTGTTATACAGCACTCAAGCAATTCCTAAAACCCCTATGTTTAGAAGAGCCATCTCTTAAATCACTAAGCATTGCCAAACACATCATTTTAGCTTTATTTCCCCCCTTCACATTGTCAAAGATCTATATGCCCTGGTAGTTATTGCCATGTTTATTGATAAAAAAATCTCTAAATAACATCTAAACATGACATAAACAACACATAGGGGAAGAAATTACAGTAATTAACACAACAGATGGACAGACAGCAGTTTGATCTTCTAGTTACCTGCTGCCAAAGTCAATCCAAACAACATTACTCTAAACCACTATGAGGCATAAGGGAGTGAGAAAATAAGTTCATCTGTTAGCTGACCAAATGGAATCTCCTTTCCTGGTGATTTGTATTTCACATCCGTTTGGTCATGCACCACCTCCTCCTCCTCCTCATCTCCTCTCCCCTCCCCTCTATTCTCTCTCCTCTTCCTTTGCAGTCCCTGGGGATGTGGGATGACACATGGCTTGGCTGATTGTGATCTAACCAGTCTCTGGACTCAGACTCATGTTGAGTGGGGGCACTAATTAAGGTGCCCCTTTTTATTAGGCTCTTCTATCCAGCTGCTGATTATCAGAAAATTTGCCAGAATTTACTATGTCTGAGATCTCTGTCCATCTGCCAGATTGGTCTGAAATGGACCAATGGTTTCCATCATTATCAGGAGTCAGTGGAGATACAGGGTGGCCACAAAAGCCTTATTTCCTTAGGATAGCCACTTAAAAATCACCTGAAAATAAAGTAACTTAAATTAAACATTTTGTTTGTTTCAATTAAATAAATACATACCTGCGGGAATGGGTGTGAACTGGGACAGACAATTCCTCTCCGAAATGTTGACAAAGCTAACCAAAATAACCTGGTATGGAAGTAGACCTGGCAATTCCTGGTCCTGGACTTCTCTATTGAAAGCTTGGAGTTTGAAACACACCCCTCCTCCTGCTCCACCCAAACCCCAGTAAACTTCTTGCATTTAGTCCACAAGGATAGCTCATCAGAGAATTCAAATAACATTCATTATAGTCCTTATAATTCAGCTGTCTGTATTTCCACTGGAAAATTAGTTCTATCCATCAATCCTACCCTTTGTAAATTTTCCTGCTTTTCCTGTAATATTTTCATTTTCCTTTACATCCGTTGTCTTCATTAACATATGCAGAACAGTCTTCCATCCATAACGGAGCAGGCTGGGTCATGGCATTTCCTAATCTTACAGAAAAACCTCAGCACTGCAATTTTCCTTCGTAGAACCAAGAAACAGCTGGGGAAATCACTGGGCTGCTGCAGTTTGGGTGCTGGACAGAAGAGGGTGCCCTTCAGATAGCCTGAGACAGAAAAACACAAGACCTTGGCTGGCGGCGGGCACTGGGAACAGCCGGAGGGCGGCAGGGTCCCAGTGCGCGGAAAGGTTCCAGCGCAGCGAGGCTGTGGAAGCCCAGGCGGCCTGCGCTGTTCGCCTGGAGCAGCCCTCGCTCACACCCTCCTAAAGCTCTTTGGACACTTTCATTAAGGCTGCATGAAGAGCAGAAGTGGGAAGTTACTTGTCCTGGACTGAGTACGGCGTGCTATGAACGAGTGATGCTGGTTTTACTTCTGCTGCGTTCAGAAAGTGGCTGTGAGTTTATAGATTTGATGTTGGAGATGTGTGCTGGAGTCTGCATTCTATTCAAATCAATCTTTTTGGAGGTTGTCACTTTATCGAGACTGAATCTCATAAATCAACTGAGGAAACAAATCCTGTGCGGGGCTGCCTCTTTGCAAATGTGATTTTTGACTCATGCTGCTGGCATCCCTGACCTGTATGCTCACTCCTGCAGGGGGTAAGTTTGTTGGCTACACTGAACAAGCAGAAATGCTTCCACATTGTAAAACACTCCCATAACAGTGATTCAGGTTTAATCAATTATGTGAGGTAGTTCAGAGAGCAGTTACAGCTGTGTAAAGCATTATTCAGAGTTAGAATTTGACTTCATGTGATAACCAGGCAATATACTCTCAGTCAGCTGTCAACGCCTGTAGGAATGAGGCGCTGTCAGCACTTAAAGATCTGTTCTGAAACGTTTCTATCAAACAAATAATATCTTTTTAGTCGGTATTTTCACAATTTTTTACAAGGAATAAAGAAAATGTTGTCCTTACTTAGATCTAGAGACGCTAAATAAAGTTGTGATGATTGCAAGACAACCATGTCTACACAGGCTTAATGGAAGTGTTCAAGGTGGAAAGTTGTTTTAAAATCTTGATTTGCATTGTGTTTTTCAAAATTAACAAAGCCCTTACAGCCCTGAAATACTGCTCATTGGATCACTTTGGTGTTTAAAGTATATGCCATACATTTGAATATTTTTAAATGAAGTAATGATTAATGGTTTTAGTAAGCAGCCTGAAATCCAGTGTTAGCTGATGAGTTGTGAAACAAGGAGAACATTTACAGGACATTGCAATATATCAGCTTAGTAGAATTGAAATTTCACTTTTTCAAATGCCGCTTCAGATAAAATTGTCCTTTCAGGGGAGCATACTTTCTCCACTAGAACTGGACCAGGTTCAGCATAGACTGCTATAATTATGCAAGCCTCATCACTAAGCTCATTACAAGTATTTCAGTCTTCCTTAATTCTTCCATCATAATATGAAAACATTCCAAACTATGTTCCATCAGTAAAACTGTTGAAAGCATGAAATCTAAAATGTCCTGAACAAACATAGTGCAGCTTCATTTTGCATTGATGAAAATCATAGCTATAAGTGACCAGAGTTTAAAATTATGTGCTACTTTACCTTTTCTGAATGAGGTAGAAATAGCAGGAGATAGTAGTCACATTTACCCAAATACTTGTGGTCAATCATTATGGGTTCTTCAAGAAGAGTTATAGAAGCCAAGGAAAAAGTGTTTCATCCATGAGAGGAAATACTGACTTGTCACTAAAAGTGACACCCCATCTTTCGGCCATAAATTCAGATTCCATTGGATCATGTTCCTTTGCCTGTTATTGTACAGTTAAGAAATGTGAAGTAGTACTATTTTCTTTATATATGTCATAGAATACAAATCAAGAGATCAAAAATGTGATGTTTGACTTCTTGTTTTGCTAATTTTTATCTTCCCTGAATACTCTGAACACACAGAGGTACTGTCTTCTACTACAGAAGCATTCGAACAAGTTGGGTAAGTCTTTGTTGCTGTTTCAGAAGAGTAATATAAAGGTGCTTGTTTAGTCTGTGTTTTTTGAGCAGAAATTACATGGCATCCTGACAGCAAAACAGACAATAATCATAACAAATTTAATTTATCTCTGCTATGCTTTGAGCTGGACTGAAGTTTCCTGTAAGACAAACAAATAACTCATAAATGTATCATTCTGGAGGAATTAGAGACAAAATCAATATACTTTGCTAATGATGAACACCAGTGAGTTTTCATAACACTGATTATAAATTCTCCATCAGTAGTGAGGGCTGGATGTTCCAACTGCTCCAATAGTTTTTTTTTGCTTGACAAAACAAGCATGAGTTGGTACCAGCTGATGCCAT
Organism: Ammospiza caudacuta; assembly: GCF_027887145.1. Classification (NCBI taxonomy): domain Eukaryota; kingdom Metazoa; phylum Chordata; class Aves; order Passeriformes; family Passerellidae; genus Ammospiza; species Ammospiza caudacuta. The sequence goes on from NC_080593.1 coordinate 36,349,239, forward strand.
CTAGGTTCTTACTTGAGAAGCTGACAGTCTACCCTATAGATTTGGTGCTCATTTACCACTGACAAGTTATATTCTTCTAATAATGGATTTCTTCAGTAAATATCCAGAGTTTAAACGGCCTCTATCACAGGTCCATCTGCTTTGGTCACGACTTTCCATTTACTCATTTCAGCAGAGAAAGAAGCTCAGAAAATTGCACACCATCAGAGATTTGGAGGCATGGTGGGGATGGGGAAGTAATGTGTGTTGGGAGCTCAGACTTTTACTACAAGTGACTTCGTGTAGACACAGCAAGGGCAGCTCTGCTGCTTTGTGAGTGAAAGATGGACTAGGTGGAGAAGAGTAATTGTAGCAAATGGGGATCCATAATAGACCAGGATTCACTGATTCCACTGCTTGTTGAATGACAAAGTACCAAATTACACAGAGGCAGTCGTAATGACGAGACAGGTCTGAGGCCAAGCCGCAAATTCAAATCAGAAAGCAATCACAGGATTAGCAAAGAAAATAGCCAGGCACAGCCATATTCATAATGCAGCACAGGAAAGGACTGATAGCAGGGCCCTGAGCTCAAATGCAGCCTCTGAGTCAAGGGCAGAGGCCCCAGATAACATATCTTACAGCTCTTTCTCACACTATACTTTTAGAAGCAGTCTGATTCAAAGTTACACAACTCCACTGTATGGAAGCTGACATCGAAGAGTGGTAGTCAAACTCCTGGGTAGGGGATGAATGGGAAAGAGATTGCAGTGTGGATGTGCACTTGGAGCCTGACATTATACAGGGAGTAGCTTTAAAGACACAGGGTTCTTGGTTTGGGATTTTTTTTTTTTTTAACATTGGACTCGCACTCCTAAATCTGATGTTTTTGGAGAAGAGATTTACAAAAGGCTGAATTCTCTTATCCAGCAATGAGTGATCGTCTGTGGTTTCACACATGCAGATAAAGCTGGCTCATATCCTAGTAAGACTTTCAGGATGCTTAGCAATCACCGCCATACCTAGCCTAGAGTCTGTAGCTCCCGAATTGATGGCCCGCTGTTTGCAAGACAAAGACCATCTGGTTATCAGCCAATCTAGCTAAAGCCACACCAGGAAAAACAGAATGGGCTGCTTTCACCAAAAGCAAGCTAGTGGGGGGAGATTTTTGGAGTAAATGTGGTACCAGGTGCAGATGCTTGGACAGAAGCAGGGGTGTATGAGAACCCTTGATGTGCAACAAGCTGCGAGTTCATCATTGAACGTTCCTGGAGAGAAGGGTCATTATGTAAAAAATGGAGTTGTAACACATTTTCATTTGAAAGAGAACTAGTTTACTACCGAAATATTTTTCTCCTGAACTTTATGCTTTATGCAATGCTGTAGGGAAGGAATATCTTGGCAATAGGGGACATCTTGTTGCATTCCATCCTTGATAAGAGGCTATTACTGCTCAAGTGAAGACTAGAAGACACACAAGCAGATATCTTCTGAACAATTCTTTGAATTGTTTTGGAAAAGGATTAGATATTTAAAAGATATTACAAAATGTTTGTCTTTTCTGACCTCTTCCAATCCAACCTAATTGAAAATTTGTTTGAAGGTTGGAAAAAAGCCTTATTTTTTAAAAAAAACCCCTTATCTGCAATGTGTAACACGCATTTTTATTCATTACTCTGAGTATATTCAAGCTGCTGGAAGAAATTAAGAAAGTGCTGGATAGTTATATTAAAGTCAATAGGAATCCTCAGTTTCATTGTCATTGTGATTTAAGCTGTCAGTAAAATGGAGCAGTTATATTGAATGTGAAGCAAGGTTCATGAGAATGCATGTCTGTGCCTTGTTTTATACTCCCTGGTTCATGCTTCTCTCACTGTATTAGGTTACTCCACCCTCTCACCTCTCTGTATCAGCAATAATATGATTAGCATATCAGCAGAGGGAATTTTCAGAGAAAAACAGCATGTCCTTGTTTTAGATAGTGATAGATTAGAAGTTTTCTTAGACTGTGGTGGGATTCTTAGCTTATTTAGTGTCATACATAGCTAATAATATTTTATAGAAGACAGATGCAAACCTACATAGTTAGGTATTTGTCTTCCAGGACTGCTTCAGTGGTGGGTGTTTATCTTCATTCTGTCACAAAGTGTTATCCAGTGCCCATCACTCCACATTACCCTTAGAAGGAGCTCAATAATGTCAAACCAGATACGGTTACAATGAATATATAATTTTGCATGAGTAATTAATTCTGCCTTTGCCGTATTTATTTCGCTTTGATTTGAGTTTTTCCAACTACATTTTCCATTAGTTTACTGTCTATTTCTGCTAGATGACAGATGGGATGGGATGATACCAAGCTTGTCCCTGCACTGTGGATTTGTGGGGGGCTACAGTAGGGTGTATCTGCTGTAGTTTTCTGCTTTATTCCTGGCTCTCTGTCCCTTGTGCACAGCGCTCACACGTTGCTTCCTACCCAGCTTCTCTTTTGGACGAAAGGAGTTGTTGGTTCCCTGTGGGGGAAAACTGGGGTGTGCCTGGAGGCTCCACCTCAGTTGCTGTCCTAGGTGGCAGTAGAGACTGCACTAAATTTGGCTCTTTGCCCTCTCCTCAGCCCTCCATTGCTGTCCCATCTGAACCCCTACGTGCCCTCACGGCGCGCAGCACATGCCCTCAGCATCATGTTACAACAACACTGTCTTCACTTTTTTTTTTTTTGGTCACTTGGAATGGAAAAAGACAGGGGTTAAAAAAATGTTTTAGGATGGCAAGGACAACAGGGGACGCCTGAAATGGGATCTGTGTGCATGAGCACAGCCACCTCTGTTTCTTGGAGCCTGTATGTGGGTGGCTGGGAGGCTGCCCGGGCACCACACTCTTGGAGGAGTGCATGTTGCCTTTGAGACAAATTTCCTTCGGTGACAACCAAGCATTTCTACTGACGTGAATGGTCTGCTTTAAAGGCATTTGGAGATTGATGTGGCCACAATGTAGTCAGAGAAGGAAAGGGATTTTTGCAGTTATGCTGTCACAGTGAGCTGAGACATGCACAGGGCAATGAGGGCTGTGCAGGTGAAGACAGATCTTGCCCCGACCTTCTCTCCGGCTGCCTTTTTATAATGCTGTTTGGATCAGCAAAAATGAAGTTTTACACTCTATCTTTCACTTAGTTGTGGTTAGCAGTGAACAAAGAGTTCTTTTAAAAAAGGTAATTGCGTTTTCCTGTCTATAATTCCTTCTCCCTGGTGAGTGAACAGAAGTGTGACAGGGACATACCTTGAGTGACAAACATTGATCTCTGGAGGCAGCATGGACAGTTCTCTGTTTCTAATTAATGACATTCTTCTTCTTGTAAGCTTTGAAAAGTAAGGCTTTGGCAAAATGATTTTATTCAATTATGTTTAAATTTGTGAATAATGCCTCCCCTATTGAAAAACTATGGCTATGCTCATAAACTGTAAGGCTGTTTAACCAGAAAAGCATGCTACATCAGGTGGAGATGAATGCCATTATTACTTTTATAAGATAATAGAACCCTGAGTTTTTCTAGCTCTGTGCATTAGCCTGAAATGAACTTTCTTGCTCAGTGGTTTCATTTATATCATCATTTTCAGTCACTAAACCATAAAAAATACACACTCCAATTCCCCAATCAGTTTTGAGCACTTCCTGAATTAAAAAACACTTCATGTTTCATTTCTCAACTATTATCTGCCTTCATTTAAACTACTGGCTTAGCTATTAAGACTTTTGTCAGTTTTGATGCTTTTTGATATATTTTCAGTCCTTTCTCCCATGAGTTTTTTTTTCCTTTCTCTGATATCCACAGGGACACACTCAGCCCTGGCAAATTGCTGCCCCTGTTGAGGCTTGATCAACATGTAGTTCTATCAACATGAGAAGAATGTGAGGTGGTTGGGTTGCAATTTCTTTTCCAGTGGAGCTATGTTATCAGTCCCTCACATGCACCCTTTACAGACAGACTGACTGCTGCAGCTTATCCTGCTGTTCTGTGAGGGAATAAACCCTTAGAAGGTGAGGACCAGAGGTAGCTCAAGCTACTCATAATTTCCTGACATAATATTGTGTAGTTTTGGTGTGTAAACACGTTGCCCTGAGCCAAGAGCTTAAAACCTGATCGTGTCTCATTGTGTTTCTGCCCTGCTTTCCTTCACCCCTCTCTCAGGCCACGTGTACAAAGTGCGCAGATCGCAGCATGCCGCGTATCGGGTGTCTCTGACAGCTGGCAACACACTTGCAATGCATGCATAGCACCAATATTTTCAAATACAAGAGAGAGCCCAAAGACTTCAAAGGTTTCGTAAGCTTTGCTCATAAATTCTGTTTTACTCCAGGTGGTGTTTCCATGTGCTTAAAAGTCTGAAAAAAGTAATCCTTGTTTTCAACGTGAATAGATGATCAACGCTGAAGAGCAGACACTGCGCTGACCACATACCAGTGCTTTTTGAAGTACTGAAGAGCATTCTGGGGGCTACTGCTTTTTCTTTTTTTTGCCTCAAAACATAAACCATAGTTTCTGTTTTAATTTTATATACAATTTGTTGTGCTATTTATGAAGATTTTTTTAATCGGAAAATCTTTGTGAGAAGAGTTAACTGGAATGAAAGCAAGTAAACCTGACATGGTAAATTCTGGAAACTATATACTTCCCATTCCTCTTTTTATTGAAAGCAATGTCTGTTCTTTCTTGTATTTCACTATTGTATAGTAATGGTTTTTTTTCATATTGCAAGTTATTTTTCAGTATTTTCAACCATTGTTTTATGTATCTTTTAAAAACAACATTGTTTCAGTTATTTATATGATGATTTCTCTGATGGCAGTAAATGGAAATCCCAGCTGAGTTTCTGTCTTCATTATGCTAATTACTAGACAAAGTAAAATCAGATGGTTTTATCTTGCAGTGTACTATCTACTTTAACTATTTCGTATACTCCCTCTAAAAGCATTTACAACTTACTGAACAAATTATACCTTGATTTGGGGGAGTTGTTGCAACATAGAAATAACATATTCTTTTCCCTAAGTATTCAATATTTAATATTTCCTATAATTTCAAAAGTCTCTTGCTTTAACTGTAGCTATCTGAAGTTCAAACTGTTGAAAACTAAAATTTAGATTAAGTGAGATAGAAGGTTTTGGATAATAATCAGGTGTTTAGTTTTGTTATTCAATCTGGGCATGACAGGTATATGCATTTATTGATGTAATACTGCTGACTAGAGGAGTCAATGCATACAGAAAGACCACTGGAAGCAGCAGTTGCACTGTCAACAGATTAAAATAAAGGAACAATTTTTTGTATGTTTCTATTAATTGACTAATAATAATTTTGCTTAGAAGGATTTTAATTATACTTAGTGTCCTTATTATGCACTTACACAGACTAAATGTTCATGATTTGGCAGTAAAATATGGTTAAAGACAAAAGAAAATGGGAGAATAGCAGAAAAGGCATTCAAAAGGAGTGGTAAGTAACCTAGAGTAAAGACATGACGCTTGTGTAATTCTCATAGTAAAATTTTGAATGTGATGTACGACTAACTAGATTTTCACTACAGAATTTCTGGGATGTTTGTTGAGTTTTTTTTGTACAAAATAATATCAGCCAATATATATACTCAGAGGTGATCTTGATTTTTGTCAAGTATGCTACACCCAAAAGCTAAAGTTGCGTGTCCAAAATCAGCTCTATTGCTCTATAGAACACCTTCTGCTTTGGGCAAGAAAATATTTGACTACATCTAAGTAACACAGTCAATTATCAGGCTGCCAAGCCTTGCATCCTGCTGCTTGTCTTTTACTGAAAGCAGTAGTATTTCCGCAGATGGTGTTCCTTGAAAGAGTCGTTTTAATAATTTGTTTCAGAAAAAAAAGGCAAAAATCAATTAAAAAAACCACACACTGAGTGAAATATATTTCTATTTATTCCATGGTTTTAATTGAACTCTGAGACAGAAAAACAACATATATTAAGAAATAATACTAATGAATGGATATAAATCAGTATGAGAGAGAACAATTCTTGTGACTGATCTAAGGCAGAAGACCCATTTTGCAGCTAGGGAGGGGGACAGAGATCCTATTAAAAAGCCCAGATTGCGACTGGGATGCCACAGAGAGAGACATTTCCATCAGACAAGAAAATGAATCTTGTAGGCAGTTGCAAACCATGCACAGTCTGGATGATCCAGCAGAGAATAACCCTTCCCAGAACTCTTGAGAGCAGGGCAGCATAACCCGAGCAGACTGCCCTTCTCCAAGCAAATAGAAAGTGCTTTGTTAATTATAGTAGGAGTCGAGTGCACCAGTGCTGCTGCAGCTGCAACAGCCGCCTTATCTTGGAAAGAAAAGTCAGGATCGGCAGAGGGTAAATGGGAGAAATTTGAGCCTTATTTTTGAAGGTGAGACTAGGCAAAGGTGAAGAGGGCGTGTGTTTACCTTATCTCCCAGAAGTGTGAAATCTGGAGTGCAGCACTTGTGAATCGTAGTAGTCGATACTAAAAAGTGGAAGCCTGTAGGCACAGCAGGGTCACAGGCTTTGGCAGACATCTGTAGGCAGAAAAGGCCTTTGGTTTTTCTGTATGAGATGTTAGCATTGGGCAGAGCTGGTCATAAGCTGCTCATGTCAAAAAGTTATTGCCAAAAACCTCCCTAAGGATACCTTAAGGAGTATTTTCATCCACAAGTAAACATTTACAAGCAGATTGCACCTCCAGAATGAATTTCAGTGGTGGCAAACATGCTGTCTTCAGCACTGCATATCAATGCAATAAACTGCTTTATGCATATATTAACCTGCAAAGAAAAACCAACCAAGTAAACCTGGCTGGACATAGATGAAATATGGAGTTTGATTAAATTATTTGAGAAGTCCTAAAGATATTATCGTAGAATGACTAGAAGACTGTTACCCAGCTCCAACTTGACAATGAAAGAGTCAGGCTGCAATTTTATCTGCATTTTGAAAGGAAAAAGACAGAGATTCATAAGGTGGTACATTAAAATACAGGCAAGTAAATACATGAAGCAGGGACAAGCAAATGAGTCCAAGCTGGTAGCAGGGAAATTGCTGGGCTCCTAAAGCAAAACAGGTATGGATTTGTTAAGACAGGCTGCAAAAACAATCTGCTGCTGCTGTTCAGCAGTCTGTCTAGAAAATTAAAGGAAGATTTTCAGTCCACCCACCAGCTGGTTTTTAAAAGGAAGACGGCAAGGGAATCTCTTGTGAAGCTTGATATAGGTACTCCTCCATAAGGATGAATAGCAGTTCCACCTTGCTGCACCACTTGAAAGCAAAAACAGGGATGGAGTGATCTACTGTGTCACCTGAATTGCAAACTGATTGTCAGCAGCTCAATGGTACATCAAATTAACCTCTGCCTACTCCAGATTAGAAAACTGTGGGTAAGTGAGATTTGATCAGCCCCTCTTCTTCTGCATCTGGATTCTTCTGTTCTTTGCATCCTGTCAGCACAGTCTGGGTTACATCAGGGCCAGGACCTTCTTTTCCATTTTCTCTTCTCCATTTCAAACCTGTCAGTCACTCTTCACACCTGTTGGGGAGGCTGTTCCTTGGGGATTGAAGCACCAGGAGTGACGCCCTGGTCTCCTTGTGGAGCCAGCAGTACAGGCTGCAGTCAGCCTGCAGTCCCCATCACCAGCCATATCTTTGCTGGGACACAGGGACAGCCTCAACCCACAGGATCAGGATTGTGGCCCAGATAAATGGTCCATGGCCAGGCAATAAACAGATCCAGATCAAGGCAATAAGCACTTTTTTGGCTACAAGGTCCGCTTTTCCCTAGTCCTCTGCTTGCCAACTTATTTGGGCAGGTGGTTCTTTGAGTTTCCAGTACTACATGAATAACAATGCTTTCTGCTGAAATTATAATGTGTATTTACAGCTTAGATTGCTGATAACTCTTTGAGGAAATTCTGGCTGCAAATTAAGCACATTCTGGTTTGCCACAGGCTACACTTTATTGGACATGAATTTAGGTAGCTTGCAGAGGTGTACAACTGAGCTGTACAAATGTTGAATACCCTGACTGTCAATCTTACAGATTACTGGGATTGTCAAAATAAGAAGCAAACTATTAATGATTTGTAAACTTAAACTCTGAATCATATTTAGGGTTGCCAAGTTAAAGAAAAGAACATGTGAAACCAGCATTTTCTGTACTTCAAATTCATTCAACCTTTGGATTCATAAGGCAAATACAATCATATTCTTTGAAACTGATGTCAGAAATGCAGGTGAATCACAGAAAGATGAAGCAAACCACTAAAGTGATTACATGGGTAAATGGAGCCAACCACTAGATTTAGCTCTTGGAGCATCCCATTTCCTTGTGAAAATGATACTGTCCCTAACTACTGTAGAAAATTATGTTTGAAAAAGCTGTACTACCATAAGAATTAGTCAATTAGTCATGATTATTTTTTCTTTTTACATCAGAAGCATGCAGATTGTGCAGGAATAGTGCTTTATTTGAATACGAGGAAGGAGGGAGATAAGGGCTTTGATTCAAGTATTTTGAATGAGGAAATCTCAGGCATCGAGCACAGAATGGAGCAGCCTTAACAGCAAGATAACTACTCTTGAATGCAGCAGCAGTGGAATTATTGCCACCTGACAAAGCTGGTGTTGATGCTTCAAGGCAGCATCTGTATACTCAGGCAGCATTTCAAAGCAACTCAAATACCATCAGCTAATATATCCACCAGGATGTGAAATTCTGAATTATGTTTATGTTGTCGGCTAGCATGGCTTTGTTAGGGAAAGGAAGTTATAAGTAATTGCCTCCCAAAGGGGTTTTCCTATAAACCCCTGGGGTTTGCTATAAACTCCTTTTCTGTGAGCCCCTTGGGAGCACATTTTATTCTGAATTTCACATGGAGGACTGGAACTTAAACTATGAAAGAACAGATTTCTTTCATTTGCTCTTTCTTTAAAGCATCATAACTGATTCTGTATGAAGAAAAGTCTAGGCAAAATTGGATTTAGAGTCTTATACACCCTATGTAATTTAAATGATTTTGAAAACCCTGCTTATTTTAAAATTTATTTGTTAATGTGTATCAGAAAGCTTCATAAAATGAACAGACCTTAAAATAACAGCTTTGGGGAATATCTCATTAACTTGTGTTTTGCACAGTAGGAGATATCTGTTGAGAGAGAGGGAACAACTTTGCTGCGGTGACAGCCTGCACAGCAGTGGAAGGTCACATTCCTGCATCCACTCTCTTCCACTGTAGATGTACATGAATGTTTGTGGAAGATTGACACCTGTCTGCAGGCTGAGAATAGGTACCAATTTCCAACTTTCAATGGTTTTTAAAACAGGCTTTCCTCCAGATAACTAGGCTGCTACACTTAATATGCCATGAAAGAATTTTTACCATTTCAGTTCATGAATGCAGTTGGAAATACTGGATTACTTGGAATTTCAGTGCTGTGCATGATGAGAGATTAGAGGTATAGGCGGTAGATGATGCAGTTCTTTATTGTGTTAAAGATGACTTCCATGCAATGTCTTTTGCACTATAAAAATACTAATGGATGCAGATAAAAATATGATTAGCAATTACAAATAACATTTCCAAAATCAAATAAAACCCTCATCTATTAAATCAATAAGCAGTGACTTGAATTATCTGATTCTGAGGATTAATTCTGTAAGCCAGCTTACTGTTCTGATCTGTAGAGAAAAAGGAAACTCAAATGCTGTATTAAGATATGTTCCTCCCTGAGCAATAAACTTGAGTGCGTCAGAAAATCAAGTTTGACCTGAGGTTTTTAAAGCTTTTAATCTGTTAGGTTACACTGCTGGCAAAAAAACCCTATTTAATTTAGGAAGCAATTTTACATGTTCCAATAATTCTTTAATTGAAATATAAGTGAGTACAAAATGTGAATTTATTTCAGTAGCAGGAAAATAACCAAAAACCTTCTTGGCATATGAATAGGAACAACCTTTTTCAGTAAAGATATTTCCTTTAAATTACGGGATAACATTTGCAATTATGATAAGAGTTTGGCCAGATGTTTGTTTTGAAAAGGGCTATTTGTTCTTAAACTGAGACGTGAGACCAGCTCTGTGTTAGAAAATATCCTCTGAGTGAATGAGGTGAGCTATTGCAGCAGACAGAGAGCAGATGCACTGCAGATGAAATCATTGCCCTGCAGAAAAACTAAGGAATGTTATGTGATAGGTAACACATTGTCCTGGGACTTGTAGAGTGTGAGGGGGCTCTTGCATTACTTGCACCTTTTCAGGGCTTGTCCACTCTGGATGTAGACACTGATGAATAGTTTCCTACTAGAAAGATTTAGATGCAAAAAGTTGATGTGACTGAATATCTAACTTTGTTCAAGCATTTATATTACTGAAAGCAAACATGTAAATATGCATTTATGTATTCCAAAGTAAATTTGCATATTGTTTTGGTTATGTTTAAAGGAAAAATAAAATGCAAATATAATGCAAATTCTACATTTTTTCGAAATGCCTAGAGAGTCCTTAGCAGTGAAGTATTGTATTCTAGCTGTGACCTCTGCTCAGTGAAATCTGTTTCCTGTTGTCTTTCTGCCACTGTGATGGCTCTTCTACATGTTGCCAAGGCTTTGTGTTCAATCAAGATATCAGAGTATTGAAAACTCTCTTGATATTTTCTGTTCAAAAAACAACTGTAGGGAAATCAATAATAGGTTGATTAGCCTTCTCTGGAGATGTACCTTTTTAGTGTCTATTGATTTCTTCTTCTAGCTGCAGCACAAAAAATTAAAATGACAGAAACAATATGCCTAATTTGTTGATTCTCACTTAAGCAGCATACAAAAATGGGAATTAATATTCCTCTGTTTCAAGAGGGATGATTAAATTTTAGAATTACCCTTTGTACCTGTCCTAAAGCCTTTCACTTTCATTTTGCTGTGTATTCATTTTATCTCTGGGCAATATGGGGGTGGAAATATCATTCCTCTTAAAAACTTTTTTCATACAGTCCATTATTTCAGCTTTATCTTGCTGATCAGGTCTGCACTTGGATGGTTGTTGTGTAAAGACTCTCTATGTTTCTCCTATGATATTGTCATCACATTAAAAGTGAAGCAAACCAAACCCCAAAAGGGAAACTCAGACAGAAAGAGGTGCCTTGCATTTCTATGTGGTCTTTACTTAGTCCACCAAGTAACTTCTTTCCCTGTAGCAGCTGAAAGATATTTTTGTGGCTTGTGTGGTTCTCTGTAGGACCCTAAGAAATAACAACCTAGTCCAGAGAAGAGCTTTTCCTGCAGTCAGTCACTCACACTGACAATCCCAGCTCCTGGCTGTAGGGGACGCCTACAAGAAATTGTGTTTTTCTGTCCTCTCCTGGGAAGGTCCTTGTGGACAAGAGCTGCTGACTGAGCAGTGGCTGCCAGGGAGGAGGGGCTGTGAGGCCCTTGCTTGGCTTACCCTCCTGTGTGTCCTTCCAGCATCTTTCAGGTCTCTCCAGCAGCAGGCAGACCTGTGGGAATGCTTGCTGAGGAGCACCATACAGGAAGTGTGGGAAGGAAAATGGGAAGACTCTAACCCTGCTGAGCTGTCTTTAGTGGCTCACTGTAATAATTTCTGTTGTATGTTGTTGTACTAATATATTTGTTTTCCCCTTTTCATCCCTGCCTGAAGCACTCTCAACATGCTGCTTTTCCACCAAATTATTGGTTTTCCAATGGTTTTGCTTATATGAAGTCCCTCCTGGGCTCATCCAGGTTCACTTCAGAGAAAGGGCATTGGTGTGACAGTTATCTGCTGTCAAACGCTTCCTGAACAAGTGGCAACATCTTATTTCTCAATGCTGTGTTATTTTTAAACTTCTCTTTTTCTCTGTTTATGATGAAAAATACATTTGTGTCTTTTCCTAAACTAGTTTAGGGCTTCTGGCTGAAGTCAGCCCTCTCCAGATTCATTCCAGCATAAGCAACATCAAAGTCAGACCTCACTGCTCATTTGCTGTGTGATTGTTATACTTCTGTTCATTATTTTTTCTTCCTCACCTTTTTTTCTTTATAGTATTATTTATAACCAACAGTAGATTCAAGTTCTTTGAAGCAAAAAGCATTTCCTTAGATGAATTTGTACAGTCTCTAGCATAAAGTTAGGCTGTCTTATGATCTCTGTTAATGCCTACAGTACTATGTAATATGATGTAAAAACAATAAAAAAACAATTAAAAAATAGAATACAACTGGTAGTGAATACAATTGACTGCCCTAGAGGGGGAAAGTTTTCATTAAATTTCTGAATCAGGTTTTGGGGAGTCTTGTTTTGATCTTCCTCCTCTCACCTAGGTAAGGATATATATTCATCTTTAAAACAGGGACAGCAGACCTTGTTCATAGGCAGCCAGGTAGGCTCCAGTTTTACCTGTCACACCTACCTCATCTCATCCCTTCTGGCACAGTTTCAGGGTCATCCACCCTCTATGTCTGCTCAGTATATATGTGTGTGTGTATATATATGCCCAGAAAACATTCCTGAACTATTGTTTGCCCTCTTCTCTTGGAGCATTTAAGGTAAAAGCTTGCCCAAATTACCTAATAAAAAAAACAAACAGTAGGAAGGTGGAGAAATAGAGATCATAGACTCAGTTATCTTGCTTATTGATACTGACTGAAATGAGTTGAGGGAAATTCTGCAGTAGATCAGGTTGGGATTTGATAGCAGGGGTTGTAATTTATCTTGCACTGCTCAGAGGTTTAATTGGAGCTATGGGCTTTGATTTGTCCCATGAAGAGTTTCAAAACTTTTCAAAAATTATTATTCTATTCTGCCTTCCTCAGCCTGAGTTTAGCTTAGTTCTTTCTCAGCCTTATTCCTCCTTACAGTTTTTTTGTTGTTATTTGGGTAATTTTGTTCTTTTTTAAAGCAAATAGAAAGCTGGGTATAGACTTTTTATAAAACAAGTGAAACTGATGTGGTTTTTTTTCCTCCCAGAAACTTTCTACCTATGCTAAAGCAGATTTCCATCAAAACCAGAATATTAACCTGTTTATGTTTTTTCAAAGACTTTTCATTTCTAGGGATAAAAGATCATGTCACACCTGGCATGTCAAACAAGCCATGTCATTCTGTTTCAAAAGCATTAAATGTTTTCTTCTTTTGCCCATGCCTGTAACTTGTAGTGAGCATGGCAGTCTGTGCATGGACCCACTCTGTAAACAGCGACCTTCAAGATGCATCGTCCATGTGCACTTTCATCATTTGCTCTCCTTCCTCTCTTCCAGGGTCTCTTTAATCTCTTGGGGTTGTGTAAGTGAGCAGGCAGAATGCCAAATACCTGTGCTCAGTGTGGGAGCAGGCAGGGTATGTGTACATCCATCCTAAAGCTGTTGCTAACTGAGAAATGTTTGATCTTGAATATCTATGGCAATGTGCTCAAGGATGGCACATCTGGAAGAATTTCAGCTACCTTTTTTCTCTTGAATCACACCACACAAATTTTACTCCTCAAAGTATGCACCAGCCATATATTTTGAATTTCAGCTATGTTTTGAATTTCAGCTATATTTTATCTTTTTTAGCAGACACACAGATGCAACACAATAGAACGAGAAGGATTTCAGACATGCCAAACAACCACAAAACCATAATCTTCCCACTTATGCAGACATTTCTCAGGCATTGAGAATAATTATAGATGAAATTAGTTCAAGTATTAACCAAGAGCCATTTAACCCTGGAATGTGCTTCATCTTCAGCTGCTGGAAGAACCAGTGGTATTCCATCCCTTGTAGTTTTAGATTACCATATTCCTAAAATTAGAACTATAAAAATCAAACCGTAACCAGAGAACCATGCAAGCTAGTAAAAGCAGTTTTTAATTGAAAGGGCACTTTGAAATCCCTGTGCTGAAAAGAACTGAAATCATTTATGTATGTCTTGGAGGAGAGGGAAGGAGGAACTATTTCCAAGAAGAGCAGACTGTTCTTCCATTAATAAAATAAAATCAAAACTACTGTTTCACATCTAGAATTTACAAGCTGGCAGCAGCCTGCTATGAGCCATATAGACAGTAATGAAAATAATTGGTCACGTTCTTTAATGCTGTACAGCCACTTTCTGCTATAAAACAGAGGCCCCCCTGACCAAGTAAGTGGCAAATCAATGGGGAGGATTTCTTCATTTTGTGTGCTCTAGAGACCATCTAGTAACATTCTTACTCCCCTCTCCTGGTGGTTGGTACATCAAACCAAAAGAAAAGGGCTCAAGGACAGGAATTCTCTGACAGGGTTTATTTAAAGAGTTTTCCAGTTTCTGTAACCTACAAGAAACTTCTTGTTAAAGGGGGCAGGACTGAGCAACCAGCAGCTGTGGCAGTCACAAGTACAGGTGATGGGCAGGTTTCATCTTCAGGGTCTATCCTAGTACTGATTTAGAAGCACTGAAAAATAGCAGAGGGTTTCTCCCTGGTTACTCTTACAGACATATTCCTAAGAAGCTGAGCTTAATACCTCTCCAAAATGAAGGCAGTTTGAATAAGACTCCTTCAGCAATTGTTAGGAAAAAATTCAGAATTTACTTTGACTGAGAATTAACAACTTGAACCTTAATATGATATAACTGGGCTCTATAATCACTGTTTTTCTTTTTGATTTTTTTTTCAAAGTTGGTTTTAGCCTGCTTGCTGATCATGAATCATAACTTTGTTCCAAGAGGAAGAGAAGATCCCACACTTTTTTGCTTTTCAGAGACTTTTTCAGTGACTTTCAGACTAAGAGCCCTCAGGACTTACTGAATCTCATAAATACAGTCTCACTTTGAAGTCTAGACTAGAGGAGTTAACTGTAAGCCCAAGTGAAATGCTCACTTTTTTTCTTTTTTTTCCTTGAATATGAAACTTTATTCTATATCTAGGGATCCTACTACTTTATTGGAGAATTGAAGCAAGCACTGCTGTAATTAATTCTTTCAAAGAAGCAGCAGAGAGCTAGGCCATATATGACTTCTGCCATCTCAGAAAGATCTAGCAGAGAATTAAGCCTCTAAGCCAAAGGTTAAATATGTCACCTGTAAAGTGGGCATTCTTAGGAGGAAAAAAGAGAATCTTGACCTTGGGGTTTAGAGACCTGGAACACTGGAAATAAATTATGATCAAAATTTTGTACAAATTTCTAAGCAGAACTGACCACCAAAAAGATCTTTGATATTTACAGAAACAAAATTGACAGATGAATGAGGAAATGGGGGAAAACCAAGATATTCAGAGAATATATATTCTAGTTCTCTTAGGATTTTAACCTGGTCCACACACTAATTAAAATGTCTATTGTGGCTTAAATTCAAAACACTGTAGAACATGAAACCGTACTGAATAGGATTTTCAAGTGTACCTTTGAGAGGTAGTGATTTCTAGGCAGGAGGAAATGTCATTCCTTATTCTACAATGAAAGTGGACCTGTAAATATTTTCTCTAGAAAGAACTGTCTATCAGTAACTGTGTACTCCTGGAGGAGTTTGGGATAGGTTGGTTATCTATATTTGACATTGGATTAGTTACAAATAAACGAGGCAGAGACACACTGAGGATAAACAATGCTTTGATACTTGAACTTCTAAATGGCAGAAAGTAAGCCAGAAATTTAAGATCTGCTAGGACTGGGGAGAAAGAGGGATTGAATATAAAAGACAGAGGCATTTGATGGTGAAACAGTATCTAGGAAGTGAGATAGGAAATGGAGATTGTTTCCTTGCCCAGAAATATGAGAACTAAACCATTTTCTGGCAGCAAAAAGAGCCAGAGTACAGAGCAGAAACTGGATGGGCTTCAAGAGCTTGAATGAATAGCGGGAGGGATAATAGCAGAAGATTGCAGGGTATGCAGCATGTACAGAAAGCATTCCGAGGCACAGGGGACAGGGAGAGGCTCTGAGAAGGGAGCAGAGACGCAGGCAGACATTTATGGTATTTCAGATACTGTATGAAGGCAGGGAATAATACAGAAGGAATTATTTCATAGATCCTGGATGGGCTGTCCAAAGAAAGAATGAAGAAAACAAAAATACTGCAAAAAGGTGGAAAAGATGGAAGTGGGAGGGAGGGGGAGCATGAGGGCCAGGAAATGTGGGAGGTATTTAAAAATAAGTGAAGGAGTCGGAGAGGCAAATAAGGACAGTAAGAAGAGAGGCAAGGAGAAATTTTACTATAATCTGTAAGTATGAATCCACTGCAAAAAAAGATTTATCTAAAATAACCCAAAACAAATATATTATCAATATACAATACTATATACAGTTCTTTACATCTTTTATCAGATAGTCCCTAAACTCTTTGCAAAGCTAGAATAAATAGGATTTGAATTCTCTGCATAATGTGTCTTAGAAAGGTGGTCGATAAATTCCCTATTTAAACAATATTCCCAATGTATTAAGTCAAATCCCAGTTTATGGATTTTGTGAGGTACAATATTTTGTTGAAATATCTGTGCAGAGAGACTCCACTCTGAGAAAATGAACTACATCTCTTTGTGGCCTGTGGTAAATTTCAAAGTTATGCTACAATTTATTACTATATTTTAAAATTATATAATGAAGAAAAAGGAATCAAACACAATCCCTCAGCTGATGGACCCCACAGGCGACGAAATGCGTCACACGGCTCCCATGTCTCCAGTGGTATGAATTATTTCAGCCTGCTGGAGAAGAAGAAAAGAGTAGGGAAAGAGCAGTAAAACTAAAGAGTGAAACCCAGGCATCTTCGCTGGCCCCAACCCAAGCAGACTTTATGGGCCTGGTGCATAGAGGGTTGTGTTGTGCTCTCTGGCCTGTCATGCATGTGGTCAGACCAGACAGTCTCTACCAACATATTCAGTAGAAGATAACATGGAAGATGAAAAGCTATCAGTGAGAACTAGGATACAAGAAAGAGAGTAACAAAGATGAAAACTGATACTAGTACTTATTTGTTAAAAAACAGATTCTCATTAATATATTTAAAGTAACTTTCATTATTCCCTTTACAAATGGGAAAACTATGCTTAGTACTTCAATATGTTATACATTACTGGCTAATATCATATCCAGTGATATCAGGGACATTCTTCAGCAAGTTACAGAAGCCCAAGGTGTCCCTTGATTACCATCAGGGTAGCTTTTGATAGCTTGATTTTTTCCTAGTCTTTAATGGTGACATCTCCAGCCATAAGTTTGTTGGCCCGTTTATATATGGATACATCCATTGAGGATTAAAGAATTATTAACATATTTTCTTGAACAAATTATATTTGTTCTTGGCATCTGTTTGAATACTGGCTGGGATGGTTTCCTGGTTGGCTTTGGAACACAAACTGCTTGGGCAGATAGGGGGTAGATTTCTCATGACTGTTTTGTCCTCAGAATGCCTCACAAAGCAAGAATTTCCAAACCATCAGACATAAATCTCTCTCTCTTCCTTTACCAGCAATGTTAACACGTTTTGAAATAATAGAGGTTCAAAAGTTCACTAGGAAAAAATTGGTTTCATTACTCATGGAAAAAGCTTTTATTTGCATGTAGCTGTAATTTAACATCATGTTAACGTCAGCAGAGTACATGACACAGTAAATGTTCATGTGTCTTTACTAAAACTCAGCTAATTCTAATCTAATTAGTAAAACACGTTGATGATTTCTACAGCCTTCTGCATCACGTTCTTGCTGGTTTTCTCAGGCTTCTCCAGGCCATTTTTGTTTGAATTGGGATGCTGGTAGTTTTCCTTGAAATACAGATGTCCTGAGTGACTGCATTAGCTGACTGTGACAGCAAAGATTCTCAGGTTCTTGGCAGCATAATTTCAGAAAATGCACCTGGAAATTTTCATGGTCTTATAATCAAATAAAGAAGAGTTTAAATAGGTTATTTTTAATAAGGTTTGGGACTCGCTGCTGGAGTTTAGGTTTCTGATTTTAAAGTTGAGAGGGAGAATAATAACCTGCTAAAGTAAGAAAAGATCTGGCATATATGTTTGTAAAAATCATATTAGATTTCCCGACTAAAATGAAAATTCTGAGCAGGCTTCCTTCCCAAAGGGACTCTGTCCCTTGCAAGAGCCTTCTGCTAAGCTGTGATTTTGCTCCCTGACTGGAAATAATCCTTCCCTTGTTTTTATACTCAAGCCTGGATTCTTTCTGTGTCTGCTGTGCTGTTCCACTCTCTGCTTCTTTTCTTGTCACAAGAGCCCAGCAGTTGTGACATTTAGGGGAAAACAGCTCTTGTATAGAGTATATTGCTCCATTTCTCTACCTCCGGTCCTGCTGCTCGCTACAGTGTGGCAGTGCGTGGTGCCAGGCTCCCTTACAGATGTAGCACATCCACTTCAAACCTCTTGCTGCAGCTGCAGGGAACAGAAACATGTCCTGAGACAGCAGGATAGGCTTTGCTACCCTTGGAGTGGTCTGGCTGTGGCTGGGACAGCCTTGCCATGGCTGTGCCTGAAATGCACAGCCAGAGTTCCAGGCGTGCTGGGAGTGTGCTCACCATGAAGAGGGAGGTTTTGAGAGGGTGGCAGGGGTCTGCTTCTTCCTGAAAATCCTAAAAAGGGGATGGGGCGAACAGAGGAAGGACACTGTACTTAGCTAGAAGGAGGTTGGGTATTTTCCTTGCCTTCACCTCATCATTTCCTTCCTCGCAGCGCGATGCTCGGCAGCCCTCCTGCTGCTGCAGCCTTCCCGACACCTCTCTCCGTCTCCCCGCTGTTTTGCCTCCGGTGCTGCGGCTTCCCTGCTCGGCACCAGCATCAAGGGCTGGGGAGAAGCCTTTGGGAAAGCAGCGGGGCCTCCAGGGCGTTTGCTGGCAGCGATCCCCCCGCGGGCTGTGCCAGCCTCCAGCTGGCAGCTGTGCGCTCCCGGGAGCTTTGGTGAAAGTGCCAAAATACAGATGCTGCACAGCCACCGGGCTGGAAATTTCCCACAGGAGCTGACCACACTGCTGCTCTTTTAACCGACTAGGCAAGCCTGCCCAGGATGTCTAAATTAGTCCCCTTTGGAAACTTTGCATTTTCCCCAATATAGAGAAATCTAGATTATAGCCAGCAGACAAAAAAAATTACCAATCTTTGTATGAGTACAGTGCTCAAACCAACTTCTGTATTAATCCACTTGGAAAAGACATTAATCTATAACAAGAGCTCTCAATGTTTTTAAGCTTTCTCTATGCCCCTAAAATGCTAAAACAGCCTGTTTGTCCTTTTGCCTTGTGTTCAGGGCTGTGGATGGGGTGAATGACGTCTGAAGTTTTCTCCCAGAGCCTGAAAAACAGTGGAGAACCCAGTTAAGTGCAGAAGGAGCAGTGATGGGCAGTGGACAAGAGGATGATGAAGCTGATAGGCTACAGGAACTAAAGCTGGGAGAGACCAGTATGAACTGGTCTGGTATGTATGGTTGGAGCTATCACCCTAAGAGACAGTTTGAGTCCAAGATAAAGTGTGTCAGTGTGAATTGTGAGGCACTGTAATTAATGTCAGGCTGAAAGGGTCAGAATAATTTATAAGACTGAGAAGATACAGGGTTGAGAAGCATACTATTAATTAATGTTGAGATGGTAGGCATGCAGGATTGAGGATAAGGCATCCAGATTTAGCCACTTGGAACTGAGGGAAAAAAATGAGTCTTTTGTGTGACCAAACAGGTCTGTGCGAGTGTATGTAATTTATGTGAGTTACAGGCTATTTGTCACATTGCAAAACATTGCCTATTTTGAAATGCTAATGACATCTTGCATCACTGGGCCAAATTCTACTTCAGATACATTGGTGTGCTGACAACTCACCAGGACTGCTCAGACAAGACAGTGAAATGAAAGCAATTGACTTTTTAATTTTCAGAGTCTTATTGCATAGCAATCAGCAATTGAAAGCATGTTGAAAACATCTACATTGCAGTTATTAAATCAGACTTTTTTTCTAAGTGAGAGAAAACTCGCGAAAAATCAAATGTCTGCCTGAAATCACTTATATCCATTCTCACTGATGAAGAACTACAGACACCCATAAAATTACTGCAGAATGATATTGATAAAGGAGAACTATTTTATTGAGAACCATAGAGTGCAAAATCAAATCCAAAGGAGGTTTAGGCTCTGTTTAGTAGAGGTAAATCAGAAGGATGTTTGAATCCTTTCTACATGAATGCAAATGGAAAGGGGCACTGTACAAGGCTGAAAAGAAATGCATGCACACTTTCCCCAGCAGTGCCTGCTGTCTCTAGTACCCATCTTGCAAAGACTGTTGCAGAAAGAGGAAATGCAGTGGTGCTGCATGGATTGGGCAATGGCCACTGGCTGCTGCTCCCAAAGCCATCAGCAGAGATCTGTCTAGGACCTGTCTTCTAGGGCAGCATATGGTTTGCTAAACGGTTTTGCAACTGGGGGATGGCACACATCCAGGTGGCTTTCAGTCCCTGCCAGAATTTTAAAGAGATGTTAACAATGTTTACACTTTTCAGTTTTGACAGTCTCTGAAAATTACCTATTTAAACCTTCTCTCCCTCCCTGACAACACAAAATCCAGCTCCTCTTTCAGATGCAAAGTGCCCCAGTGCTTTCTGAGTTCTCATTGCAGGACTCAGGAGAGAAATCCGGTGATTTCTCAGGACAGAAATCCACCACTGCCCCTCTGCCCCACCACTGGAGCCTTGGTCAGTGCTGCAGCTCTCAGTGCCCTGTGCCCATGCCACCCACAACCAAGAGGTGGGAATATTTCAGCAAATTCAGTGCCTCAAAGCTGTTTGGGGGAGTAGCAGTGGGATTATAACAGCTGGTTTTTTTCTATTGTTCAGCCTTTCGTTTGGAAAAAAAAAAAAAGGGTGATTGTTTTTAGGAGATCTATTAATAAAACAGGTGCAAATGAGAATTTTTCTTGCTTGTCCGTGTGTTAGTCTGGATAATCAGCTATCTCCAAAGATAAGGAATTCCCCCCATTACTAGATCAGGCATTTTCCTCTCACCCTTTTCCAAATATACATAACTCTACTGTCAAAATTATGAAGACTGATTTGTACAATGTTACCACCAGAGTGATAAAAGCCATGGAAAGTAACTCTCTCACTAAGTTTGGAAAAGGAAGATAATGAGGCTTCTGGGAGATGCTGTTGGTGGAACACTGCAGCACACCAGGAGATGTTAAAATTAAATGTAAGGACCAGCCCTTTTTGCAAGGTTAAGGACAGACACCATAGCCAGAATGTTTCATTTATAAATGGACATCTGGCAAACATTGATCTACAATAGTATTTAGTGTGTAATGGAAAGTACAGGTTGTTACATGAGCAATCAATAGTTTTTTAGATTATTGATCCCTACAGTGGCTATTGACTGGTTTTTAGGAGATAGCAGTCTAGTTTTTCATTTAGCTTAGCTTAAAATAATTGGATTGCAAGTTGTGTGCCTTTATATGTGGAAAGGGATTCAATATGCAAATATTCTCTCATCATTGACAACATATAAAAAATACTCACTTTTAAGTGTTCTTCTTCCCTGTTGTGTAGTAGGACTACTCAAATATAATTTTAATAAGATGAAAAATTAATTTGGCTTCAGAAGAGTGCAGAGGCCACCATCTCCCTTTTGCTGTGTGACTAGAACATTTTGATCAAAAAAATTCTATTAATAAAGTCAACTGTTAGAACGAACACATAAGGGATCTAACTGATTTCTCTAGACATGTCATGTTATCGCTCACTTCTCATCCCAACTGATACAATTGTTTGCTTTCTTCTGCAGAGAAAATATGCTGTTGCCTACTGCTTGGGGACTTTACAGAAGTCTCACCAAGTACTCTTGAGTGTACAGGATTTTATGAACTGTAAAAATAAGCTGATAATATTTTTTGCTCAGTTAAAACAAGCTCTGTGTGGGGAAGGACTGGCATACAAGAAATGTCAGTAAACTATGAGCCAGGTCATGCCTTGAGGTGTTAGTTCTTGTGATGGCTATTTATATTTCAGTGCAGACTGGAGTCTTTCTTTTGACCAAGGCATAATATTCCCACTACAGGCAATTGCCAGCTAATGCTCCAGCCACCCTGTAAATAAGTTAATCCTATGTTTGCATTTGGTTCCTCCTGCAGGAGCTAGAAACAGAACTGAGGCGTTTATAGTACAGACTTGATGCTCATCTCTGCTGACTTTCAGAGTAAATAAAGAGTCAAATGTATGCATAGAGCAATGCTATTTATGTTATCTAGACAAGCTGAGAATGCATCATTTTGCTGTACTGCATTTTCTCAGATCCAAGAAAGCAAACCACAAATCTTTCTGCTGTTATCTAGCAAGTAACTCTATACTGCTACTAAATCAACAACAGCAGGGAATGGAACTATTTTTCAGGTGTCATATATATCCCAGTGCTCTGTCTGTCCTGAAGGTCATGTGTCAAATAATTCTGGGAACAGATTTTTATCTAGTCTAAAAACATTAATCACTTACAATTCAACTTCTAAGCCAAGCAAACAAAACTCAGTCTAACAGAAGTGTAACAAATTGAAAGTTTTCCATATAAATTTAAATAAAAACTGTCCTAGAAAATAATGTAATTTGACCACTGCAGAATCAAAGAAATAGGCCGATGAATATTCTGAGATTTCAGTCTTGACATTGTTGTAAAATATATTTGTGTAGTACACAAATATATTTTGTGTATTACACAAATATATTTTGGGGCTATTCTCTGGTTCTAGAGCATACCTTTGTATTTAAGAATTAGGGATTAATATTTCATGTTCTGGTAGGACTACATGGGATATTTGTTTATAATTAAAGATTTCCACCTTGTTTTGGAGTGAAAAAACTGCAGAAGCCTTCAGTTTCTTATCTTAGTGTTACATAAAGGTGAATTTGACCTACAATGTGAAATCTGAAACTGAATCAAAACTACATAAAACAATCTAAAGTTAGGATTGTTTTTGGTCAGGATCTAGAGTCAGACCTTTCTTAAATGCATTTTGATTGCAGATGAAGGGCTGCAAACCACCCCTCCCTCTCAGTGATTATTTAGGTTAACAGAAAGTGTGGGGTTTGATTTGATCTGGGCCCATGTTTAATAACTGCTATCAAAACCAAAGATTTTTTGGAAAAATTGCCAAACTTTCTTGAGTTTTATTGACATCAAACAAAACAGGAAAAAAGAGCTTTGTCATACAGGCAGCATTTTAGTATTTAGGACACTGAAAGTACTTTAACTTGATGTCTCTTGCTGCTTCATTAGTCTTGCCTTGATTGTAAGATAAAGGTTTATGCAAGTGTCTGTAGGACCTAAAAGGCTGTTAATTGTTTGAAATGTCAACTGAAGCAGCTTTCTTTCAGAGTGTGGTCTATTTTAGCATTATAAATTCATTTTGGATGGGAGCTCCTCTATTAGAGAAGTGGTTTGGTTTTTTTCAGTCTGTGCCTATGAAGAAAAACCCCAGCATTTTAAGCATTTAAATGACTTCTGGGCAGCAGCTATTTATCTCACAAGACAGTATTTCACGACATCTTTATTTTCTTTGAGAAACTCTGCAAAAATACAGTATAATGTCATTTATTGCTGGTTGTGCATGCAGAGCAATATTGTTCTGTTGCCTGGTAACCAGTGAGAGGGAGGCACTTTGGAAACACTGATAGGAAAAGAGAAAGAGAAAGCTCAACTGTACACACTTGAGTAGAAGACTTATAAAACTGGTATTTGTTCCAGGTAGATTTGAAGAGGAGTTTGGGTCAAGGTTCTCATAGGGTTTTGTAAATTTTTTTGACATCAAAAAGCCCAGCAGGACATTTTCTTGCACTGGAATTTAATGGCCAGGCTTATTTTTTCAAGCCATGTTTACAATTTGTGTACTTCAGAAAGAGAAGTGTTCCTTTTTCCTTCACATGCATTCTTGAATACTTTTTGAAGGTGTGTTCTGCTTAGAATAGCACATTGATAGTGTTCTAACAAAACAAACATGCAGAACTGTTTTGAACTGATATGTTATGAACTGTGAATGATCATGGACATATTTTCAAAGCCAGGGTGCTCTGACAGTTTCTGAATTAGGGAGCTCCTAGGCATCATAATACAAACGACTAACAGACAGTAGATTTGCTGAGTCCAACAAATAATCACAAAACACACCCAGAAAATATCTTCACTGGAGTTCAGTCTGGCCATTGCTTCCTGTTTAACAAGCAATAGAAAGTCAGCATAAAATCGAGGCAGAAGAGATGAGCTCACAGGAGCCAGTTTAACCTTTGGCCAAGCTCAGACAAAGTGCTGGTGTGGGTTTCAAGAGTGTGGGTTATTGTGCTGTTCTTTGATGCCTCCCTGGCTTCCTGCCTCTGACCAGTGTCAGGGCAGACGGTCTCTGCGTGGCCCTTCCTCGCCGCAGGGAGAGCAGGAAGTGCTGCAGGGCCCTTCACTGCTGCAAGATTTACAACAGAGGTTTGAGAAGCGAAAAGGGCTGGGTAGCCCAAGTGTGATTGGAGATAGCCTTCAAATTTCAAGGTGTTCATTTGAATAGAACTGAATGTAATTTTTATTTTTTTTCTGGCAGCCAGTTAAACTCAGAAGCGTTGTAAACCTCGTTGGCTTTACCTGTGGAGTAGTGCTTTACTTGTGCTTTACTTCATGTGAACATCAGAATTCTGAGAAAGAGGAGGTGCACACTCTGGATATTGATCACTTCACTGATTACCAGCGACTGGAAAAATTAAGGTCAGAGGTTAACTCCTCCATTATAACCTTCTGTGGCATTCTGCTGGAGGCAGAGAGCTCATGGACAGTATGATGAAAGCATGAAGAAGATACCCTTCATATTGTTGTGTTAGTTTTTCACATTTCCTCTTCTAGAACAATTTGAAGATCATAAAAATACAAGTAGACAAGCAGTAGAAAATTCTAATTAGTATCTCACCAATTATTATTTCCTGTTTACTTATATGGGTATTGCATACATATCAGAACCAAGAAGAAATTTAGCTCTAATAGAAAGGCTTGGAATTTTTTTCTAAAATTAATCTAAGTTGTTTGACAGATATCTGGAGGAAACTACAAGATAAACCCTGTTGTTGTGACTCTGTGATCATACTCCTTTTAAAAAAAAATTATTTTCTCCTAGCAGAGTGTTTCACTGAGACCTCAAAGCCTTGGTGTCAGTATGTCCCAGTAGAAACCATTTACAGACCCCTCCCCATTTGGGAGAGGTCTGAAAGTGCCACACAGAGCTGACCTTTCCTGTGAAACATCATAAAAGGTGTATTCTCTTACTTCTCCATGCTTTGTACCTCCAAGAAAGAACCTGTAAGTGATGACAAAACCTCCTATTTTGTGAATTGCTGTTAATGACACTACTTAAGAAATGTCATGAGGGCACACAGCCATTCAGTCTCTACAGAGGAAGAATAAAAACAAAGTCTGAGTTATGTCTTACGTCATTAAAAAATGGACCTGCTGGATTATAGGGCAAAAAGCAACATTCAGCTTCCATGCTGCACTACTAGTTTATGACTAGAGAGGCAACATAGTGCCAAAGTATCTTGGTGTCATTTTTCCTTCAAAAGTTCTAGCAAGTTTGTGGTCTGCTCATTTGCCCTGCTTTACAAAGTACACTGCTGCAGGTGTTTGCCAGAGAGCAAATGAGGGGTGACAGAGACTTAGCCATGCTCTGTGGGCCAGGTTTGGGGTCACACTCAGACCCCAGTGTGACCTATCCTTGCAATCTCAACAGATGAAAACTGCATGGAAACACATCAACTAGAAAACAAATCAAATTAGAAACACCTTATATTTACTGGAAGTAATTGTGTACCTTTTACATGGGGTTGGATTAAAATTTGAGACATTAATTATTCACTGAATATAAAATTGCATATTTCAAATAATCTGGAAGGCAATTATTATCACATAAAATATTTGTATAATAATAGTAATTGCATATGATCTTGCAAAGGGTTCAATCATTTAAAGTGTTGAATAGTGCGTGTCCATTGAACAAAATATTTCAGGACAGGTTTAGCTTTACACAAGTAAGCAGTCCAATTGACCTCACTAAGGCCACTCATCTACTTAAATGTCAATATGTATCTAAGTGCTTTCCTGGATTAGGGCCAGAACGTTTTGTCTTTTGTAAGACAAGGTCCTGAGAAGACCTGTTGCAAATGGCTGTAGCCTGCAGAGGCCTGGAAAGGAGAAGCAAAATAAAAAAGGGCAGTATCACATGATAACTTAGCTGTTCATTTATTTAAGGGATGTACTTTATCATTAATGATTGGCATTATTGCAGACAGCATTATTGCTATTTAAAGGCAGTAATAGTAAGAAATATGATCAGGTATTTGAAACATGGAATAGGCCTGAAAAGCAAAGGGAGTGTGACAGAGATAGTGACTACCTTATCAGTGACTCAGAGTTATGGGGTTCTCTGGAAATAATTTTGCATCATTATTTCCATCAATAGTAGTGGACTAACTTGTGCATTACTGATTCTGCAGTTCCAGCAGTGGAGCTTCAAAACCAGCTTGCCTGAGGAAGGAGTACTCTCCGTCTGGATTCTCATCTCCCTGGAGAGTCCGAAATTCATGGACTGCTGTCCATGAAGGTTCATTGTAGAGGATTTCTCTCAACCCCATTAAAAAATTAAAAAATCTAAATATCAGTGATTGCCTCTTCCTTGATGAAAGTGAATATAAGGTAAGCCCAAGCATGTCACTGTGAATGAAATAGAATTCCCTCAGGGTAGCTAATGTAGCTGTGGTTTTGCAGGTCATACTCTCAGTTGGTGTGGCCAACCTAACTTCATGCTCACATAAATAATTGAGAGTGTGGCAAATTTCTCAACTACTGCCTTTGTACAAGAAAAAATAAAATGTGCTGTATGTAATTCTTCTTATTATTATAAGATATTCTTCTGAATATCTTATACAGATATTCAGATTATCTTGGCAGTTTTAATTAAATCGCTGCTTACAAGATGTAAAATATGTAACGTCAAGCTGCTGCCCAGCACTTTTTGCCTCTCTGGGGATAACTGTCTTGTTTGTGTAATAATAGCTTTTTGCCAGTGTGAGAACCAAGAAATGAGTATACCATCTATGCCTGACTATATGTACTTCTACACACAACTAGCATGACTCTTTATACTCAGGAGAGCAGAGGGGAGCCTTTAGCTAATTATAGTCTGCATTTGAAAGGAAAGCAGCTCTGTATGTAGAGTGGAATGTTTTAATACTTGGTGGATTTGTAATGGTCAAACTGTTGTTTCAAAATGTACAATCCAAGATTGATGCTTTGCTTTGCCTGTCAGGTATTTCAAGAAAATTTGTGCTAGGGAACTGAAAGGTCAGTCTTCAGCTACAAGGAAAAGGAAGAATTACTATGGAGTATATCTGTATATCTTATACTAGCGCTATCTAAATTTAAAAATATACTAGACAATTTCAGGAAAACTAGTTCACATATAGTGAAACAATTGTAATGCCTTAGGGTAAAGATTTTTCTTCCACTGAATAAATTTCAGACTCCCACTGGATTTATAAGTCATTCACATATCAAAAATCTTAAGTTGATTTCAAAACTCAGAAATTCAAATAAAGCACCTATTTAAAGTACCTACTGTTTTTCTGGCCAATTTTTCTATTTTCCTTGGACAACTCATGTTTACATTTACAACCAGTATTTGTGAGGTGGTTTCCATACTTGGTACTGGGGAACAGTGCAGTACATTGTTCTTTAGCTTCATCTGCTCCTTTCACATAGCTTGTCTCACTGGAAACATCCATTTAATCTGCTTCACGTAACTTCACCTATATTCTTTTTCCCAAGAGCCCAGCTTTGTATTTTATTGGGAAAAGCAAGAATACTCAGAATGTGAAAAGAAAGAAAATAGTTGTGTACATGTGTGTGTGTGTGTGTGTGTGTGTCTGTGCGCACATAGTCATAATCCAGAAATCCTGCTGATAAACAACATGAAACAAAGAATTATTAATAATTCAAGAGGCTAGGCAGCAGGAAAAAAAAGTCAAAGAAATTGTTTTTTTCTCCCAGACAAACAAAATTTAAGGAATTTAGGTGGTGCCTCTTCAGTCAGAAGAAATTACTGAAATCAGCAGAATTGAGAGTTCTGAGATAACTGGTGAGAAAAAGAGCTGGACATAGTTTTGAGGAGTTGGGTTAAACACACCTGCACTTCTAAATGCCCAGGGAACCTTTGTGAGGCTTTAAAAGATAGGAAGTAACTTATTACTTAAGTAATAGACAGTGTCTATTAATTCAATGTCTGAATTTCACTGCCTATCTTATGTAAAAATGCTGTACTTAACAAAGATTAATCGAGATAATTTCCCTTTCTTTGACACCATCACCCTTTGCACCCTTATTATAGTGCCTTTTGGTTGAGACTTCAAATAAGATTTAAGTGCATGATGTGCCTTAAAATAATTTAAACAAATGAAAAAATAAAGATGTAGAAATCAGTGGGTATACACTGGTGAATCCTTTTGGCATACACAGTGCCCTCTTCACTGCTCTTTATCCTAAATTCCTTCTAGCTACACACATAGGATGCAGAAAACACTTTTCTAGTGAAAGATGACCAAGTGCTCAGGAAGATGGCCAGAAATTTTGGAAGTCCCGATTTCTAAATTTCCCAGAGAATGCCTGTGTGGTCTTTTGGGAGGAGATGCAAGATCACACAGTTTGTGTTCCAAACTGGATGGCTACGTGCCAGCTCTGAACTGGATCCATACATTTATATGGTGTCAACAGCAGCAAGCAGCAAGCCCATGTTGGCTGGGGCTTTTAGGCTTTTCTGTAACACAGTACAAATGTAATTAATTAAAAAATATTAAAATCAGTAATTTGGTCTTATTCTTCATCGTCAGTTGAATTAATGTCTTGTTTCTTGGTTAGGAAGAACTTAGGAACTTCAGGGGAAAAAAGAAAGAATTTTAAATAAAGCAAAAAAAGCAGCATCTCTTTCCACAGAAAGTGAGTTTATTAAGTACTGAAATGAGCAATGTCAAATAGTCAAGCATGCATTTAGGCCTCAGTTGCTTCTGCTGGACAAAAGACATATGGAACATATCAGTGTTGGCAATGTAATCTGCAAGAGAAAATCCCTTCTTCAGCTTGTGTCTGTTGCTTCCTCATTGCATCTGAACGTGAGGAGCTCTTGCATTCATAATCATTCCATGTGATCAGTCAAGTTTCCTTCTTCCCCTCTACAGTCATAACCCTTGGCAGCTAAGTTATTTGAATTTTATTTTAATATTATATTTTAAGACTTTCTTTGCAATAATATATTTTTTGTCCATCTTATCAATCTTATTTAATTTCCTTCTGTCTTCTTCTGTCTTTAAATTTGTTTTTCAATTCTAATGACTAACAGATCTTACTCTCTTTCTGCTACCATGGTTCCTTGGCTTTGTCTCCCTCTAATTTTGACTTTCTCTTTCACTCAGTGTTCACTCTTTTCTTTTTTTCCTGTGTCTATATTAGTGCTATGGAATATGATAATAGTAATCCTGAAACTTACTATAAGTAAAGGTTAATATTTTTACCATTATGTCCTATTGTCCTTCTCTGCTGTCCCTTTTCATAAATTATCTTCATTCATGCTCTTCGCCTACTATTTTCCTAACTTTTCTGGAGTTTCTCCTGTCCTTGAGCAGTGACTTAGGAATGCTCAGAGGAGTGAAGTTCATTGCAACTTCTTATCTTAGATGGAGGAGGAAAAAGCAATTTGTACAATGAATTCAGGAAAAATGTATAGATCCCTACAGAAAGGGGAACTCGGATGAGAAAAGGAAGGATGGAAGGGCTTTTTCCGTACAAAAAGGAGTTAGAGGAGTGCCAGCTGCAGCAACTTTGTTTTCACAGACTCCTGATACATGAAGTCAAAATGTGAGAGAACCAGCAAATCTTCAAATACTGCTTAGTTTTATGTTATCCCAACAGAGATTCTCACTCCTGGTGACTCTTCTTTCAGGAGTAGGTTGCCATAGCAAAGAACAGAACAGAAGCTGGGAATTTCCTTCTGGCTTTTGGCAGAAGAAAAGTGGTACTTTCCCTTTACTTCAGCTGCTGTTTACTCAGAAAGTGAGTATATTTAACTGTATTAAGGCTATATATTAACAGAGAGGTCTTGCACATAAATATATTTTTCTGAAAATTCAGAGAGTATAGGAAAAGTTACATTAGTGATCAGGACCCTGAATTTCATGTCTGGTTTATGCAAAATATAGATGTTTCAAATAAATTAGAAAGTCTATTACCTGTCTACTGACTCTTGTCAGTTTGTGAGAGTTGTACAATAGATATTTTGTTAAGGTCTTCTGACCTGAAGTTTCAACCATAAACCTATTTCTAGTAAAAAAGGTTTGAATATGCATGTGAAACCATCTATAAATACTGGAATTTTTTTAGAACTAAAAATAAAGAAAACAAATATGACTGTTGACTTATGCTTCAGTATTCAGAAGTTGGAATACTGGATAAAAAATTAAATGGTGGAATTGACTTCTGTTAAGAACTGTGCTGGTTAGTGCAACATCCCCAAATCTACCATCTGTAAGGGACAGGAACTGATGTTAATTGCTAATGTGAGAAACAGAAAAATTAATGGGATTAAGGAACTCCATTACAAGCTTTAGGACAGGATACAATCTCACTGGCTGTTGTCTTGCAGTCTACCAGTATCCATGTCAAACAGCATGAAAACTATGTTCCCCATGTGTTACCAGACCTTTTTAAAACCTGCTTCAAATAATTTGTGTTGTGTGATTTTTCTCACATGACTGAAAAGAAATGCATTTATGTCTTGGAGTATAACAAGTTTAATCAACTCCTCTTTCAACTATACTAAGAATAAAATGTGATTTCTTATAATTCAGAAAACTTGCTAGACTAAAGGAAATTATGTGAATTTTGACTGCCATTCAATAAAAGCACTTAATTCCCCTTTTATACATATATATTCCTCTTTCTGTGGTATTGTGTTGCAATATTTCTAACAAGACAAGCTGACACCAGCACACGGTTAATTGTTTATCAGCAGAAGTGTGTATGTGTTAACTCTCCCATTAAACCCTCAAAGGTGAAGACAAAACACACTGCAACTCCTACTTAGCACATGTAGATCCAGTGTTTACCCTCATGGACATGATAAAATGAAGACAATTATAGAAGGAACTCAGGCTGTCAAAAAAATCCTACTGATTTTATTTACCTACTCACCCATGATGGAAAAGATGCAGTTTTTCTCAAAGGAGTGAAAGCGTTTAATATTCTGCTATGATGAGAATTCACAAAGCATATAATGCTGAAATTACAAATTAAAAGTTTTATGTCTTTCTCTTTGTGCAAATTTAATGAAAGCTTTTTATCACTATTAACATTTTTGTGGGCTATTTTATTGGCATGGTCCTGTAAAAATAGAGTCAGATGCTTCAAATGACAAAAACAGATGACTTATGAAATGTCTTACATCTCACAAGTCAAATGTCTTACATCTCACTTCTGTATATACCCAGTACTTACAAACATGAGGAGGCAAAAAATGAAATCCAATCCTCTGCAGAATCCTGGCTTTTGTCTGGTTTTTGTAACTGTAACTTCTCCTTAGAGAGCAGAGTACAATGCCAGGAGTTGGGAAACTATGTGTGTATGTTCTTTTGAATGATGCACCAGAAACACTTCAAGAACAGGTTTGTTGTCCTGGTCTCTCTGATAAAATGCATGTGCCTCTGCTGAAATAGGCACTACACAAGTCTTTTCCAGGGTGCCTGCCTTTCCTAGTAGAAGAAAATGCAAATTTTGCTCCACTGAAACTTTATCCAAAAATACCTCAAATAGTATTGCTGCAAAATAAGTTTTCCAAATGGTGATATTAAAGACAAACAAAGATTTGATTTTCAGCCTTTTCAGGAATGGCAAACTAACAACATGATATTAGAATAAGATAAGCTGTAATTTCCTGTTACGGTAACTCCAGGATTCCCAAAAGAATTACTCAAATTTAGTGCCTAGGTCAAGACTTTTAAAAAATACTTAATTTCTCGTTTGCAAACTGAGGCTTTAAGGGAGGCCTCTGATATCCAGAAAGTCCTTCCTGTCTGCTCTTTAACTTTCCCTCTAAGACATCTCTTTTGATGGTCAGGAAGGGAATACTCTCTTTCAGTTTTTAAAAACCTTGACCTTTTTTAAAACATATATACAAAGAGTCTCATTTTCATGGCAATGTGATTTAAAGCTATGCTGCCACCAACTAACCACTGCAGCGTGATAGTCTTAAAAACAGACAGTTTAGAGAAGAACTGTTGAATTATGTTGATTTCGAAAAGCACTCCTCCTGGATTCAAGAGTCTATAGGGGAATAGTAGATTTACTGTTAAGCTCTTGTTAATTCTGAACCATCACATTGAATAGGCTGGTAGCCAAACTAAAAGGCATTATAGATAGGATAGAGAGCAAACATTCCTTAAGCTGTATTTAATAGGCTAAAGTGGTTGAGCTGCTTGATTTAAAAAAAATCCAAATACTTAGAGTTATAGAATCACAGCCTATCCTAAGTTGGAAAGGGCCAACAAAGATCAGCAAAGCCCAACTCCCAGCTGACTCTTATAGTCACTGTTAGTATAATGAACTTTCTAAAATTGCAAAAAAAATATTTTCATGTACACAATGTTAATAAATGCTCTGCAGTAGACAAATCTGTCAATTTATGTTTTTCTACCTCTTTTTGCCACCTTTAGTACACATTGTACTGTTGGCACATTTTATGTGCATGTAACACACCTGCACTTTACAGATGTTTTATACAATAATGCATTATTTATGGATAAACTTTGCTTTGGATTAATTATGAATCAGATTCTGACTGTAATGGGACTGCTTAAACATGTATACTTAATTATACAAGTACAACAAACAAGTATGTGCTAGACTGTGACCTGAACAATCAAGTCAAGCAATTTAAATTATCACTGGAATTGCAGAGATACTTACAATAATGAAAAAACATATTTTAAGCAGAGGTGTCAGAAAAGCAACATTTAAACAACATAATTGCTAATTAAAATTTTTCATGTTTGGAATAAAAAGTATTTAGTGCATTAGCAATAATCTGGTATTTGGTTTCTTTAAACACTAGTGATTTAGTCACTGGTTAGGGGTTTAAACATATCCTGTTTCTTGGCATGTTTCTGATGCCACACTATTTGAGTTAGAAAAGTTCAATGGGTAATGTTAGCTTAGCTGTAGAACTCTGATATTTAATAGGATTTTATGAAAATACTAATATGTGCACATGGCAGCAACTTCTCAGAGTTAAATATTGTCATAAAGGGTCTTTTGATTCCATTATAATCCTTATTTCATTTGACAATTAAACAAATAGAGCCTGCTGAGGCCACTGTTGAATAACGTTTCTTCACCCCTTGATCTTCAAAAAGTTCTGGCAAAGAAAGTATATAGTTCACATTGGTATCACATGAACTACTTTGGAAACCTGAGCTCACAGGGATAAACAAGGTCTCTATGAGTAGCTCAGTCTTGGTGACCATTTCTGGGATTTGGTTTATCAGAAATGCCTCCTTTTGTATATGGAAGTATTTTTAAACTTTAAGCGTTCAAAATGCATCTGAATAAACACTGGACTAATTTAAAGAAGTCCTGTAAAACAGAATGGCACAACAAGAAAAATCAGCTAATGGTCGTCAGAAGAAATCTCAGATTTGGAGGATTTTCTACCTCCATCTTGCTAGAACAACCTCTCTAGTTTAGTGTCTGATACAATGTTTTTATCAGTAATTCAATTTCAATATTTAGAATAAACATAATACAGATACTATTGTATTGATTTGTGTGCATGCATCCTTAAGACTAGATTCAGAAGTTTTACTCTTTCCTTTGTATTGAATCATCACCTTCACAGTCAAAAGTCTGGCAATGTCTGCAGGTCTTGATATCATTCATTACAGAACTGCCAAGGCTAAAGTTAAATGATTTCTTTTTCAGTGTTGTTATCTTGTTTCTATACAGGTTGGACAGATAAGCAGAGTTGAAAAGGGTTTTTTTAATCCTTTTTTCTCTGATATAGGACTGATCAAATTCTGCTAAAGGCCTTAAAACTGGTATTCTGCTATGTGCATCTTAAGCAGCAAGACGACAGAAAGCACACATCTTCCTCACCAGTTTACTGGCAAGGCTCTGTGACAAATTGTTCTAATAACATTTTGTACCTGTTTTGTATAAATTTCATCCTTCAGAAGAAACAGTGATGCTCCTAATGACAAAGTGTCTCCTGTAGGGATGGTTTGTGATGTCCATATCTGTAGATACAATACTGGATAATATTTAATATTCAAGGCTGACTTTTCCTAGTTAAATGGTGAGGCAAGATGTTCAGGCAGGAGATGTTCGCATAAGGGCAAATGGTAAAATGACTGTATTACCGCTAATGAAAACCACAAACTTTGGCTATTTCAGATCTTAAGTTTAATATTAATGTCCCTAGTGTTTACAGTCTAAATCCTGCAAATGTGCACGTTTTCATTTAACCTTAAGCTTTGTTAATAGTTTGATTAAATTGGGACCATATATGAGTCACGTAGCAGTGTCAGGTTCTGAACTTCCTTGACCCACTAGAAATGATACTGAGTAAGTAATATTCTCCAGAGATCTTCATACTTTCCTCCAATCTGCATCACACCTTATGGTTCCTTTTCTGCTGCAGTGACAAGCAGCATTGTCCAGATTGCAGACAGAATATTGAAGAAAACATTCTCACTACCACCAGCCTGTAAGTTGGTGGCTGCTTAATGACCGTGGGGACACAGACGTCAATCTCTTCAGGAAGAGGAGATTGAAATGAGGGCTCTCACGCTCCAAGTGATCTAAACAGTAAAAACACACAGAAGATATCATCCCTGTGGTTCTATGTTTTGGAGGAGTGAGATGTCCCTTGGTGTTCTGAAGAAAAAGGTGGAGGTGCCTTCCTTTTGGAGACTGCTCAGAGCATTGGGCCACCACAAAGGTACAATGGCACTGCAGAGCCACTGCACATATGGCAAAGTCCTGCAGCTGGGGAACAGGACTGAAAATGCACCCTTCAATCCAGTGTTTTCAGCACCAGTATGCTGAAGGGGGATATTTGTGCTGCCTTATTCAAGCTATTTAGGATAGGTATCTGATCTCTGTGCCAGCGGTTCCAGGCACAGCCAGTGATCTCCCGAGGGCAACTGAGGGAACCTAAATTAAAAGTGTAGTGCTTTCCTTCGACTATAATCTGAGTCAAGCTCCTGCATTAAGCACTTCAGCCAAATGCCGAAGGTCAGATGGTGTGGGCCGTCTTAGGTGTCTGTTTGCTCTGTGCGGCTCTTTGCACTCTTATTTCTGCGATTTCCAATTTTGCTCATGTTCTCAATGTATTGTCTCCCAAACTGACTCAATTTCTGAATTTCAAGCAAAGGGCCAAGTGCTTCAACTATGGTATTTCATTTCCCTTTATTCAACTTAATCGTGAAATATCAAGCTCTTGCAACATGCAGCTGTGTTAAGAGGTAAAAATAAATATGCGGCTCTCTGAATTACTGCTCTTCCACCAAGTGCCTCCTGTTTGTCTCATAGCAAACCTAAACCAGCGTGTATGGGGTATGCGAGGGCACGCCGGCGAGCATGCTGTATTGTGGACACGCTTGAAGGCAACCATCAAGTTGCAGTTTCCGTTAAGCTTTTAATATTCCAGCACTCCATCACATTCGTTCCTTTAATAATTAACGGCTCTAATTGGACTAATTGGGCTGTCAGCGCCCAGTAGGGCCGTTCCAGCCATTCCACCGCGGCCCCCCGCCCTTCCTGCGCGCCCGGGCGGCCGCAGCCCCTCGGGTGGGCCGGGCGGGTGAAGGGGCCCGGGGCGCCGACGGTAGGGGCGGGAGGAGCCGCCGTCCGGGCGGAGGGGAGCAGATGATGCGGCCGGGAGCGAGGGGCCGGGCACGGGCTCTTTTGTGTGGGCCCGGAGCCCGGCCGAGAGGCGCGGGGCGGGAGGTGCGGAGGAATGCTCCGGTGAGCGCGGGGCGCGGGAAGGGGCGGGCGGGTCTGCCCTCGGGCGGAGCGCCCCCGCGCTGCCGGAGGGGGTGCTGGCGGCGGGGCCGCCAATCCGCGCGGGGCCGGCCCTGTGACTGGCGGCGGCGGCGCCAGGGGGGCGAGCCCGATCGCTCGCTCAGCCTTCCCCCGAGAGTTTCCTCGCGGGGGCGGCCGGGGCTGCCTTTCTCTTCGGCGCTGCCGGCGTTTCCCCCCACGGGGCTGCTGCCGAGCATTGGGCCGGGGAAGGCGGCGGCAGCAGCAGCAGCAGCGAGGGAAGCAGCCACATGAATCAGTTTCTCTCTGTATCCGGCTTCGGGCAGAGGCGGCGACCATAGCGGGGAGGAGGGGAGAGGGGAAAAGCGGCTCCTGCAGCAGCGGCAGCCGGGGCTCCGCTCGCCGCCGAGGTGGGTAGCGGGGCCGCAGCGTGAGGGCGGGGGGCGGCTGCGGGCGAAGCTGCCGCGGGGCTGGGGGTGCCGCCGCTGCCCCGGCCGGGCTGTCTCCGCTCTGGAGCGGCTAGATGTCGGCAGGCAGCGGGAAGGGAGAAAAGTTGCCGAGGGCGCCCGGAGCTGCCCCGCGGGGCGGCGGCGGCGAGCCTGCTCGTGTTCCGCTTCTGGCCGCCGGTCGTGGCCGGAGAGGGGCTGCGGCGGATGGTCCCCGCCGTGCTTGGGACGGGATTTCCCCCGGGCCGGGGCCGGAGGCTTTGGGGCGTGTTGTTCTGCAAGTTCTCTTTTCGCTCCCGCTTCGTTGCTTCAGCGATTGTGGGTGTCGCTGTATCAGGGTGAGAAAATACCGCCATCAACGCCTCTCGTTTTTCCCGGCTGAGCAGCCCCAAAAGCTCCGTTCCTTCGGTCCCCTCCAGCCTCCCGCGCCCCGGGGCGGGCCGGTCCCCGTCCCCGCGGCGGGGCTGCGCTCATTGCCCCGCTCGGCGCCCCCGGCGGGTCGCGGGTGTGCGGGCGGGCACCCCGGGCAGCCCCTCTCCTCCCACGCGTGTCCGTGTGTGCGCGCAGGGCAGCGCGCCGCGGTGCGACGCTCCCCCGCCTCGTGCGAGGAGCGGTTGTCACGTTTCGTCTCCTTTTCCCTCCCCAGGTGCTGCGGGACTGGTGCTCGCCGAGCCGCCACCGACACGTTTCGTCCGTCCCCCCTCCCCTCTTGGAGCTACGCGGCCTCGGCTGCCAAATGCGCGGGGGGGAGAGACTTAGGCTCAAAATCCCCCGATCGTAAATAGAGAGAAAGCGGAAGGAGAGGCACCGCGGGAGGAGGGGAGGGGGGCAGCGGCGGTGCTTCTGCCGTAGCCAGGGAGGCTGATGGCGGAGTTTGGCAGCGGTGGCGGCACCGGTGGCGGGGGGCTGCCCTCCTCCCCGGGGCCGGTCCAAGGCAAGGTGGCGTTCAAGGCAGGAGATGGGGAAGGAGGAGGAGGAGGCGGCGGCGGCGGGAGATCCCGCTTTGACAGTGCGGGCAGCCGGGTGTCCAACGGGGACTGTGCCCAGCCGGGAGCCGGTGAGGAGCCGGGATCAGCTCCTCCTGCAAGCCCGGAGAGCAGCAGCAAAGAAAGAGGATTTTCCGCCAGTCAACAACGAGAAGGCAAACCCGGCATCCCCCGGAGGAGCAGCATAATTAAGGTAAGAGCTCCTGCTCCTCCCCATCGGGGTCTTTTTCTCTGTGACAGAGGCAGGGAGATGCGGGCGATACACTGGGCTCACAGAGCCTTGGCTCTGGATGAAAAGACAGGCAGCTTTTTTCTTTCTCTTTTTTTCCTCCCCCCTGTGGCGAGGGGACTTGATTTTTCCTTTGTCAGAAGTGGACAACAGTGAGAGGATGGCTTTGTATACATCCACGCTTGGGGGTAGCAGGGCGTCGTGTTTTGAGGTTTATTAAAGTAGAAGGGTCTAGCTCCTGTTAGGGAAGGTGAGAGAAACTAGCTGGCTTGTGACAAGACAACATGGGCACCAGCCTGGCAGGGGAAGACGTGAATTGCACAGTATGTTTGTTATTTGGGATGCACCTGTGCAGAGCAATTTAGTGGCTCCATTGGCTTGTGTGTGTGACAGGCACACAGCAGGTGATGAGAGATTCAGGCTCTCATTGGGCTGGGGGTGGGAGAAGGTACATAATAGGGAGCATTCTTCTTGTTAAAAATGACAGCTTGTTTAGCAGTAGGCTGAGTTGTACTTCACCTATGGAAACATCTTTATATGTAGCTCTGCATATTCTGAACGCTTATGTTTCAGCTTGAAAAACAGGAAGAGCATCAGTGGTAGAATGTAGCTTGGGCAAAAAGGAATGGGATTTAAAAAAAAATACTATTATTTCTACAAAGATGCTTGTTTTGGTTTCTTTAATCCATGGTTTCTGAGATATATGTTGGAGTTTTCAACTCCAATGAAAATGGTGAGAGAACACAGAAATTGCTCCAATGGTATAACAGCTGTGAAATGAGGCACAACTTCAAGTACTTAAGATCTGAGTTTAATCAAGATCAGCTAGATCTAAATTAAGCCAGATGTGTTGTCTTCTTAGATATTTATATGCTTCCAAAATCAGCTGTGGTAGGCTGACCTTGGCTGGATTCCAGACACCCACCAAAGCCACTCTATCACTCCCCTCCTCAGCTGGACAGGGAAGAGGAGGTAGAATGAAAGGCTCACGGGTTGAGGTAAGGACAGGGAGAGATATCTCAGAAATTACTGTCAAGGACAAAACAATGACAGTAATTTGTTAATTACAGTTAATATGGGGAAACTAATTTATTACTAATCAAATCAGTATAGGATAATAAGAAATAAAACCAAATTAAGGTGCTTAAAAGAACCTTCCCTTCATTCTGCCCCTCTCCTGTGGTGCAGGGGGATGTGGAATGAGGGTTGTGGTCAGCTCATCACATATTTCTGCAGTTCCTTCCTCCTCAGGGGAGGACTCCTCACACTTTTACCCTGCTCCAGCATTGTGTCTCCTCCCATGGGAGGGACCATGAACTTCTATAGCCTGAGTCTTACCCACAGAGTGTAGTTGTTCATGAACTGCTCCAGTGTGGGTCCCACATGGGGTCACAAATCCTTCCAGGAGCCCTCTCCAGGTTGGGTTTCCCACAGGGCTGCAGCCCCCTTCAGGCATCCAGCTCCAGTGCCATGGAGTCCTCCATGGGCTGCTAGGGGACAGCCTGTCTCACCCTGCTCTTCTCTGGGGGCTGCAGGGAAATCTCAGCTCTGGCACCTGGAGCATCTCCTCCCACCCCTTCACTGACCTTGGTGTCTGCAGTGTTGTTTCACTTGTCTGTTGTCCCCCCCTTTCTCTGGCTGCAGTCACTTCTGAGCAGTGTTTTTTCCCTCCCCTGTTAACCCTGTAATCCCAGAGGCACTGCCACAGCCACTGGTGGGGCTGGCTTGGCCATCTGGAGCTGGCTGGTGTTGGTTGTGTTGGTCATAGGTGAAGCCACCCTTGTAGCCCCCCTGCTACCAAAATCTTGTCATGCAAACCCAAGAGACATGCCAGCCCTTATCACTAAAATCCACATCCATCATGGGATCTTCACAAATGTCAGCCGCATCAACAGAAAAGAATTCCCCACGCCAAAGTCAAAACCAACACCATCACAACACCAAACAAAACACAATTCACCACAGCTTGAGCATGAATTTCACACAATCAGTCCGTGTTTTAGCCATTATCTCTGTTGTTCTGTTGCTTGGATAGAAAAATGTGCAGAATATCAAGAATACCAATGCACAATAGTGTATTGGAAGTTGTGTTACTGTCTCCTGAGCCTTGCTGTACAAACCAAGGGGAGAGCAAGGGCAGTGAGCAGTGGAACACATTTGACAGGCTGTACCCACCCTTCCTGTTTGAGCAGTGATGCTGGGCATGTGTGTGTGTGCTAAAGAAATCATAACAATGGATAGGGGGCAGCTGAGCTCAATATTGGAATAATTTCATATTTGCTGGATTTATCAGTGATTTTTTTACAGGTCTTTTACTTCTTAACAGTTTCTTGTTTCTTCTGTGGTAGCCTAAGAAAGACAGTAGTGTTGTTTGCAGTGTGTACCATGCTGTTCTACTACTTTGTAGTGTATGATTTAATTGTGCTGCAACCTTCTGCCTCTCTGGGGACCAAGCAAGGTCACAGTACCTAGGGATTTGTGATATATTAAGATCAAGAAGCATGAGATAAGGAAATAGGTTTTGAATTACATTTCATGGATACCCAAGTCAAGGTTCTTAGTTTCTACAGCAATGATAGCACTTTGGAATACAAAATTATTCCACTTTCTGCTATTATTGCTGCTGAATACTATTTTGCAGATGTGAGCAGTAATCTGTGTAGCAGCCAAGAACTGATTACTAAAACTTTCTGTTATTATTTGAATAATTATTTCAGGTGGAGAAATGTGGAAACTCTGCATTTAAAGTTATGTGGTCCATATTTATTTTAGATATGACTGTTTTAATACTTCTGGGAAAAATCACTTGTCTAAATATATTCTGATTATGATTTTGCCTGCTGAGTTCAGCAGTTCAGGTGGTTTGAGTCCAGGTGTATTAGTGCCTGGTTTTCACTATGAAACCTTATGGAATATCTGACATGGGTAGCAAACATGAAGATGCTTCTTGCCTGCTCTTGTAGAGCAGAAGTCTGTAAAGAATGGGAAAAGTAAGATGTAATATGCTTTTGGAAAGTGTTCCTGGAGTTTTAATAGCTTATATCTGCTCTTAAAGAAGATACAAAGTAACCTTAAGGAAGGGGTCTGTTCCATGCAGATGTAGATTTCATACATTCATGCAAAACATGAAAAAATTGATTTCCTTTGTTGAACCAAATCCGAGGTCCAGGGACTACATTCATGCAAAACATGACTTTGTAGTTGATCTGTAAAATACACCTTTATGGAAAATCTGATACTTAAATGTTGTGTCTGTCAATTGCTGTGTAGGTGCTTGGGTCACAAACTGAGAATTGACATTTGAATAATAGTTCTAGTTCAGATTAAATTCTTTAGAACCACATGTTTGTGCATGAAAATCAGGAGCGCAGATCCGTGTTTTATTTTGGTTTCAGTCTGTGCTTCCATTGGCTGTCTATTTTCATAACTCTGAGAAGAGCAGTTGCTGCCTTTTTCCCTTTCCTTTCTTACTTGCAGTATCTGTTCCCTTTTTCCAGTAGCTCCATATTTTTTTCCGTTTTATTTCTTTTGTGCACCTGCTGATTTTGACTTTTCCTTTCTCGTTTGGTATAAGATGATTTACCCTTCGAGGCTGAGGTGTCACCTAGGATGATGACAGGCGCTGCAGCTGCTATTACTGGAAAAAGTAACGCAGTCTTTATACATAGTAGTTTACTTGGCCTTTCATTCTCATGTATCAGCTCTGTTTAGGCTGAAAGGATTAAATTGAATTTGTAGCAATTTTTATTATATCACCTATTTTATTGATTGCCTTTGTTGAACCAAATTTGAGAGCCAGGGACTATATACATGTGTTTATAGAGACTTTTTCACTTTCTTATTCTCTGTATTTATGAGATTCTGATTTTTCAAGAGGCTATAGTGATGATACATTGTGCATCCATGGGATTAAGGCTCTTGGATACCTGACTTGTGAACTAATTTATATACCACTTGTTTGTATGTAGCGGCTTTTGGGGTGACTGTTTTGTTTTTCCATAATATTTTCCTTGGCGCAGCTAGCTGTGGTTTCCTATTATGTAATTTCCTACAACATTTCCTATAATATTCTGTGAAATTAATTTACATCTTGCAGTTCAAAGTGGGTTTAAGCATCCTGTGAACTTTTCTTAGCTTCTCTGACAGTTGGCAGTGAGCTTGCTTTATTTTAGTGTGAGGTTCCTCCACGCCTCTCTTTAAGAGACTTTGAGGTTGTAGGCGTTTGAGAATCTTTCAGGCAGCAAGTGACTTGTGGTGGATGGATATGTTTCCTCAGAGCTGCCTGCTTCCAGGGGTGTCCAATAAATGCTTACAGAACCTCATTGTTTCCCAAAGCCATAGACCTAGACAGGAAGAGATCCATGGGGATAGATATGTCTTTATTAGGAGACAGGTTGCAGTAATAAAATGAGAAGAGATACACTTAGGAGAGACTGCAGTTATTTAGAAAGGCAGCAGTGAAAAAAATATGGCTTTAGCATTCTGTGAGCAGGAGTGTTTTTATCAACATGTGTGTGGAAGCAAAGTTCAGGGTGGTTTTTTGCATATACCATTACTGATCTCAGTATTGGTGTATGCAATAAATTTCTTGGCTGATAACTTAAACAAATTTGCATCTTTCCTTTTTGCTTATGAGTCTAAACTCAAGCTTTCATTCTGTAAAGTCATGTACTTGCTGAGCATTGTAAACTTCTATCTTTCAAAGCCTGTAAGAAGAGAGGAACCAAATTTAGCAGGTAGATACTCTGGGGTATAATTTTCAGCAGAACTTTCCTTTGAAACTAAACATATCCATGTCTTTCTATGACAGGGGATTTAGACAGCATGTACATCAAGATCTTCTTTCTTGTTAGAGTGCCAGAATATGTTGCTAACTTGTTCAGTCTTCTGTGATCTCTAGTTCATACTGTAAACCCATTTGTATCAGGTGTAAAAAATATGAAATATGGAAAATGTTGTACAGTGTTTTCTACAACTATGATTGTTTTAAAGGCTTAAACACAAATTCTTGCATTCATGGTAAGCTCTAATGTAGCATTTTCAGTGGACTCAGGTTCTTTGCAGTCCTAAATTATCTTAGCCACAATGTGTGCAAGTCCTCATGGAGGCCGAGGAATAGGTCATATATATTTGGCTTCCATCTGAAAGAATATCAAGGAATTAGGTTGCTGGACACAGTTTAAAGTATATGAAATTACCTGATTTTCAATCATTTTTCATATTGCAAAGAAACCTGTGTAATGATGCAAGTAAATTTGATTTGGCCCAAAGATGGTTCCTTAATTTCAAAGAAAACAGCCATGGAGAGGAAAGAAGGAAACAACATATTTGATTTACTAGTGCCCTTCCCCTTGGAAACAAAATGTGACAGTATCAGCTGAATTCCTTCTGGTTACAGAAGATCTTTGAAAGAAGGACATGGATGTCCCAGCAGTAAAAGATATTTTGCCTAGAGCACATGTGCTAATTGACACCAAAACTGACAGCACAAAAAAAAAAAAA
This sequence comes from Ammospiza caudacuta, assembly GCF_027887145.1. Lineage (NCBI taxonomy): Eukaryota > Metazoa > Chordata > Aves > Passeriformes > Passerellidae > Ammospiza > Ammospiza caudacuta. Next base: position 36,392,448 of record NC_080593.1, read on the forward strand.
AAGGCATATATTTAGGAAAGAAGGCTGTGATAGTTGAGCTCCCCCTACATATCACCCTGGACAGCCATTCAACTGCGCAGACAAAGTGTCAGCTTCTCTGAGAGGCAATTTCTGGATTTGTTTTTGTTTGCTTCTCAGCTTTTTCTTTTTGTTTTAATGCAGATCTGTCTTATCTCTCTGGTTTGTCAGTGTGAGAGACCTGAAAAGCTGCTTGCAGCTCCATGAGTCCTGCAGGTGTCCTTTAGAAGGTGCTGTCTCTGTGATTTGTTGCACTTGCAGCTAGATTATAGAAGGTTACCAGCACCTATCCATATTTGTATTCCTTCTCCATCCTCTACTACTGATTTTGTACTGGCTTCCTATTTTGTTAAAAAATTGAATATTTTTGAAAGAATATTTAACACAATATGGAGCATATCTTCTGTGATACAAAAGCTGTATACCTGAAGTATTTGTATAGAGTATCATACATACATTAGACCTATGTATCAGGCAGTTTCCTACTTGTTAACTGTGACACTATGTGTCACAGCCACTGAGTGGGTATGTTGTGCAATGTATTTTACTTGCATTAGTAGTTTCTGTAGACCACAGTAATCAAAATTTTATTTGGAGATATGCAACACATAAAAAAAAAGTTGTTTGTAGAAATGTATACATGAGGATACTGCCTTTATGTGATTTAGTTAGCTTATATACTATAGTCTATGAAGAGAAGTACTTTTTCCAAAAGCTGACTTGAAGCAGGCTCTTAATTTGGATGAATTTAGCTTCTCTGACTTTTCTTCTGGAAGAGCTTATCTATTTCTCTTGACTGAGTAAAGAGCTTGTGAATAATAACAACTCCTCTGCCCACAGAACCTTAGACTATCCACAAAACATGTTCAGTCTGTTCAGTGGTGAAAAATTAATTAATGGAATTAAAAATCATTATGAATACCTGATGAGATTTTTACTTATGCCTATTATCAGGCTTGATCAGGGACACAACTAGTTTAGCCTATTTTCAAACTAGGAATTAGAGCAGTGGTGTCCTGCCCATGGCTCACAAATAATACACTGTGCTCCCATGATTTGACTACATTCATGGAAGATTAAAAGAATTTAAACAGAGACTGACAGGACAAATTAATAGTGTAGTTTTCCAGCCTTTGCTGGTCCATGGATGATATTACCATCAATCTTTGTATTATTTGCACTGACTCTGTTAGGAAAAAACCCTTATATAAAATTCACCAATTATCAATCTCTAAGGGCCAAATTAATTTGGAAGACATAATAGTAGTACATGGATTCTAAATTATTTATGTTTTCACTCAAATGTGGGATTATGTTCAGAATTTATATGTGTAAATATAAACATGAGCAGGTCAATTTTGGGGGAGGAAAGGTATATAATAATTTATGTGTAATATACATGGAGAAGAGGAAATTATAAAAATGTGATAAAAATCAGCTATACATGTAATACAAAAACATGTATATGTATTGAAGAAGGTTTAAAAATCGGGCTGGAAGAGACTTTAAGAGGTCAGTCTACTCTGCTCCACTGCTCTGCTACAGGATCAACTGTTAATAAATTTCAGTATGATGCTTTTGTCTTTTAATCACCTTTTCATTATGATCCTTCTATGCAGGCTGCTGCCTGATTGTTCCTCTTTGTAATGGGCAAAAGCAATCATCTGCAGAAAGCTTGTACTTGTCCTACTAACTGCATTCTAATTATTTCAGATTATACCTTCAATTTGCCAGGTTCTTTCTAGTTTTAACTTACCTTCTAACATACCTGCAGCTCTTCCACCTTCAGGTAAACATCCTGTTTTAATGATGCTCTCATTTTATCATACGTGGTATGTGATTTTTTTTTTTGCTGCTGTTGTTAACTGATTATAAACTTTGGTACAAGATCAAATTATATATTCCATGGTTAACATAAAAATTGGTTATGTGTATTCTTTACCACCTTTATATAGAGCAATATGATGTTGCAGAATCTAGTTCAAAAATATAATTTATGAGAAAATATTTTTCCCTTCTAAATATATTAAAATAATTGTTGGTAAGTACAAATTGATGATATTATTATTATTACTGGATTGCAGCACTGGCACAAGAAGGGCCCTTTGGAAGGGGCTGGTTTGTTTGTCTTTAAGGAGAGTAAGTAGCAAGTGGCCTTTTTCCCTGTTTTGCAGCTGTGTTTATGAAGAGTATTGTTACTGTTTTACACTGGATCTTCACATCTGGCATGCCTTTGAAACAGGGGCAATGCCATGCTGCACTTGCTTTTCCCTGTTGTAGAGGACTGTGCATGAAGCTGTCCTTTGAAAGGATTGTTTCCCGTCCTCTTGACTGCAGTACCTCTCTTAATAGCTACTTAAATTGCTTCTTTTCCAGAGCTGTGTGTACAGACTCACCTGTCCCTTGTTTCTGAAGAGGAACATCCCTGATTCACTCACCTGTTCTTCCCTCCTAGACCACAAAACATGAATGGTCAAAGCACTGAAGGGTGCGTTATAGAGAGTGACTGGAAATTGGCAGTACTGAGGCTCACAGTGTTACCTGGCGCAGCCTTGGGAAAGTAAAATGGCTGTGATTCATTTCTGCCTCTCTTGGGATTCCTTCTAATGTCTTGTGGCCTTTTGGAGTATGTAGTAAAATATCCCTGAGTAGTTCAGATTGCATACCATGCTCAGGGATCTTTTCAGATACCAAATATTCACATTCTGGAAATAAGAGCAGGCAGACAGGAAGTATCTTTAAACAAACAAACCAACTCCTTTTCAGAATAGCAGCTGACAGTTTTATCAAATGAACAATAAAAAATAGCAAGATATTAAGCGGGATTTCAAAATTAACTCTAAAAATCTTTAACAAAAGAAACTTATATAGGTGTTTCATTTTGGTATAAGAAATGGGGACCTTACAAGTATATAGCAGATAATTGATATTATGCCTATTAGTGTAATGACTGTCCTAATGCCTTTGCTAGAATTGATTAAAATGGTTTGATATTTCCTTTAAATTATGAGATAATCAGTATTGCAGAATAGTGCTGCTATTTTTGGTAAAAAACACATCCACAGAATTTTCAAGATCCTTTTATGGCTGAGTTTCTGTGATTTTAACTTTTCCCCTTTATTTTCTTACACTTGTTTTTTTCTTTTTACCAGCATTATTATTTTGCTTACACTAGAAAAACCCAGAGCATTTTACAGCTCTGTGTGTGCTTTGATGTTTTAGCATCTGTGAACATATCCCCATCCTTTACTGCCCTTTTAACTGTAGGATAGGAGAGGAGGAATGATTGTGAAATTCTGCAGCAGCAGAATGGTCTGCATGAGTTTTGTTTTGTGAAGTACCTCTCATGATGGAAAACCCAGGATGATTTATATATTTAATTACCTAGTTCCTTGTGATAAAAGAGTTTCATGTGTCCAAATGTTTGCTCTAGCTGCATTCCATAAAATTAAATGTAAATGGCTGCTTATTTAGAAAAATATAATTTCATTGCTTTGTATTACCAAAGTGTAGTTTAGACTAAAAAGACAGGAATTCAGCTTGTGTTGAAGCTTTTGTTAAGAATGGTTTCTTTTCTATTGTTGGGGGTTTTAGGATAGGCAGCTATTTATTGATTTTAAGTAACTCCTGTGAACAGTACAGGAACACAAAAAAGAAGGCAAGACAGTGACTTTGTATACTCTACCATGCTTCTTTGTTTAGTAAATTTAAAGCAGAATGTATGTATTGTAGCAAATGTTAGTTTGTGAATTGCTGAAATAATACTTACATCATTGTAATATTCATGTTTACAATGCAAATACATAGATTTTTGCTACATAGGGAAGGAAAAACTCAATAATAGTTGGAAATAAATCACTTCAGGAAATGATTTGAATGAACTGAAATGTATTTTGTTGTTTACAGAGAATGGCCCCTAAATAATGATTTTTTTGAGATATGTTGATGGCAGTTTATTGCAAAAAGCCAGGGTTATTCTAGAGTTCAAGGCTAATATTTATGTGAAATGAGAATGTATTTAGGCATGGCACATTACTACCACATAGTGGAGAAAGCTAGATCAGACATGAGTAGTTTGAGTCCCTGTAGTAATAGGATTCCTTGGTTTTGAAGACCACCCCCCAAGAACTTTACATGGCTTATTGGATGTACTACATTTGTTAAACTCAAGTGTCCTTTAACTTCTTGTTGTTCTTCCCAGTTGCAGTAGTTGCAGAGATGTGTTTCACAAGCATTGTTTGAGGTTAGCACTTTTCAGCTTAAATAATGTGTTCCATGTGCCTCATGCTTGGTCCTTCTGCAGGGAGCAGCCAGCCTGGCGTGGAATCTGCTCTGGGAGTGGTGGTGTAGAGGGATGGCACTGAATGCTTTCAGTTGTTATGAGAATTACCTTGGGGTATTTTGTAGGTTTAGAAGGATACTGTGGAATTGATAGCATTGGTCTTTGGCACCAAATGCTTTCAGTTGTTATAAGAATTATCTTGTGGTATTTTGTAGATTTAGAAAGATGCTGTGGAATTGATAGCATTGGTCTTTCAGTAGCCTGCTTGGCCTGGATCCGGTTTGTGTCTGTCACCTCATCTGTTGTGTCACCCTGCCTGCTCGTCCCTCCTCTTCTTGGCTCTCTGCATCCTTCATACAGCTTGGCCTTCCTGCTTCAGCAGTAACAGCCTGGCCACACTCTGTTTTTTGTCTGGAACAGCTGCTGGAGAACCTTTTATTGCCAGCAAAGGGCTGGAGCAGAGCAGAACTCGGTGTGCTCTGTGCAGTGCTTGGTGTCTGCCTGTGAGTCCCAGCAAAGGAGTGATGAAAGGGGAGGGCAGAGCCCAGGGCAGGCTGCTCAACCTTCACACTGGGTTGGAGCCCCACAGGCTTTGGGGCTTGAACCTGTGTGTGATGAAAGCTGGCTGCACAGCTTGGGCTAAATGCATCTCTTTCCCCCAGCCTTCAAAAGCTCTCCCAGCCCTTGTGAGTTTTAAGGATGGCTGCCTGGGTCAGGCTGAAAAGTCCATTTGGCTCATGATGTTGCCTTCAACAGGAAGAATGGAAAAAGCCTCCTTTCCTGACATCTGCTTACAGCCTTGAGTGATCTGGAGCTAAGGCACATTTAATCCTTACAGGTGGCTTTTTCCCCCCCAATAATTGCCAAAGGCAATTTTGGAAGCTTTTAACATCCTATGGCACTTTCTTAACTAAATGTTTTGTGAAGAAGTCCTCTTCTCCCCTCTCTTTGTTTTTTCTTTGCATGGTTTTACTAGGCAGCTTTTTACTTGTTTACCTGGTATCCCCTGGTTCTTATGTTAGAACAACACTTTCTCTTTTCCACAAAGGAGCTGAGAGGTGTTCATCACATTTGCCTCATGTAATTTCTTTTTCTGGACTAAAAAATCGTGATGTTTCACCTATTGAAGCTTTTCTATGCTTTTTTTATTCTGGTGCTCTTTTATACATGTATTTTCCTTCTATTTTATTCATTTTTTGCAGTGCAGGACTAAAATGGTACTCCAAATGTGTGCCAGTCAAATATGTAGATCCACTGTAACATAATGAAAGTTTAGCAATATTGTGATACTAAATTGGACTTTAATTTATTTATTTTTAGTGTTGTCATCATCAAATATTTAAATGGTATCACTGCTGCTAATTGGCAGTGGGAGAGTGCTGTTGTAACCTTTTGCTAAATATTTAAAACCTTCTTTTTAAAGAACTGTGTAAGAAGGGCAGTGCTGCTGCTGATACTTCTGTTGGAAGTGGCTGCCATTCACATCTTTGCAGGAGACAGCTGTTCTGTTAGAAGTCTTTTAAAGTGTTACAAAGTCTTTTCATGGTGCTGGTGACAGCATTGCTGATTAGCACATTGAGCTTCTAGCTGTGGTTGACTTTCAAGGTTCATGTCCAGCCCTCACGTTAATGGATTTTTTTTATTCAAGCTTTTCTTTCTTTTGCTTTATAATGTCTGAGGCTCTTCAGAATGCCTGTGTCAGAGTCCAGAAGAGTCAAGAAGGCATTTTTATTCTTTAGAAAACTCACACAAAGTACAACAATGAGATCTGATAGCTTCCTGAAAATAGAGCATCTAAAGTTTCACTTCAGAGAATTATTCAACTGAGGATTAAAAAGTTTATTAAATACAGTAAGCAACGAAGGACAAAGATAACTAGAAGTTTGTGTCCACAAGATTGATACAGCAACATTATCTTGGAAGGAAATCCCAACACTTTTGCTTGTCTTTTTCCTTTGAGGAGGGAAACTGTTTTTTCTTTCCTTTCTCCTTCACTTTCTCACTACTGAGAAGGAAAGTAATCCCTATTAGCCTGCTCCTTCTCAGCTGGGCTGCTCTGTTGACACATGCCTTGGTTACTCCTGAATTCCTGCAGATTTTTGAATCCTCATGCTTTTGTGTGACCATTTTGTGACGGGAGTCCAATGTTTGACTCATAATTTCTGAGCATCCCTGTCAGCAGCATTACCTTGATGCAATTAAGTCTCAAAGCTTCAGGTAATTCTCCTGCTTGTTCTAAAATATCTAATTGTGTGCGATTTTTCTTCTGTAAGTGACATGCACTCAGTTGGAGTAGCAAGAATAGAATGTGACATGGATTTTCATTTTTTTTACATGTGGAAATTAATATTTCTTTCCATAAATATTGAACTTCACCTCCAAAAAATAGTAATTTAGGAGTTCTTGCCCTGTTGGGAGAAATTTCACCATTTTTTGTCCTGAGAATCGCCGATGAATTTTTATATTAGTTGGAAATCATAGCTCAAGTATATACTTCCAGTGGGTTCAGCTGCAGAAAATATTTTTTTCTTCTACATCTAATGCCAAAATTCAACTCAGTCCTTAGTGGATATATAAAGTTCACTATAATAATTTGAGTGCCTTGTGATTAAAACTTTGGCCAATAAAAATGATTTACAAGATTAACCACTTGACATATACCTAAGAATCGTGAATTAATTTTATTTTAAAAAAAGGATTCTAATGTTTAGATTTATAATATGGTCTGCAAACGGTTTCTTCATGTATTGGAAGTATTCTGAAGTGAATTTATTGAATTACTGAATTCATTTCAGGTCTTTCTCAGTTTTTCTGGTGAATTTAATAAAATTACATTAAGGGATGCCATCAACTAAATGCATCTTTTGCTGGGAAAAACCTGCCACCTGGTGATTTAACCTAGTGCCTGATTATCCACCATCACAGAGGCTTTATGTAAATCTGCTCAGTGTACTTCATCAAATGGTGCCTTTGGCTGAGGTGATGGAGAAAGATTTTTCTGATGCATTCTTTTAAAATACAGCATAGCTGATAAATGTTTAAGAAGTTTTTATGTGAAATAGATACAAATGAAACTTTTTTTAGTATAAAAGACAAATGAAGAGCACTATTGTGGTTTTCCCTGTTTGGTTCAGAGCCTTACTCCTAGCTGCCATGTTGCTGCATTTTGGAAGAATCAAAATTATTCGTGGTAAAAGCTACTCCCTGCCTTTTTTTTTCCTCTTACTATTTAAAATATTTAGAATACAGTTCTGTATTCTAGAAATGTGCACCTTACAACCCTTTCTTATTGTAAATGTCTCATCTGCTCTACTTACAATAGTTAGTGGGAATAAGTAATGGGCTCCTGCTGAAAACTTCTGGTGGCTACTTTTATCATAAGCCAGGTGGGCTTTTGTGTTTGCTTCTCTATTCCAGGATTTTTCAAAAATATAATAGAGACTGAACTCTAGGTCCAAGAAATCTTATGTAATTGTTAACAATGTAGTTACACAAACCTTCCTCTTTTTACTTGCTTAGGAGACATTGGTAGCAAACTTCTGGGAGTCCTTGCAGGACAGTGTAAACTGCATTGGTCTTGCACTGATCAGGTGCTTCTACAGTTAAAGATTCTTAAAATGCTGTTGTTGACAGACAAAACTTCAGAAAAAAAGAGCAAGGCCTCAATTCAAAGCTCTCCATTTGTTATACTAGAAAGGATGAAAAAAGCTCTGTATTATTTCAGGCCAACAACTTGGCAGGAATTTAAATCTGAGTCCTAGGCTCCTGAAACCAGAGGCATGAGAATGCAAGCAAGTTGCAGGGGAAGGAAATACAATGATTTCACAGACAGCTGAGGTATCAATCATAGTCACAATGTTTAAAGGAGTTACTTGGAAAATGTAATATTCCATATGATAACAAACAGAAAGAGGTACATTAGGTGTGGAATATGTTCCTTGTTGCTAAGTAGGGCAGTTTTTGAAAGCTGGTGAAAAAAAGAATGGATTTTTGGTTGTAGATCAGGATGGGTTTTATGCAAAGAATAACATGACTGAAGAAGGAAAAATATTTTCGAGTCCTTTTCCTACAACTTTGGTAGCTCGTAGTTTGCACAGATTTCAGCATTGTACAGCTTACATTTACTAGAAAGTATTTTGCAGTGGTGGGTTTTTTTTTCTTTTTCTTTGTGGAATATCAGTTAATTTCTTGCTGGAAAGTGTCTTGGGAGATCTTATTGTGAAAGGTACTGTTGAGCAGCAGCAAAATCCCTCTGTGGCTTGTCAAATCATCTTGCAGCACTACAGTGTATGAAATGAATGTGACATTTCTTAACCCTCTTTCTGGAAATATGATTCTTTTCATGACAGTTCTTAGTTTATAAGATTTCTTTTTTAATATAGACAGAATAAAATTTGTGTCTAATATTGTTGTTTTGTTACTACCCTGTTTTTAATAAATGTTATGGTCATCTCAGGGAGCAGGCTTCTTCCAGTGGGAAAACAAAACAAGACTGCCATTCTTGCACCTGCTGTTTTGAGGGAAGGGAGCGAGGCAACACTTTAGAGAAAATAAAAAATGTTTGAACTTGTCTTGCATTATACTACTGCTAAGAAATGTTCTCACCCAGCTGTGTTGAGATCATACAGGAGAACTCTCTTCACTGTGTTTGTGGTCATTCTGTGCCTTACATTAGCTGCAGTTCTGTGAGGCACAAATTGTGCTGCTTAAAACTTCATTTCCATGTCTGTTGTTTTTGTAGCTTGCCAAACTCATTACTTGTTTTAAATAAGCAATGAAAAGCCATTTCTTCTTGCCTCCAGGAAATCTTTGTTTTAATGTAATTTGTTACTGTAAAACACAATAAGAAATGTACTAAAACTCTAGGAGACTTTGAACCAAACTGTTACTGAAAATTGTACTTATTTCACATTATGCCTTTTCTTTCAGTATTCACAATAGATGACTGGGAGAAGGTGACACCTGCTAGAATTTTATAACACTGTTTTGCTTTCGTGCAAAAATTTAGAACCACCCCCTCCCTCCTCCCCAAAACAGAACCCCCACATTTTAAGCTGTAACTTGGAAAATTTCAGAGTTTATGGGCACCTTTTCTCCATTTCATTGCCCAAATTTTTTTGAATTCTTTACTGAAGACACTTGTTATACTTAGCTGCCATAACCTGTTTTACTTCAGTTATTGAAAAGCTTCTCAGGTCTGAGACATTTGTTTTCCACTTGTATATCATAGAGAAACAAGATCTCAGACATCTATGTAAGGGGCAAAATTGTCATTGAGAAAATCTTTCCTAACAAATGCTTCAGGAAAAAATGTGGCAGTTTTCCAAATAGAGGAAATAAACAAATGATGCAGAAAGCTGACTTTTAAAGTGGCATAATGTAAATCCTTCACTTCTATTTCTGTCCGTGTTTCCCTTTTGGGTTTTTTTTTGTGATTTTGGGGTTTTATGTTTTTGGGGTTTTTTGGGTGTGTGACACTGGAAGGTCTCTTGTCTGGCCTGAGTGTTATGTGAGTTCTAGTAGTTGACCTGAGTTGGTAGTGAAGAACAACAAAAAGAATAGAGTAATTTTATTTATCTCTACTACAGCATTATTTTATTATATGTGGTTCTTGATTTTGTAGCATGTATATTCACATGTGTATCAATGCTTTTGAAACATTTTCTATTTTCTTTACAGGTAGTTGCATAAGGTGGTGTTATTTTCTTGGGTCAAACTTTCAAGCTTATTCTATTCAGTGTGATGTGCAGGACTAATTGAATAGATTAGTTTTAGTTTGGTGGATATATATTTATATATATGTAAAGGGGAAGATGAATTTACCAGGAAAACAAAATACTCAGTTTAGTATGAATGAATCAGAATTGTAGTTTTCATTATATTTTTTCCTGATTCATAGGAATGTTCTTGCTTCATAGGGTTCATTGGAAGAGCCAGATGTGGGAAGAGAACAGAATTCCCTTGCATTTGAAATTGTTAGTATAAGCTTAAAAGCAGAGATATTTAAACTATTCCTTATTTTATTTGAGACTTATTAAAACCAATTACTTTTGGGGTTTATTTCATGGCTTGGGGCTTATTAAGTACACAGGAAAAGCATATTGTATTGCTGTGGTGTTCCTAATGGGCCAAGCAGCATCTGGTCCATTGTGGTACCAGTTTGCTGTTCCAATAAGTTTAGATTGTTAAAAACCCATGCAACAAAGCAGGTCACAGCCTTAAGGGAGAGTGCTTATTTAGAGGAAAGAAGGAAGTTACAGAATACTGAAATTTCGCATCCTCTGTGCTCAAGTTCCTTAAGATTTCATTTTCCTTTACACTTTCAAACAGCCAAGGATAAAGGAAATGAAAAGTATCTCAAAACTACCATTGAGCTACAAGGGGGAGTGGTTTTAAGCTAAAAAGAAAAGAGATGTAGATAAGATGCTAGAAAGAAATTCTTTATTCTGAAGGTGGTGAGGCATCAGAACAGGTTTCCCAGAGAAGTTGTGGATGCCCCATTCCCAGAAGTGTTCAAGGCCAGTCTGGATGGGTCTTTGAGCAACCTGGTCTAGTGGGTGGCATCCCTGCCCATAATGGGGAAAGGGAGGATTGGAACTAGGTGGTCTTTAGGGTCCCTTCCTTGTCAGCCATTCTGTGATTATATTCCTCCTGGGGCCATCCACAAAGGGGGTACTAGGATTGTTGCCATGATTTGCTGCAAAGGCTGTCTATGCAAATTCCTCAGTAAAACACTTCCATCCAGCTTGTGTTACTCTTGGAAAACAAAAGGTGGGTGTTGGAAGTTCCTAAACTGGTAGTCATGAGCTGCTCTGTTCATTGGTGTGCTGTGAAGCAGGCATGGGGGTGCAACAATCTCCACAGCCTGAAATGGATCAGAGAATAAATTAAAAACTGGAATATAAATTAAAGTCAAACACACAAACAAATTCCTAAATACACATATTTTCATAAGCTGTGTGAAGTCTTCTCTTAAGAATGGCCTTTTCACATCTAGCCCATCATCCTCTCTCCAGTGGGCCTGCAGAGGAGTTCCTGAATGTGGGCTCTGAAGCATGCAAGGAGGGCAAAGCTGAGGGTTCTCTATGCAAAGGATAAGCAAGAAGACAGAATCAACAGATGTGTGTGCCCACTAAATAGATACTAGATGGGGAAACTCTGCTCAGAAGAGTACAGAGAATGCAGATGCATGGTTTGGTAAAGGCCAAACTCTCAATAACTGAGAAAGATAATTCAGTGCTGAATGTCCAGGCTTCAGTGTCCCTGATCCACAGGCACTGTCTGGATGCTAGCACTGGGAAGGACAAGGTAACAAAGTGTCACATTGGGGCCCCTCTGGCAACCCAGGTGCTTTCCAGTGGGGTCCCCTGGAGGATGTGGTGACACTGGGGCCGGTGCAGCCATCCCTCAGTGCTGCCTTTGCCTCCTGGAGCTGTTGGCTGCAGGGATGTGTTGGCAGCACAGGGATGCTGGCTGAGAGCTGCTCCAGGCAGCCAAGCATCCCCCTGTGCAGCCCCAGCACCTGTGTGGGGTGAGAGGCCTCAGGGAGGTGCCCAGGGCTGGAACAGCCCATCAAGCTCAGCCATGTGTGGAACAAGGACAGCAGCCCCTGTTGTCTCAGAAGCCTCAGAGTGCACAAAGCAGGAGCAGTGAAGTGCTTTGACTTTTCATTCTTGAAGTTCATTGCTTCCCCCTGCCCTGCTTTTTGCAGAAGTGAAAGGATGAACTAACCTGTATTATTGTCCCTCAATATTGACCTAGTAGTTTTCAGTGACCTATTGCTCAAGGGTTCTTGTAGTGAGCAATGGTATTCTCATATTTAGTATCTAATTTAAAGGATAGATTTTGCTCCCATTTTTTTCACCAGTTTCTTTTTCAGCCCTGTACACTTTGGCATCTGTAGCACAACCTGTGGCTCAGTTTTGTATCTTGGATGTCCTGGTGAGGAATAGGTACCCACCCTTCTTTATTTTGAATCTGCCACCTGCTAATTTCATTTGATGTGTCTTTATTCTCTTTATAGGGTGAGATGGTGAGAAAGCATCCCTTACTCTTATTTGTTTTGCTTTGTATTCTGATGTTATGTTTGCTCTCCTATAAAGTACTCAGGTGTGATATATAGATTAAAAGATTTCTTAGGACTTTGGCATCTTTTTTGAAATATAACAGCTGTCCCATCTACTTGGAAAGAATTGAAATATTTTATTAATAATGTGCTGTGTCCCTCAGCCTCTTTTTCCTCAGTATGTGAAAGTAGATTTGTCGCACTTGAAGTCTCAATGCATATGGATCTTGTGATATGTTTTGATAGAGTTAGTTTATCTGATTTAACTGTAAGGCACCTCTCATGGATAGCAGAACCCTCTATGCTAACAATTTATTTTGACTTGATGAACTTTTGTGCTGGCAATAATTTCCCAGTGATAGTCTTCATTAGCTGGAGTTTCTGAAACGTCTGTCACATCAGCGTCCTCGTTTAAGGTTTGGCATTCCCATTTCTCCATCTTGTTTTCCTGCATTATTTAAATGTCTCTGTTCTGTTTTATCCTCTGTCTCTATTGAAGTCTAGTCACTTTCTATCCTCTCTCTTATTTGAGTATATAGTGTTAGTGTGGTTATTCCACAAAGGATTCATAAACTGTGAGCTGTTGAATCCTTCACAGCTTTTCTCAGGTATTAAAATTTTAAAGGTCACAAGAAAGTATTGAATGAAATCACTGACACTGTTCTTTTTTGGTTTAGAGGAAGCCTTCTTCTAGCATGTTCTCACTCTCTTTTTTCCAATTTCTGCAAATCTACTTGGAATTATTCTTCCCAGAATTGGTCTCTCTCAGGAGATAGTATATTACTTATTCTCCTCCCCTTCCATTCGCCTCTTTCACCCATATAGGAAAAAAGCCCTTAGCTCTGAAAACGATTGGAACAATTTGATGACTTGTGTGTGTGGGAGAGAGGAAAGTTATTTTCTTCATTCTTGATGCTTTTTTTCTCTTTCTGAGGAGTTCAGGCTAGCCTTTTGTTAACAGAAATCGCTTGCTGCTTGAATCCATTAGCAAAATTCTTGCATTGAACTTGAGATACCTGTGGCAATCTCATGGTGGTACTGAAATTATTCCTTCACACTCAGCAGAAGTGGGAATTGTGGTGGGTACAAGAGAGGAAAATGAGCAGAAAATCTTTGCTTGTTGTCCATAGTGTTTAGTAATAACTGATGGGAATTGATAAAATCCAGTTGATCTGGAGAGTCCTTAGTAGGTCAATCTGAATTATTTGGAACTGAAGAATATTCTGCAGAGGTGACAGTCCTCAGTGTTTATCCCTAAAAACTGAGGCTGCAAGAGAAGTTTTCTTCTACAACTCCTGATTAGGATTCAGGCTGTATTGCTGCCATTTATTTGTTATTGATTGAACAAAAGAGATAAGATCTATTTATGGTATTTTTGTGCTTTTTTAAAACCAGTACTTTTTATTTTTAATTGTGTATTTAGGTTAAAACACAGAATTAAACACAAACCCCAGAATTGTAAGTAAGATGACCTTGTCAATCTGGTTGCTTATAATGACAGTTTCTGCCTGGAGGATTCTTAGGAGTTACAGTTTTGTTTTCAAGTGAGAATTGTTTTGTTACTTTTTGATACTAGTTGGATGCTTTGAATCCCAGTCTATGTCAAGAACTTTGGGAGAGCCCTCCTTTTCTCCCAAGGGAATTACAGAGAATGAATAGTTCATCAGAAGATTGTTGGGCATGTTTTCTGCCTAGAGTACTAGAAACCAGAGATAAATTGGAAGTAGGATCTAGAAAAAGCAATCTGTACTGTGACTGGTTAGATTAAACAAATGGTAGTTTCTGTGGTACTGAGAAAAAAAAATGGAAATGCTTTGGCAACACAGCTGTTGAGTGACGTGGTAAAATGACTCTTTCTAACTTAGGGATTTAAAATTATTTCCCTGACTTATAGAAATATATAAAGGTTTAGTATCAAAGTAATGAGATGAAATTCAAAAAAACTGAGTTGGTAAGTTTTCTTAGTCAGGTACTTACCCATTTTGTTATTTCTCTGCAGCATTTTTCTTGGCTGTTTTTTCTCTGTGGTTTTTTTTCCCCCTCTATATATTGGTGTTTTAAATACAAGAGGAGAGTGTTATTAATCCCAAGGAGATGCCAGTGATGATCCTTTTAGCAGAAGACAAGGTTGGAAAGGATCTTAAACTTGCCATGTGTAGTGGGTTGGTTGACCTTGGAGGGCAGCCAAGCACCCACACTTGCTCACTTGCCTGCCTGTCCTATGGCTACAAAAGCAAAAAACCTGCTGGTTTAAGATAAAGACAGTGTAACAAGTGAAAAAAAGAGGAAGGAAAAACAAGTGATGCAAAGGAAATTACTTTTTGCCTTCCACAAGCATCTTGGTGGCTCTCAGCAGTCAGACCTTTCCTTTCTGCTGCTTGAATTTGGTGCCTGAGCATGGGAAGTGTGTGTAATACTCCTTTGACCAGATCAGGTCATTTCTTCTGACTCTTTTCCCTCCCAGTTTCTCGTCAACCCCAGCCCATTTGCTGGAATGGGGCCAGAGTGAGGGGGTGAAAAAGGAGCCCTAACTCTGTGTAGGTACTGTCCAGCAGCAGCCAAGGCATTGCCCTTATCCACACCCTTTGAAACACAGGGCCAAAACACAGCTCCATACAGGCTCTGGAGAAAATCAACACTGTCAGCCAGACCGTGGGTTTCCCATGTGCCAGGGTGGAATCATCAGAGTAAAACAAGTCTCTAAAATAAATACATGATTGAATGGTCTGCAGTTTTTCTCTGCATATTTCAATTTGGTGCACTGATGTCTTTTAAATAAATCTCTTCTGGTGGTTTGATGTTGATGAGTGCAAGGAGTATGATAGATTTGTGAGCAGAAACCTTTGTGTGGCTACTATGGCTTGGAAAAGTGATTGCATGTAAATGCTCAACAGCTCCTCAGAGTACTTAATTTTTAAAGTATTACATACATTAATTAAAAATTTTGACTCAATCTGTCATAGAGATTGAATCATTGCAAAGCTGGCACAGTGTTCAGGCCATCAAGCCTGGCTTTATAACTGCTCTGTCCTCAAACTTCTCTGGCTGCTGCTAATGCCATTTTATGTCTCTTCTACAGTCCTAGATGCATCTCCCTGTCATTTTGCCAGTTCAGCATAGTGGTATATTCATAAAAAAATATTGAGTCTGTTATGTATTTTCAGCCTTAACAAGAAATAAAATCCAGATGTTGGTCATTGGGAAAGGGGTAATTTCACTCCTCTCAGTGCCAGAGAGCTAAAATCTTCATGGATTTTCAAAGCACTTATTTTAATAATAGTAACAAGAGAAGACTTTGATCAGTTCTACATTTCATTTCACAATCTATCCAGTTCATCAAACTTCCTTATAACTTCAGAAATCATACATCAGTTTTTAGGAATGTAGGTCAAAAAGTCTGATAAGATAGTATTTTAATAACATTGTAAAACAATTGCTTCTGAACTATAAAAAATTGGCTTGAATTCTAAGAGGAAGTGCTATGCCTTGTAATCAAAAGTACTTATATTTGGGAAAAATAAGTTCATCTTTTACCTAAAGACTGTTACACAGAAACTGTAGAGAAATGATCATAGTTATTGTTCCATTGTTCAGGCTGATTTATATCCTCTATTATTGTTATACAGCTTAGCAGGAGTTAGAGAAATAGGTCCTGGATTTTGTATCTCCTATTCTTCTTTTTCTGTGTGTAGATATTTACAACAGAACCTTAAGCTGACTGGTACTGAATGCCTTTGTGTATTTTAGTTTGCATAAAAGTTTGGTTTAGATGGTTGACTTGATATAACCTGTAGTTAAAACTGACAGTTGTTATCTTTGTGTAAAAACAGCTAATGATTTCTGATTCTCTTAGTTATTCTTCAGCCTATATAGGTTTTTATAAAAGTATGATATACTTAGAGAAAATGCAAAGCTTGACTTGAAGTCTTTTCCTGTAACTTAACTACATTGGCACAAATAGGTGCAATTTTATATGTGAATTGTTTTGAATTAAATGAGAGATACACCAAGTGCTAAATTAGCATTAATTGAATTGGCATACATCTATTACTACTTTTTGTAGCCATCAGAATATTGCCAGCTAAAGTGCTCTTTGGTTGACATGTGAATACATATTGTACACTCTCTGCTTAATGTTTTTTTGAATATTTTGCAAAACAAGGCAGGTTAATTTCACCTCTGTTTTGTTACAGAGCTCAGTGTGTGAGTGCCGTTAGCATCTCGGGCTCTTCTTGTGGTTTTGTGCAACACAAATGGAGGAATGGGAATGCCCTTTTGCCTGATCTTGCACTTTGGTTTGCTTTGCAGTGCCCTGGCTGTGCTGGATGGGTGAGGAGCTGAAACAGCTCACTGGGAGGCTCGAGAAGGCAGCTGGACACTGAGCTGTTACCGATGGAAAAGTGCATTCCCGAGCCTGGCACAGCCAAAGATATCTCTGAATGCTCTGTCTGAAACATTAGGGAGGAAAGGTTAAAAAGAAGCCCAGTAAAAATACTGGAAGGAGGAGAAAGCAGTGCTGAGACAGTGCTGGATTTATCTCCTGTCCAGTTTTTTCTCGCTGCAGTCGTGGTAGGAGGACAGGGTGTGAGATGCACACTGGGTTTCATTCACACCGCACAGAAGCTGCAGAGAGAGGAGTGCTGAGCTATCAAACAAATTTTGATCAGCTGTCTCTAAAATGACAGATAGTTGGGTTTTTTGTTTGTGCATTGTTAGGAAAAGTTCTTTACTCCTACTAAGGCATGTTGGTTCTATTAAATTTGGTATCTTCAAACTGGAAAAGACATACTGCTCTTGTTTTAAGATTTGGGAACAGAGCAGTATTGTTAATGCTGGAACCAAGAACATTACACTGTTAAAAACAATACTTTGAAGTTGCTATTTTTATCATGTATTTCCTTGGCATTTTTACACTCACTCCTTAGTTGTTGTAATTTAACATATAAAACTTGCCAAAGTTAAAGGCTGTGGGAAGAGCATGGTTCTTAATTAGCATCCATTTAGAAGTTAGGGAACAGTGGGGCAGGGGAGGAAGTTCACTTTGCAGAATCTAATATTTCTTCTGGATTCTTATACTATGTGTTACTATGTTCTTAGTCGTTGAAGTATAAAATCGTGTTCAGTTTTTTTTTAAATGCTTGGAAGCTTAAAAATAGAAAAAGATTACATTTAATAGATGAAGGTAGAAATGATTTGTGAGATGTTGTTGCATGTTACACAGCCAGCTGTGTGGGTTTTTTTGGTGGAGTGCTGTAATGAAGACAAGCCTTACTTATATTGCACTTTGCACTCACTGAAGCAAAAGTAAGCAGCTGTTATATGGCTCAGTGTTAAACATATTAGTGCAAGGGTCATACCAGTAAGAGGAAAAAATTAACTTCTGGTTTGATGTATGAGAATTTTTGTTCGTGCTGTTCTGAAAATAAGATCTGACCTGAAAGGTAGTGTTTGCTAATTTTAAACAGTGAAATAATCATCACATTTTTCTGCATTGCCCCCAAAGGTGTGACTGTGAGTAGCTGGCTCCCCCCTACTTCATTAAGCTTACCCGTGGAAGGAACCTTTTCTCTAGATTCTGAGGTCAGCTCAACAGCACTGCTTTTTTGACTTGTAGTCAGAAACAATAAATAATTGCAGATAAGCTTCAGTACTTTGTTTTAAAAAATTGCATGACCAAAACCATTTCTGAGATGTAGGAGTATATAGTTTGAAGACACCTGAAATTAAAAATATAACTTTTCCATTTCTTTTCAACTTTTATCAGACTGCTTGTAGAATTTAGACAAGGAGCAGTGTGCTAAAACACAGTAAAATGATAGCAAAATCATAAAAGCTTGAAAATAGATAGTTGATTCTTAGGTTGCTTGGATATAATTAATAAAGACAAGATTGGAGAAATACACAAATAGAATGACCATTTTCAGAATCTTTTTGTATAAAGATTTGTACTCCTGCAGAGATAATAGCAGGCCACAGCAGCCTAATTTGGTCTGCCTATTATTTTCTGGTCTTGGTCACAGTATAACTATACCTTTTGAGAGGAGTAAGGAAGGAGACTTTAGTTGGAGATGTAATCAGTTAAGATGCAGATGTTTAAAACTACTGATAATTAATGATAATGTTTTTTAATGCTATCAATAATAGTTCATATCCTTATTCCAAGGAGTAAGAATGAAAACAGTTCTGTATTGTCATGTCTAAATGTGCCTGCACACCATTCTGAGGCTAGTGCATTTACCTTGCAAGGGACTTGTGTGCTGGGGAAGGAGTATTATCTCTGTCCTGAGGACATAGTTTCTTGGGATTGAGTTTTCTTTCCAGTGCTGCAGTGTTTTTCAGTGGAAAGTGGCCCAAAGGTGATAGGTTAGTCACCATGTGAAACATTGCTCACAAGTCACCACTTCCTTTTCTCCTTACCCTCTTTTCCTTGTGAGGCTTCTTCAGGCTGCCTTTGCCTTTTCCTTGAGTTTCATGATCGTGTGGGTCAAGCAGAACTTTCCAGTCTTTATCAACTGGCACAAAATCCAGTCTTAATTTCTTAAAATCAATCAAACAAAGACCATACAGAAGTAATGTGGATTTTGCCGCCTTCTTCACCACTGCTGATTGTTTTCCTCTGGTTGCCCTCATTCTGATACTTTCTATAGTGATACAATACCTTGTTGTTTCCCTCGCTTCTCTGTGCATCATTTTCCTTTTATTTGTACTTTCCTTAGGTTCTGCCTGGTGTTATCCTAGTTCCCCAGTTTTATCCCAGTGGGACACCCTCAAGGACTCCTACCTTGCTAGTTGCAAATGCTGACTTACTCCCTCTGTGCTGTTCATTCTGCATGCCCTGTCAGCAGTGAAAGGCAGTGTACCTGTACATGATTTAATACTGAAGGAGCTGGTAGCTCAGTGTATGAAAAAATTCCTGATCTTTTAATGACACATTCAGCCTTGTTGTTTAGCAGTTTATAGACTGCAGAGCAAAACCTCTGGACTCTTGATTTATTTCTGTAAAAAATAAAGCTGGCAGTGTCTAATAACTATATTCAGGTGCCTTTCCTAACTGTGCCTCTGGGCATTATTGCAACATGCGGTAGTAATTGTTTAACTGACACAGTTTTGCATCTACTTCTGTTCAAACTTTGGAGGTCAGTGTAGAGGTTATGTCTCTTCCTACTGCTGGCCTTCAGGAATTAGTGAAATGTGTGCAAACATTTGTAATCTCTCACCCAAGAGCAGAATAAATTTCCTGGGATAAGTCTGTAGTTAGTATGCTTGCAGTAGCTGTGAGTGTTTGCTTAGATTTTATGGCATGGCAGCTGGAAATGTGAGTATGCAACTAACAGAAATTAGTTAATTACAAAGCAGCAGCTTCTACCAGTTGTAAATAATGGTGTAGAGTGGAGTGCTGACATTAGCAGCCTGTTTTTGTGACATGTATACATAACTATACTGTCCAGATTTTTAAAATTTAGTAAAGCTTAAAAATATTTATGTTTGCCCTACTGACATCCCAGTTTCCTGGTATTTATTTCAGTGTGGTTTAAACAGAAGTTCAGGTGAGGTAATGGGTAAGACAGTGTTTTGAAAGCTTCTCCTGCTGTTCATATGGAGTGTCCCCTTTCACTGAGGACTTTGTGGGTAGAGAATGCTAGCATTATAAAGCACAAGGTAATAGTAATAAGGGCTTGAATTTGGCAAGGTTATATACAGTGTGATGACAGAAAAAGGGATAAGATATTGACTTTCAAGTTTCCAGGTATTATGAACAAAGGTAAATCAATGTTGCCCGTTGTTATTAAGGTCTGTGATAGCAAACTTCCAAATCAATACAGGTATTTAAATAGC